>NC_138575.1:131630054-132106282 GCF_964289735.1 Phaethon aethereus
TAGAAGCCAGCAAGACACCACAGAGACATATAATAAGTTAAATTCTCAAGTAAAGTGCCATTTCCTTGCTTGCACTTTAGAGGGGAAAACCAGTTTTAGCTTTTATGTTTTCTGAATGGCAGCCAGAAGCTTTCTTTTCTATAAATTTTTTATAGGAAGCTACTGAGACTTCAGTGTAAACGGACTCATTTAGGAAAAACTGACTTTTTGCTGTGGAAAATCTGAGCCAGCTTGCTCTACGGCAGCTCAGGGAGACAACGCAGAAGGCTTCTCTTCAGAGGATGAAAGAACGAATACGGCTGGCATTGGTAAAGATGGAATACCCTCTGTATTGGGTCCAACCATAGGTTAAACCAGTGCCACACCTCATCTCTAAAATCCACCAACAGCAGATACCTAAAGAACAGCATAAGAAAAAGCACACAGGAAAATTTTTCCAGATTTTCACAGCTGTTGGAAATGGCTCAATGACTTCCTGTATGAGTCTCTATATTTAGTGGCGATGGATGCATTACTAGCCCCATCCCAACAAACTTCAAGTGCTTTTCGAACCAATGTAACTTTTAGCATCTACAATTTCCTGCAGAACAACTACACACTGTATGAAAAAGTATCTTACTTTTCTTGAACACACCAAAAAGAAAAAAAAAGGATTTTCTTTTTTAATGCCTTCTAGTTCTTGTATCAGAAGAGACTAGGAATAATCATTCTGCATTCACCTTATCCATGCCACTCATGATTTTATAGACCTCTATCACATCACTTTCAATCAAACTCTTTTCCAAACCACAGTCCTAATTTACTTAGTTGTTCCTTGCATGGAAACTATTCCACATCTTTGTTGCCCTTCTCTGAATCTCTTCCACATCCTTTTTGAAATGAGGGGGTGGGGGAAAATGGGACAAATGGAGAGAGAGACTAAACTAGTATTGCACACTGTATTCAGGATGCTAGATGAACACAAATTTATAGAGAAATAAGATGGTATCTTATCATCTTGTTCTCTGCTCCTTTCTTTCTTGAAGTTCTGTTTGCCTGGAGCACTACCAAGCATCTGAGCACTGAGCAGTCATTTCCAGAAAGATATTCATTATTATCCAAGAATTAGAATTTTATTCTTCAGTAGTCAATACACACATTATATGCAAAATTAAGATTGGGTTTTTAGCATCTACATCACTTAACATTACTTGGCAGAGGATTTAGTCTTCCATTATTAACTGACAAGTCAACTTGGTATCACAAGGTCTTTCTGCAACTCTTCTCAAACAGCTCCTGCTTTCACCTCCCCTGTGCAACTTATCCCTGTCAAAGTCTGCATTTCAGATTATCAGCTGTTGATGTCTCTGCTGGGAACAGTGACTGTTTATTTTTGCCTTTGTTTCCAAAATTTGTTTCTGTTGCTCCTGAAAAAAAGTTGAATCTAACTATACCCAGGATTCCTGGTACTTTGATAGAAGTATTACGAAACAGAGGACAACTCAAAAAGTTGCTTGCTTCCCTTCTCTTTAACAAGCTGACTCAACACCATGCTCTGGCAATGACTTATACCTAATCTCCACAACGGCAACTCAGGTTTCCAATTATTATCATATCTCCTACCCTTCCAGTTTCCAGTACTGTCACGATCACGATCTTTGTTGGGAAGTCAAGAACAGAAGTTTGCAACTATATACCTTTCCTGGCTTTCATTTCCTGGAAATTCTGGTTTGCTGACAAAGCAAATTTCTTAACAAGACATGACTCTCAGTTGTTTTTTTCTTCTTCACTGGCATGGCCAAAACTGAATCTGTATTTTGTACCTCAGTAATCCAGCATCCTGATTCAGTATGATTATGTCAGTAGTGTAGTCTAAAGTTAGATGATTCAGTTACTTTAGTTCTAATGCTTTGGAACTTGTGTGGAGGAATACATAAACTTTAGTTTTTCATTTTCCAAAACCTTGTTCAAATGAGACTTACCATGTCTACTTTTAAAAGAAGTCTTTGGTTTTTTTGCTCCCCTATCACTTACTGGAGTATGCAGAGATTTGTTTGTTTGTTTTTGCAGCTTGTCCTCTAAAGGATCAGGTAACCTGAACACTGTGTTCTTTCATGTTTTTCAGATTTATCCCTTTCTTCAACTTAAAACATATTCTTCTACAATCTTTTCAGAAGTGCTAGAAGTCTGACTCATTTTTTTTGTTCAGTTGTGTGGTTTGTTTGCTTTTTTAAGATGAAACCTCAAATACTTTCCAAAAAGCTTCATTTATTCCAGAGATGTCTCTTCTTTCACCATTTCCCCAGCCATGTCATATCCTCAATATTATCCCACTGGGTGCCAAGCCCATCAAAACACTCCTGTTGCTCTTGCAGAGAGGAGCTTTTATGCCCATGCGAGCAGACCAGAAGAACTTTGTGAGGAACTTTACACCAACAGCAAGGTATATAACACTACCCAAGATGTGTGCTCAAGTCCATAAAGCAGAAATGGCAAGAGTCCATTATGATATCCAGTTAGGGTTCATTTCATTCAGCTTTGGATATCTAAAAGCCTGATACCTAGGTCTAAACTATTCACCGCGTGATCCATTTATAGTAAATTGGGAACGAAAAAAGCAACTGCAAAAAGCAATTCACCTAACAGATTTTAGGATACAGCAAACTCTGTTCTAGGCCTCTCAATAAAATAAGGGTACACCTAATGTCAGAGCAAGCTTTTTGGAAACAGTGTGATCAGTGTATTTGATCACTGTGTTTGCATTTTATCATTACGCATTTTAACAATGTAAATCGTACATTTCATACTGCACGGTGAGAAAGTTCCAAGAATCAGAAATCTTCTGTGGATTTAATTTTGGTCTGTTGCACAACTGCTGCCCTAGCAGTTCTAGTACCACTCTCCTTGTCACATACAGACTATTTATGATAAATATTTCACAAGTGACTTTTGAAAGATAGATGCTGCTTAACAAGACTGAGCTACTTTATCAGCAGATGCTTCACCATGAAAAGTCCTCATTTAGGACCTGACCTAATATAGACACCTGACCAGCGTCTGCTGGAGGCAGCAGACACAAATGACCCTCAAGTCAAAAAGCTAGTCCTTAGCTTTGGTTTTGCATATGGACATAAGATTTATTTCTAAAAGAGGAAGGTGTTAATCAGTTGCCTCACATTTTTTTAATAATTCAATTTTAATAGACATGGAATAACTTACTACCAAAAAAAGCTAGTCAAGGAAGGAATTGAGATCTTCAGGCACTCACTTATGTGAGTACTGAGAATATCATCAGAGTCACTATGAAGGAAAATACAAAAACATTTCTGGAAAGGATAATGAATTATAACAGATCTTCCATTAAGTTAACTCTTAAGAGACAAAAGCTATGTTCTGTGTGGAAAGCTGTTTATGCCATATTTGCTTCTTATGTGGCATCTCTATCTTCCTATGAAACATCCAGTAACAGTCTGACACAAACATGGCCTTAATATGCACAGCCAGGCAAGGGGGTGCGGAGGGTGTCCTCACCTATTCCAAAAACCTCCTGTTTAAGAGCATAATTGTTTCAGCTGTAACTATCGAAAAATTGCATGCACAAAGAGAACACTCATGACCCAAAACATATTAAATTACTACATTTGAACTTTAAAACAATTTATTATACTAGAAAAACAAAGCATGGAAACTGCCAGATAGTAAGGTATTTTGTTAGGGAATGCAAGTCCAACTGAAAAAACAAAGTCTGGAACGGGAGCAGCATCCCAACTTCAGCTGAGCAGAATACTCAAAAATAGACAACCATGAAAATATGGATGATGAAAGTAACAGTGTGTTTTCTGCCACCTATTGGCATTTTTAGCTAACAATTAAGAAACAAAGAACTACTACACTTGCAAGGTACTGCTTATATTGTGTTATAAGGGAACGCATAGGTGGTCCACCCAAACTACCATTGAATAATGACATTTGAAGCAAGTATCTTAATGCAGTTTTTTATCTAATGCAGTCACTGTTGAAGAAAGTGCTGGAAGCTTTGCTGGTCATAAAATACAGGTGAAAAAAAGATTGAAAACCCATGCTTAAACTAAAAACAATAGCTTAGGATAAAAATAAGCATTTGAACTCAACAGCTTACTCTTGGGAATTGTTTTCAATACTAAGAAAAATAGTGATCAAAACATATAACTTTCACTGAACAGTAAATTTCTCAATAAACTATATTTTAAAAATGGAGTTCTAAGTTGTTGTCTACAATAAAAAACCCAAACGTGTTATGTAGATACTAACTAACTAAATGTCCCTTCAATTCATATAGAAAACAGTTAATGTCATTTGTATAGACTTTCTACCAGTTATAATTAACACTGAAGAAGCCTTTTCTTCTTTATCACCTCTCTATTCAGGCCTTATTTGTACTCTCTTAACAAATGACAACAATAACTGTTGCTATTATGCATGGAAATTAAACATGTAGATAACTGTGTGAAGGGAGCTATTTTTGAAAAAAACAGTATCAGAAACATGTAGCCCTTTATGTCTCTTGTTTTGCTTCAATAATTAAGCCATAGCCTTAATTCGTTTTAAACAAAAAACTTTTCCACGGACATACATGTTGAAATCAAATTCAATACATGCATTATATTCTGATTCAGTTTGTTCAAGTGCATTACTGTTAACCCTTATTTGATCCATGCCCGTTGTCTTCACTGACCAAACAAAACCAACCCTTTATTTCCCAGCTGCTATCACTGAGTCTGTAAATTAATTTGCAATAGATCAAACAAAATCATAATAGGAAACCTCCAGTTTTGTTCTACTTGGTATCTGCAACACTATGGGAAATGAAATGCAAGCTGACAGGGAAAGAAAAAAGCAACTAGCATTTCCAAACATTCCATCTACAAATGCTTAGTTCCTTTTAAAATATAAAAAATGCATGCAAAAAACCCCACCCTGAAGTAAATGCATAATATAAAAGAAAATCCTTGAAGAGTACGATGTCCACACACTGTAGCTAATGGGGAGAAATTTGCAAGTCAAAAGTAATTTTCTTTCTTTGTAAGTCTGTTCTTGAGAATTAGCCTCTCACACTCTAGTGATCAACAAGCATTATAAATATTACCCCAAAATACAGAGGCAAGTGGTTTTGGAACAGCCTTTCAAACAGACATTGCAGCAGTCAACAATGTACATTTATTGAGCTTTATCTCAATCGTTCTTAAAAATCACATTTCACAATGTAACTTGGTTGCCTGCTACAGTAGAGGACTGGATGTGCTGCTCTATGACACCAGTTCTGTATCTGTGTTCCTGCCTTCAGACAGTCTGGATGCTGAGGGAATACAATGCTTTAAAAGTTCACATGGTATGAAAAAATGTGGTAGTAAAAAGAAGAAAGCTGCAAGGACTGAAAATTATTCAGAGGTCACTATCAGTCATTTTATCGTTGAATTTAAAATGTAATTAGTGCTTGCTTCTCTACAATCTTACTCTTCATTGAAGACAATCTTAACATGGATTTTTGAAAGTGGGATCTTGGTGGATGATGTCCAATCTCCTAGATGGCTGGGATACCTAACCTCAAGCACATTGGATCCAAAAATCCATGGCTTCCTCACTGCAGAGCTGAAATTATCACTTTAAATCATCAAACCACGCCAGAAGGGAAGTGTAGGAACACAATCTGGATATGCTTTCCTAGTCAACCAGCATAAGTTTGCTGTTTATGTCACTGATCAGCAAACCAGCTTTTGGAAGGCTGAATATGAGAGACAACACAATGAAAATTTTCTGATTGAGGCATCATTGTGAGTTACTAATTAAGCCACTCTAAGTTCAAACTGACCTCTCCTTTCAGACTACTCTTACAAAAGCATATGATTTCTACTAATTCCAAGGCCAGAAGCTTTAAACACCATTTTCCTGCCAATGTCCATTATTATGGACAGCCTTGCCTAACAGGGCACATCTGGTTGAAGTGAATTTAAATATCCTTGAAGGATGAAGTTCCACCAATATTGCATGGCTGGGTACATTATCAAATGTACTGATACCCCCTTGCAATGTTAAAAGCTAGATGTTTTTATGAAATATTTCTTATGAAGTTTGTCATGGCAATAGCAGACTTGACTCAGTGACCCAAAAGTTACCAGTTCCACTTGCCATAACCTGTCCTATATCCCAGGTATGTTCTCTCTCTTCCACCTGTCTGTGTCTTCTGTAAATGTTTGGGGGAGCACATAGAGAAACATTCTTTAGTAGTATACAACATCTCAGGGATTAGAACTTGAGCCAAAACCTCCATTTTCACATGCTTTGGCAAATGTTTTCACTATTAATAGTAGCTACATCTTTTAAGAATTACATCACAATTTTACAGTTGGAACACCAAAGGTAGTATCAATAGCCACTTAAAGATGAGCTACTGCTGTGAATTCAGGAATGTTTTTCTGCTGTATACCAGAAACCCAATCACTTTTAAGTAATTTCAACTTTCAACCTGCTTTTTTGCCTGTTCAGAACGAAGAAATACTCTAGTAATACATTGACTCAACCTAATGCATTTGCACTGTGTTGGTGAGATCTCAGCAGCAAGGAAAATCTGAATGACAGTGTGAAACCAGTGTCATGCACTGGAATTTCAGTAGACAACACAGACTTGAATGACACCTACGTGACACTGCTACAATCCCAACAAGAAACTCCCTCAGGTCAGGGATGGTACCATAAACAGTGAAACAAGATTTCACATGGGAAACTTTACCCACTTAGTGATGTGGAGTCCAGCATAACTCAGGTTCCTCAGGCAACATCTCAGTTTTTCATGAGGAAAACCTGGAAAAAACCTCAGAAGACTTCTCTGATAAATAAACCAATTATTCCACCGCTAGACACACGAAAAGTACAGACTCATTCAATTTTTGAAAGGGTTTCTCAAGATGGAGAACTCTATGAGGAAAGGCTAGGATTGGCACAATGAGAAACACACTATTCTCATCTGCAGGAAAAGTAATTCTTCATGGTACTTTTGTGCCTGCCTGCTTCACGTACTTTCTCTAGCTGCTTCCAGCTATCTGCTTCATCTTGATTGTCCTTCCAGAGCAAGTACAATGGTACACCAGATAGTTGCTTGATTAAGCTTATGGATGGAGTAATTTATCAGTGAGACAAGCAAAATAGACTCCATGGAGAACGCTTTGATCATGAGGGCTCCACATGGATGATACCTGAAAATACCTGATTCAGTCTAGTCCATGCGTCTCCTACACAGCTTGAGCAGAGAAGTCCATTCCTTTGGAACTTGCAGCCACTAATGCAAATAACCTGGAGACTGAACCATCTGAACTTAGAAAAAACTGGATCAACCTATGAAAGGAACACCTCATGATGTCTAAACACCTACTTCTTAGTCACTCATCATGTTTGGGCAGGGGAAAGAAAAGACAAGTAAATTCCTTGTCAAGGTGAAATTTGGAGATAATCTCGTCAGAAAGAAATTTGAGGGAAACCAAAAAGAATATCATGTCACAGAAGAGCATCATATATGGAAAATTAGCCATCAGGCTTCCTTCCTTACTCCCTAGCAAAATGATCACCACCAGAAATGAAGCTTTTATAAAATCATGTAACTGCCAAATTCTCTGAGGAAACAGACCTTATTCAGCTCTATAAAAGACTACTACTGGAAGTTAGCTCTGGAAATAGAAGGTGGACCTGTAGCTTCACAGGTGGAGCATCTTATCTATTTTGATATTTTTCCTATCAGTGATGAACTCCTTGATAAGGAATGAGCAGGCAACATTCCATTGACAGGAATCATGCAAACCAACCCTACAAAACAGAGTGATGGAGTCAGAAACAATCAGTGATGCAGAATTCTGGGTCATCAGCTTTTTCAGGATCCTGCAAGGCTTGATATTCCAGAAGCACACCAGATATCAAGCACTAATAAAAAGATGTATCTGTGAGGCCATTAGAAGGATCTCACTTTATGTTTGAAGGAAATCTAGGGGACCTGCAAAGCCTCTTCAGTGAGTCCAGACATATTTAGATCTCAAAGTAGTATATGGACAGATATTGTTACTGATATTGTCCAAAAAGAGCAACAAAGCTGGTGAAGGGTCTGGAGCACAAATCTTATGAGGAGAGGCTGAGGGAACTGGGGTTGTTTAGCCTGGAGAAAAGGACGCGCAAGGAAGATCTTACTGCTCTCTACAACCTCCTTTTCAAGTAGTTGTCTGGTAGTTGTAGCAAGGTGGATGTTGGTCTCTTCTCCCAAGTAACAAGCGATAGGACAAAAGGAAACAGCCTCAAGTTGCACCAGGGGAGGTTTAGATCGGGTATTGGGAAAAAATTTGTGAAGCACTGGAAGAAGCTGCCCAGGGAAGTGCTTGAGTCATCATCCCTGGAGGTATTTAAAAGACATGTAGATGTGGTGCTTGGGGACATGGTTTAGTGGTGGACTTGGCAGTGCTACGTTAATGGTTAGACTCGATCTTAAAGGTCGTTCCCAACCTAAATGATTCTATATACTAGTTATTCCAACCTTCTTTTCCACTCTGTCAAAATTTTAACAAGACATTACTGGAAAAGCTCTCCCCATGTCTTTAACATGTTACTACAAGATCAAACTGTACTAAGTCAGAAGCCCTTATGTCAGGTTCAAGAGACACCTTGCTAGAGAAAAGATATGTCTGAATTTCATCCTAGAATTTAACAATGTAAAAGAATTTAAAAATGAAGACTGTGTGCAAGTTCTCTTGAACTGCCAGCCATAACTGAAACTTTTAAGTAAAAAATCTCTTAAAACTAAGTTTTCTAACATATTTACACTCAAATCTAAAAAATAAAAATATCCTCTAAGATGATCTTTGTTTTAAGGCTTTATACTGTTGTCCTCACTGTGACATTTAATCATCTCCCAATAATAAATTCCTTTGATATTTTCACAGGCTCTTCATATAAATTATTTCATACAAGGAGCTGGGTCATGAGTCTATTATTGATGCTGGCTGACCAGAGCTTTTGTCTTTTTATTTTAAGTGGGATAAGTACCATGTTAAACATACTACCAAGCTTATTCTAGCTGAAAGGAAAGATACTGCAGCATATGCTTAGAATGGTGAAGTACTTTCGGTTTGCATTAATTCCTTTATAAATTTATTCTACAGCTTAAATCCCTTACCAGGGAATCCTTATTCCATGTTCTCCGGTACTTTGTTAGGTGTTGTGGACATTTGGCTTTAAATTCCAAGAAGTGATGCAAATAGCTTTAGTAACTATTATAGTATCAATGACTGAAATTGACTGTTCCTGAAATTTATAAATAAAGCTAACTATAGCGCATTAAGAGACCTGATCATAGATCCGGTGCGGTGTATGACTATTCAGATCACAAGTGAAAAATAAGAAACTCACTCTTGGTCACTGACTTCACATTCATATTTCTTTTTCTATACAATAAATACTGTAGCTAGTTCCTCATCCAGAAAGAATAGATTACATTTCCCAGTATGAGCATTTATTAGTCTGATGCTACCTGATCATCCAGTTTAGGGAAAAAGTAAACAGGGACCATGGCATTTCACACTCCATTTCATGCTGCCTCACTTCAAAGGAAGTTGAAGATATGATTTCAATTTCTTTTCGAAGCACTTCCTTATTTTCAGAGCTCCTTGAGTTTTGGCCTATATAACTGATCTGAATTCAGCTATAGCATGGAGAGGATAAAAACTCTCATAAAGAAAGGAAATTCCTTTCCTGCATGGTTCATTCTGTGCCTTTTGAATTCAGCATTATCCAAGCTGATTAATGGATAAACGTGATCTTTCAGGAAAAACAAAAAACTGCCAAAGAATAGTAACAAGGAGATACGAATTGCTTTTGAAAGTGTACTACTTGAAAGCAGTAGAGATTCTGAAGATGGTTGGTTATATATCCAGTATTATTATGGCAGGAATCACATTAAGGGATGTTATCAAATTGAAGCACCTTAGCCAACAACTTCCTAGCAGAAGGCAAACAATCACTTTACCATCCAATGAGACAGTATTGCTGGTAAAAGAGGAGGATACCCTCTCCAAAGTAATTATTGTCCTCAGAGACACTTGTAGTATCTGTTGTCTCAGTTCTCGACCGGAAAGCTGCCAGCCCAAACTGAACCAAAGGCAAATGGAGTCAACAGGAACCACACCATTGAAGGGCCAGACTGTGAAGGACCAAAGCACCTAGACAAACTGTAATTGGCGGTGATGTAGCTACACTAACTTGCTACCTTAAAGAAAGCATAAGGGAGGAAATAAATACTCCCTGAGTTCTCAGAAGAGCACAGTATCCTTCTATTTTGAAAAAGCCAATGATACTAGAAGGACAGAAGCACTGATGTGGGTTCCAGGCAGCCACTACAAAAAGTGAAGCTCACCTTTCGCACCCAACCGCTCTGATCCAAAATGCCCAAAGACCCAAATCTAGTTCCCTTTGGATATTATGGAAAATTGACATAAACTTGAGAGGATTTAGCCTACAACAAGATTCTGTCCCATAAGCATACTTTTTAGTATCATGTATCATATGCCTATTTCTAGGCTACTAAAAATGAAAGGTTGTAGATTTTCAGGAATGATATTTTGTGATTTGGATACTCCAAAATAATAGAACTTGAATTGCTTCTCTAATCCATAACTGAAAAAAAAAATTGAAAGAAACCACCCAAAGCTGAAAGAAAACTTCATTAATCTCTAGAAAATATTACTCTCAGCAGTATCTGTCATATGAGTTTGGCCATTAAAAGTCAGGGCGGGGCCCAGGGGGGAAGGCAGGAGATAACAGAAGAAGCAAGAAATGCACCCTACCCCGCCAAAAAAAGATCCCAAATTCTTAAGCTAACATAAAAAATGCTTTAAACAAAATTATCAAACAAGACAGAAGTGAAAAATATCTTGTAGGTCAATGTAAGAGTTTTACATGTTATTAAGAATCGATTTTTTTAAAAAAGACATCTTTAAATGTACAGTCATATGTCATTTCTTACAAGTTATTTGAAACTTATTGATCTCATTTGTGCAAAGACCAGGCTCTGTCATCAGCCTGCTGAAAGGATAATAAAGCACTCCAAACCCTTATGATAGGTTTGATGCAAACAGCAGCCCTCATTTAAACACATGTAATAGCACCACAAGTGGACAAATTCCAACCTTAACAGTTGTGCATTATAAACTAAATTAGCAAGTATGTTCTGCTTTACTTCACATCAAAGCCAATACGTTGGTCTTCTTATCTTCAGTAAAATAAGTTTCTAGGCACCAAAATATGCACCCCAAAAATACTAAAAAGTAGAGCACAAGTGTTCATAGGCTAACATATCGCTCACAAAGAGAACCAGCAATTATCAACCATTTTATTTTACTTAAGACAACAGCTAAACTGGATTTCAAGCAAGAAACTGGGAGAAGGCAAAGTTAAAATGACCACATATGGAAAATTACATTGAGAAAAGATCAGTGAAAGATGTCTTATATATTTTTGTATGGAGGACTAAAACCTCTAGAAGGATATTCAAGTCCATTCTGCAAAATATTCTCCCCATTCATAGAGCTCAAAGCTAGCCACATTCTTAGGCTATAATAGGTCACAATTAAGTACAGTACCTTGCTTCAGAAAAAAATTTGCTTTGTCTGTCAACTGTCAGCAAAGCACAAAGAGCTCATACAGCCCATCCATGTATTGCTTGTTAAAGAATCTGGCAACACACAAACAGTAGAGAACTCAAGATTTCTTAACATCTGTGCCTCTGCTTTGGTTAGAAAGCTAAAAACACTCTACTCCTCACCCCCTTCTTCCACAATTCTGCCCTCTTCCCTCAAACATTTGTACAGTCCTTGAATTTCTTCCTCTGTCACGGGAAGTTCAATATGACATCAGATGTAACACAGAATACACAGAGATTTTACTCATGTATATGGCAATAATAGTAAGGTTTGTCAACTCAAGTACACATTTCAAGTTGGTAAAGAGACAAAAGTATTGTTTATGTGAAACATTTATCTTTGCAATACGGTTATGAACATCTCTAAATACTGAAGAAGTTACTACAGTTCCGAAAACTTTAAAATTATTATGCACATACATACATAGATATGTAAGTTTAGAGGTGTTTAATGGAGTGAAAGGCAATGGCAGAGAAAGGGGTCTCAACGGTCTGGTCACCTTAAACTAGAAAAGTTTAAAGCATCACTAAGCAGTGTTTGTTCATTTAAGTTTAATTATTTTCTCCTTGAGAATGGCACTAATGAAACTGAATATCTTTCATGGTTTCGAAGAGCAGTCTGAATGGTCTGTAAATAGGACTGGGGGCAGACAAGAGAACTGGCTGAGCCGGGAGGTTGCTAGGTGATGCAGAATGTAAACCCACAAACTTGTTCAGGTTTACTTTGCTTTCATGCTGCTCTCACACAGGCTCTCCAAAGTTTTAAGAATTAATTTCCAGGTAGCTATTTAAAAACAAAAAGCAGAATAATTAAAAAGGAAAACCCCTTAATCCTCTGCACCTCTTCCCTCACACCCCACTCCTCCCCCATTGCCCCCTCCAGGGAAAAATAGGAAAGAGGAAAGGAAATTCACAGCATTAAACTGCAGGAAATCCATCACAGTGTTTTGAATACGACAATGGGAAGAGGACCATTCCCTTGATATATTTGTATGTAATTGTTGAGGACTGGTGATTATGAAGAACTTTTAAACTTTTTAGATTAATTTTTACTTTTGTAAATGTAACTAAAAATTATTTCTGGAGCAATACGTTGGTCCTTTAAAGTAATTAAACTGAAAATAAAGTCCTATTTACTAATATTTCCACTGCAGATTACAAAAGCAAACTTTTCACTATAGTCATGTGTTCCTACCCCCATCCTTTTCAGAGCTGTGGTTATCTTTTTTATTTTTTTTCTAAACTATCTGATCAGAGATTGTCCGGTAAGAGCACTTTATTAGATCATCAGTCAGAGGGTTTTACAAGCACCAAGAGCTATGGGCTCAAATGCAGCACATCAGTTTTAATAGCTGAAGGTCTAATAGTAAACTGCAGATACTGCTGAGAACTTCCCATGCACTGAACTCTTGAAAAAGCACCATCTCTCAAGCTTAAATGCAGCTGCCTCTTTCAATGCTGCAAATGGGTAAATTTGACAAAAAAGCCACCATTAAGACTACATGAAAGGCTCAAGACAACATCCTTTCAATGCTTTGTACTTCAGTAATCAGATGTACTTACTCACCCCCTCCCCCAAACCCGATCAAGAACTATTTCTGAATGGTAGGAAATAATTCCACTTTGTACATCTTTTAGTTAATCAAGACTTTCTATTCAGCAATTTGACCTTTTGTTCAAAACAGGATTATCAGTTTTTTCGCCAGTTACCAAGGGCGACTCGCATGGTGAACATAATTGCAATAATTTGCAAAACACCATGGCAACCCACATTACAACTAGGTAAATACTGGTCTTTTGTGCTACATTGTTATTTTCAGAGATGCTGAAGTCAAAGAACGAATGACAAATGAACACAAAATTTATATTTGCTTTGTCTCAAAAGAGAAGAAAATTGATAACAAGAATTGGGGGGAAACCGACTACAGCTGTAATTTCTAACTTGATTAATTAGGATGGTAACAGTCCTTAACAGTATATTCAACAAACAGCCCTGACTTAGTCTCTCCACCCACCTCTCTCTCTTTCTACACTACTACCACTAACCCCCACCCCAGACAAATTTTTTCAGCTAGGAGAACAAACAACTCCATTTGCTCTTTTCTTCAACTTAATGGAATCCTTAATTACAGAATATTGTTCTCCTGCTCTTCATTACACTGAAAACTGAAAGTGAGAGAGAGGGAGGAGGAGGAAGACAGTGCCAAGCAGACAGGGTAGCTACAGTCATCTGCCTTTGCTTTTTTTTGTCCACAGCAGACCTAAAGATGAGATGGCATTTTTTTAAAGTTCGGTGTTTTCTTTTTTAAATATTAGCAGCTGTTGTATACCAGATAATTAAGTAAACTATTTAGAGCTCAAGTTCTCTCGCTGGCAGCATTAGTGAGACATGAAAGCTTAGGTCAAGTAATGAATAAAATCTAAAACGAGAGAGGAAGCAACTGCTTAAAAAAAACCCCAAATTCTCACACAATTATCAGATTGGGTGGTTTCTAACAGAATACCTACTGTATTAAAACATTTGTCTATCAATAGTATTATATACTTAATAAACTAATAATTTTTGACTTAACTTGTTTTCTTTATAATTCTAAGGAACTTATTGTTACAGTATAGGCTTCTATTAAGACTTCAAGAAACCACATTAAAACCAATTATTTCAGAAATATGTTACAAATATAAATAAATAATTTTGCTTAAGAAAAAAACTACTGAAAACAGTCTAATACATGTTACTAATTGACTTCACAATAAATTTGCTCTATATTACTGGAGCATGAGTTCCGTGCTGAAACATTTATTATGCCACGGTGAACTGACTTAACTGACTGGTTGAGACCTTAATTTTCATGATAACATTAAAAAAGACAAGTTATGTCTCTATATAGGCCACATTCTGTCATCAGATGTATGCATATGGTTCCTATAAAATGCAATGGCACCCTTTAGCAACGGATGTTCACATACAGAGTATATGAAAAATACATTAAGCTGCAAGAAGCATGCAATCAGAAGCCAGTGTAATCCTCATTTCAGTTCCCTGTACATACGAATCATGTTTCAATTTACAGTTAAAGGACCACATCTGTATTTCAATTCTCATTAAAGGATTGGATTGCCATTAAGATAAAACAGGCTTGCAAAGCGAACAAGACTACTGCTACATCCCTACATACTGTGAACCCTGGAGAGTATGTAGTAAAGTGAAAGAAATTAAAACAAAGTGCTAAAGGCAACTGAATCCAGCCCCAGGGAGCCGAAACGCACTACTGCCTCTGCTACACAGATTTGCCATGCTACTGGACAAGTCACTTCCAGTTTACTGAAAGGACTCACAAGTAACAATCCTCTGAGGAATCAGCCTGTTTTCATTGACATTTGAAGATCTACATGGCTGAAGTTTGAGTAGATCCAACTGTAACCTGAAAGCTGCGCTTTGGGCAGTTACACAATACTACACGCTCGGGTCCTTTGCTTCACAAATCAGGCACCCAAACTTATGGACATGTTTGATGTTCATTCTCTTATGCCTCATTTCTCTGAGAAATAAAAATAATAAATTGTCCACTTGCTTTACACAGCTTTTGTAAATGTATTCTTTAATACCCACTTGATCCTACAGTGAAGTATGCCACAGAAAACTCCACGAGAAAAATAAATAATTCTAGGCAAAGTTTCAGAGAGTGCACTTGGTAAAGGGCATCCACTAAGCAATGGAGAGAAGCAAATACAGACTAGCTGCTCATCTAATGAGTGCTGTCCAACCTGTAAGCTGCAATATACTGAAAAAAAGATTGAATGGGATAACATCATACATAAATGACCTGGATTAAACTTAAGTAAGCAGTATTCATTCTAGGATTTTTTTCAACTTTTAAATGTCCAACCCTGCAGTATCAGGATCCATCTTCTGTTTTAAAATAAATAATAATTTCCATATTTCTGCCCATTCTTCTTCAAAATACTGTTTAAAAGAATACACAGATTTTGCTGCTTGAAATAAACAGAATAACCCATAGTAATAGCGGATTTCCACCTTCTCTGCAAACTACACATTTTCCCCACTATTTGCCAATAGCAGAGGCAGGCAAAGACTTAGGAAATTTCTCACATTTTTCTTTTTTTTATTAAACCAATCACATTCAAATACGTGTTTTGATTTTCTTGTCCAAATTTTCACAGGCGATCTTCATCCATGCCTGCCTCCTCATGCTATTTCAAGCCTACCTGCCCAGACAGATGCTTATCCAGCAGATAACCCATTTGAATATTCTGATTCAGCCAATTCCACTCAATTCAGTTTCTTGGCTTTTAGTTTCTTCTACATCCACCCAGGTCCAGCTCCAGCCAGTTCTAGTCTCTTCACTCATCTATACTCAATTCTTGCAATCATACTTGGCTTGCATTTGGTTTATTTTTTTTAATCATGCCTAGCTCCTGCTCCATACCAAAAAATTTTCTCAAAGATTTGTAATATCACCAAATCTAGATGGATTTTCATAGGATGACAACAGACAACCAAAAGACAGGAGGAAGGAAGGACAAAATACTTACTCTTCCTCATAGTCAAATGTTAAAGACTTCAAAGCCATAGCACCTGCATTTCAGGTATGGCAAGGTCACCTGAACAACTTTAACACTGCTTTACTGCAATATCGTGTGATACGCAAGTGATTATAATTCAAGCACTTTCATGCCTGTGGGCTTCAGTTAAACTGATTTACATTACATTAGATTGTCCCTCCTCAGATGACCACTACTGTGCATAAATGTAGTTGCTTGGTGGACCTCACTAGGCACGTTCATATATCAAGATGTGTACACTTCAGCTGCAACTTCTGGCTTTATAACACTTTGATTTGAAATAATTAAAATATATCTGTAGCATATGTAGCATATCAAACATATACTGCCCTACTTAACTCAACCTTAAATAACCCCATTTTCTTCCTGCTACTGTTATTTAATTAAACTGAGCATCAAACAAGACACTCAAAAGTCTCAAAAAACAAGCAAGATACTCAAAAGTCTTAAAAAACCTTTTGGTAAGTGTTCTGAGGCGGTCAGGCTTCCTTCTTAGCCTCCCCTCAGTTGCCCAACCATTTCTGCAACTACTTTCAACAACTGCCCACAACTCTTTCCTGCAGTCCTCTTTGGTCTAAAACGTTCCCTTAGATTTGCCTATTCTTTTTGAAAAGAGCGCTCTTGTTCTGCCTCCCCTCAGCCTTGACTTAATTTTACCTTCCCCACTCTACAGTCAGACAGCATAGTTCTTCGCTCATTTAGAAGAGACCGATTTCTTCAGCAGCGTTTGGTACACAATGCCATATCAATCTCCATGTTAATAACACACATCTTTTGAGGGAAAATCTCCATACATGGCACTGTCCAGATGCAGACTGGAGATCATGACAAGAGTGGTCAGAGGGAGATGTAACTTTGAGACAGAGCTTATAGCCTTTTCTGTTAATAGTTACATTTCTCAAGGGCTTATAAATTGGGCGTATCTGCTACTTGCCATGAAGAACAGAAAGCATTCAAAAATCTAGGCTGATCTGCTTGATCTCAAGCACCCAAGTGAAGCCAGAAAGGAACAGCATCTCAGAAGAGCTGTTGTGAATCAGGTTAAGATAGAAACAACATGTTTTCTTTAACCTTGAAAAAATTCTAATCCATTTTAGGTTAAAATTTCAGCTATAACTCAGCTTTTGACAGATCTGGCACAGAAAATGGCAAGCCAATACCTAAAATATGGCAATGTTTTAAAACTTTAAAACTTAAGTTTTCAAAACGTAAACCAATGTAATACATGGTAAAATTTATTAAAAACTGCTTTGAGGCTAATAAGAAAAAAATTAGAAGGACAAGGGTTCAGAGAGAATAACAGAAAGTCTTGTTTGGTTTTAAAGTAATAGCAGCCACAGTAGCAGCAGCAAAGAAAACACAAAGGACCAAGTCAGTGCAATCAATTGGCTGCTGTTCTTGCCAAGCTTCAAACTGAAAGGTGGCATATACACAGCCAAGCCCACCCACCCTGGGTATATGGCTAGAAACAAATTACATAAAACAGAGATTATTAAAAATATTTCCAAATGGACTGATGTGAAGCCAGCCAGTACTACTCCTTTACCACAGAAATGGACATGTCCATCTGGAACTGGTTGCATAACTACTTAGGATGAACACGGCCACGTTAAGAATAGGAAAAAGGGCTGCACAAAATTAATCTGTCTGCATTCACAGTGGTCTTGCTTAGAGAAGTTGTAGAAACTCCCTGAACGGCCCGACCTAACATCAAGGTTGGACCTGCTTTGAGTGGAATGGTTGGGCCAGAAAACATCCAGGAGTTTCTTCAACCTAAACTATTCTAGACACCAACTAAAGTAACCAGATGGACCT
Source organism: Phaethon aethereus (assembly GCF_964289735.1). Lineage (NCBI taxonomy): Eukaryota > Metazoa > Chordata > Aves > Phaethontiformes > Phaethontidae > Phaethon > Phaethon aethereus. The sequence continues at coordinate 131,648,140 of NC_138575.1, forward strand.
TAAGTAATTGATGAACCTGTGTAAGCATTAAAAAAAAAAGCCAAGTCAACAAAAATAAAGGCCTGTCACAAACTCATTGAACTAAAAGATCTGAGAATGGGGAAGAGACTGTTTTCTGTTGCTTATACACTGGTGACAGACACAGCAAGCAAAATAAATTGCACATTTGTGTTGCACAGAATTTTTGTTTTTTAAACATAACACTCAAATTTTTCATTTAGTAAATCACATTCAGGAAGAACAAACTGCAGAAAAGTAGCTGGTAAAGTGTGATCCTTCAAATACGCTATCCTTCCTTTTTTAAAAGGTTACCTGCTACTGAGACCTGCAAGGCCCTTAAGGCCAACAGTGCAATACTGAAATTAGTATGACCCAAGAGAGCTTTCCAACTGCAACCTCTTCAGAGCAGACAGGTTACTTGTTTTCCTGCTAGAAAAATTTTGCTGCTATGGTGTTGCTGCTTTGAGTTTGTGGTTGACGTACATTTTGTCCCAAGTCTCTAGAACTAGTATTTTCTAGAATCTGGAGAGAATACTTAATAAAAAAAATTATATGTCTGAAACAAATTCTGAATTTCATTATGACAAGATAAAGAAAAATTAAATTACTGGAGTAGAAGACTGCGACTACTTAGCAACCAGTACTATGACCTGATTATATTTTATATGGGTAAAAGAACAGTTCCAATCAACTTGAAAATCCTTTTTCTTAAGGCAAGCAAAATTACAAGCAAATTTTAACTTGGTAGAATGTGTAAAACAGATGTATAAGAAATGGAGACTGAAAGCAGACAGCTGCTGACATAAATCAAAAGTTTTCTGAAATAAGAACACTAATAAGAAAAATTAAGACAGATATTAACTAAGAATATAGAACCAAGTCAATAACGTAATGAAAAAAACAAAATTGTTTACAGCACAAAAACCCAGAACTATAACTTTTTCCTGTATTTCGGAAAAGCACCGTAATAGTCTAGTAGCAAATAAAGATGAAGAACTATCTTTTGGGTTGTTAGCAATACAATACTTAATAGGCCTTCAAATTTCAGCTTATTCCTGTGACAAATGCTTGAACTTAAATAGTTCTACTGGAGCTAAAAAGATCTGTTACTTGCTAGACTTCCCAACACTTGAAGCTACATAAAAAGACTGAGACCCACAGATCTACCAAAATGCTAATTTTCCTTGAAATAGTTATACAAGCAAACCAGAATGATCCATATAATTATTGGTATACATCAGTCTAACATTAACCTGAGGAAAAACAACAGAAATACTGATAGGGACTTCAAGTGATCAAGAATTTAAGAACAGGAATGTAATTAATATTAGTCAATATGTTTTCATACAGAACAGCCTCAACCCAACATGACAGTTCATTTTTTCGTAAGATTACAGCTTTGGTTGATAAAGGCAGACATACTATAACTAGTCTCTTGAATGGTGTTTGATTTACTTCCAAAGGATACTGCAATAGAATTAGCATTGCACAGTGTTAATAAAGTACATGTGAAATGGATTAAGAAGTGCAAAGTTGAAGCATCTCAAAAAAATCAATTGTCCACGAGACACAAAGTGATGACAGTCAAGTAAGCATTTGTCAATATGGGACAGTGAGGGATTCTGGTGATGTATCACAAAGAAAAGGTTACACTCTCAGTCTTCAACATTTACATCAGTTATTAGTAGAAGAGAGAAATCAATTCAGATAAAATCTACAGATGACAAAAGCAGAACAGCAAATAATGATAAGCAGGAGGAAATTCGTTTGGTAAACTGTGCTCATTCGAAACAAAATACATGTTAGTACAGTGAAACAAAAATGACACACTGGGAACAAAGACTACAGTTCAAACCTACAGAATGAGGATACTGTATGCCAGAAATTATCAGCTGAAAAGAAGTCATGGTAGATAAATTATTCAACATAAGCCTTACAGGCAGACATAGCAAGATGTGGAGATTCAATACTGAAGAACTGTGTATGAGTACTGAGGTGAATTTCTTCAAAGGTATTGGTGAGAATGATACTGGAGCAACAGACCTTGAAGAGCAGCCTCTTACCATCAAAAAAGAAGACAGAGTTGACTTGATCAGAATGTGTAAGTATATTCATGGGAGAAAAGTGTAAGCAACACAGGGTACTTAAATCTAGGGAAGAAAGGAGTAATATGAGCCAGTGGTTGGAAAAACTTGGTGCGTTGAAAACTGGCTCAACATCTGGGCCCAGAGGATGGTGATCAGTGGAGCAAAGTCTAGTTGGAGGCTAGTAGCAGTGTAGCCCGGGGGTCCAGTCCTGTTCAACATCTTCATTAATGTTCTGGATGATGGGGCAGAGTGTACTCTCAGCAAGTCCGCTGATGACACAAAACTGGTGGATACCAAGTTGAACATGAGTCAGCAACATGCCACCATGGCAAAGAAGGTCAATGGCATCCTGAGCTGCATGAGGCTGAGTGTTGCCAGCAGGTCAATGGAACTGATCCTTTTCCTCTCCTCAGTAACAAGGTGGGAAGTGATAAGATCCATCTGCCAAAGCAGAAGAATAGCATCTTTTCCATCAGGCTTGCCAACCTAGTGAGGAGGACTTTAAGCTAGGTCTTTTGGGGATGGTGACCAAAGCCTGGGGAGAAGTCACAGTTCAAAGAGCAGTGGGGAAACACCCAGGGGACTGCATGATGGGGAAGGTCCCACATTTCCCTTGAAGACAGCACAACTGAGAGCCCATCTCAAATGCCTCTACTCAAAGACATGCAGCACAGGGAACAAGCAAGAGGAATTAGAAGTCCATGCACAGGCTTAGAAAACTGTGACCTCAACTGTGACTGCAGAGTTGTGGCACGTGGGACAGTGCATGATGGACAGCTACAAGATCTTCAGGAGGGCCAGGCCAAGGATATGAGGAAAAACATGGCTGGACAAGGTCCTGAGCAATGCTGAAGCTGGATTTAACTTCAAAGAGTCATCCTTGAAGAACTGGACCAGGCCTCATTTTGAGGCCCCTTTCACCCTAAATCCCTCTATGGTTCTATGATAATTTGTTCGGAATTTATTTTAGATGTGGAGAGGATGCAAGCCATGAATTTTTGATTTGATGAAAAATAAGCTAGATGCTAAAACAAATGAATGGGTGGCCATATTGGTTAGTTGAGGTTGGTATCAGCAAAAACCCCAGTGTAATTCCCAATGTTTATCCAATTCTCCAGAGTCTTCAGAACTGACTATAAATCATGCTGAAGTAGTCAGAGCTACTTGATGGTTGTTGCTTGTAGTACCTCACTCTCAGGAGAGCCCTAGGGGATTAATGTCAATGAATGTTAGTTGATTATGGCATTTGCCCCTGTAGAAGTTCAGTGCTGATGAATTCTCAGTGACCAGCTGCAGGACAGTAGTATATGCTGCCTGAAAAACACTGTATCCAGTCCTAAGAATGGTGTCCACCATTTTGAGATATTAACTTATGACTATTAATGTCACAGATTGGAACTAACAGGAGTTAATGCATGACACACTGAATGATGGCAGAACTATCCAAGGGAGAAACAAAGTTGATTAATATAACCAAAATAGTACACAAGTTTCAGACATTTGCGTCTGGAAGAAACAAAACCAAAACATTAAGGCTTCATATGACAGATGAAGTCTTTCCTGGGACATGTTCATTTATTAAAAGAAAACATCATCCAGTCCATCATAGGCATGTATCACTAGGGGTTATGGTTGGGAAGGTGAAAAAAAAAAAAAACCAAACACCCCCCACGACTGCAGATCATTCCTCTTTTGCCTCTCCTATCCCACCCCGTATTATCAGCAGCAAGCCCTTTGGGCTGGTTGGCATAATTTTGTTTACAGATGTAAAGCAGGGGACCATGGAGAAGGTTTTGGTAGAAAATTTCTTCTCATCCTGCATGATGAGAAATATGCAAGATCAAAGTTCACCTTAGGCCAATACAGTTGCTTAAGTACTACAGGAAAAGTCTGCTATACCATTCATATATGCTGATGTATGACTCAAGGAAGACCATTATCTTTAGAAAGAGTAATCTGCAGCAAAATGCAGACATCAACAACAATCCCGTATCATCAAGTATTTTTACCCAGAATAATTTACCTTGACTTCTCTGATTAGTTACCTCTGATCTTTATGACTTAAATCTTTCTCTCCTCAAATACCCATCTTAAACTGGGCACATCTGTTCTAAGCCAAGAATTTCTATAACATGTGACAATATTTTCATTCATATTACAGTGTTTTGAAGGGTTTTTTTTTTCCTTTTAAATTAGCTTTAGCACAACTCAGGCATTTTTACCTTATCAAAACTCGAGAAGACAGCAACAGAGACAAATGAGAGAGGTCAGAGCATGGGAAAGGTGGGCAAGAAAATTAAAAGCAAACACTAGGAGCAATTCAGATTATTTAGTCTATATTTTCAGGAAAAAAAAATTCCAGTTGTTTCCCAGATTCCAGATACGTAAGTAATGTGTATATATAGAGACAGACATATGCGACACACATACACACATATATATAGATAAAATTTCCTTTTTTGCATTTCCCTCAACTGAAATTCAAGTCAGATCACACATCCATATAAAAACAAAGTTTCTGAGATTTTAAGCTGATACTCCAAATAGTTTTGCTTCTTTTTTTTTTTTCCCCTCTGGTTTTGAGGGTTTTTTTAAACGGAATAATGATCACACACACAGATAATGTACTAGTATGGGCACTCAAGAAGTCTGTGGCTCCTCAAAAAAATCAGAGACTTCAATCTTCTCGTGTAATATGTGGAGAACACTTTATGTATGTTTTAGAAACATCTAAAGAAATATACTAACCTAATAGGCTCTCTCAGTTACTATGGTAATAAGCATTAAAAGCGTATAAACATGTAAAAGGTGTTTTTACTTCATATTGGTATTAATCTATTCTCCTATGTTATAAAACACATGAAAAAACAGAAACTGAAGGAATAAGCTAAGATTCTAATACTGAATATGACTTCTTACAAGAAACATTTTGGAGGCAACAAACAATTTTCCATTTTGCTGTGAAGTTACTGACTTTTAAGGCAGAAACTTCATATAAACCATGCCTGAGAAACGTCGTTCTGGGCAGACAGCATATTAAAATATTATGGAACTAGCAAAATCAGAAGATGTAATATCCACATTATTACAAAGATCTTGGTCTAACTGGCAAACACGACAGTTAAAAAGTTCCCTGACAGTAGTACTTACAATGACAACACAACCATCCCTAAATATAATTACTAATTAAACACAGAAAAACACATTTTGAGATGAAAGGACCCAAGAAAATAGAAAACATGGATGTTTCAACTTTCAGATCACTCCTGTGAAGGGATCTGCTGGCCTCTGTATTCCTGTGAAGTGCAGTGAATCCAAAGGTAAGGTCACCCCTGTGCTAGTATATGTCATTGGGAGACTAGTCCTTTATTTGCCACCAAGGTAAATTTACCCAGAGTTTTCATCTCCTGCCTGGGAATCCAAAGCTTTTTCTTTTTTTTTTTTTTTCTTTTTTTTTCCCCCCAAGCTAAAAATCAGAATGCATTTACTCTACAACTCTGTCAACCATTTTAAAAACAGCAGCAAAACACAAAAAGCAGAGCCCCAATTATGTATAAAAACTTTGAATACTTCTTCCCAAAAGAAAGATGGCACACTTAGTTTTACTAGACTCTCCAGTCTTATATAATGAACTATTCAATTTGATTTTATTTTCTATCCTGTTTTAAGAGATTAAAACTGTGCTGCACAATTTCCTAATGAAATAATTTTGTCTCTCCCCTCTATTTGCATGAAGAGAATATTGAGGACAAAAATTGCAAGATGACAAAATCCTAATATGTAGTTTGGTAAAGTTCTAGTCAGTCTCTGAACAACACATTTATCTATCCAGTAAAGCTTGTGTTAATACGATGTAAGAGTTTGGCAAATTCAACTCTAATGGAGCATAAAAGTGCTTTTGCTTGAAAGTGAGATCATTTTTAAAAATTCAAAGCATGATCACTTTTTCCTTTTTTTTTTTTTTCAGGAACAATCTGATACAGGCAGCAAAGCTTAAATAAACTAGAAACATTTCAAATGATCCATAAAGGATTAATAAGCACTGCAGGAAGTCCTATAGGCTCAGCGTATACATTTTCCATCTTTTTCTCCTGCGACAGGCATGACATGAAATTCTAAACAGAACTCAAGTTTCAAAGTCACTGAATGTTAAGGTCTGTGGCTCTGATACTAGGGTAGAGTGGGGTCACCATCTTGGAATATTTAATTTAAATAGATAACAAAATATTGATTTTATTAGCATAATAAAGCCCCCAAATTATGGCCCTTCACTTTTTTTTTTTTTTTTTTTACTCACAAATAGACGAATGGACAAAAGAAAGGCAAAAGGGGTAGTAGTAAGCTACAGGCCACTAATATAACAAGAACAAAATGACAGCTATTATTTTGGCAGAGATAATCTATGCTGAAACACAAAACACACACGCACACAATTTCTTTCAATACAATTTTCTTGTCTTCCCACTGACTTCTATGATTACCACAGAAAGCAGGGTTCTAAACACATTTCTCAATTGAATCTTCAATCAATAACGGTAAAAATTTGAGAAGGGAGATATGGGAAAACATATTATAGCATTAGTGTTTGCAAAAACAGACTTAACATCAATATGCATAAAGGTTGAAGTGGAACAAAATAAAATAAACATACATCAGTAACAATTCACCACATACCTTTACGTTACTGACATTAATAAAAGAAATAAAGTCCACTCAAGCTCCAAAATCCAACCAGTAGCAGAAACTGCCCCAACCCTGCTCCAAGTGATCAAATTATGTAGTCATACTTTCTTTTGTTTATAGTCCCACAGTTGTAAAAGAATAATTCTGAATTACCAAATGGTATTCAGGGGATACCATGAATATATATGTACCTATATATTCATAGGTACTTTTTAAAGAGTGAAAAGAGTGATCATTTAAACAATTTGCAGAAAGTAACAAAACTAAGCTAAACAGAATCTACCTACTGGTATAAGTTTCATGTTATAAAAGAGAAATTTTAGAAAAGTAAAAATAAGATGCCTGCAAAATCCCAAAACAAAACTTCTGGGATCTCAGATGGAGGTCAGCTTGACCCAAACTCACTCAATTTGCTAGCAAGAATCCAGACTTACTTTTAACACTGACGTAGGAGAAAAGAAAAATAATTCATATCAGAATTGAGAGCTCCTCGTGTTGGAAGATGGAAAAGTTTAGCCTCTGCTAAGCTTATAAGGCTGTTTACCACCCAGGCTTTCTGTTCAGAGCCAAAACAATCAACAGTAGAAACTGTTTAGGTGACAGCTGCATACAAATTGGAAGAAGTTCTGAATCTTTCCTATTTTCCACTCTTGTAAGAAATGCAACAGACAAATACAGAGTTATAAAAGAGCATAAATATAAAAAAACCAGCACAGATAATACTGGCCATATTGGGAAGGGGGGGAGGGAGGAAAGATGTGAGAATGATAAATGTTAGCTCACAGTGAGAGGCTGACGCTGAAAGGAAAAAATTATGCTAAAATAATACACTAATCAAAAGGAAAAGTGAATGAGAAGAAAGAAGCAGAGGAAAAAACTGAACAAAGGACTAAAAGTAGTCATTTCTCTGTATAAAGGCAGCAGAGAAGCCTTGCTTGAAATGCTGTCTACAATCCTGGGCACATCACTAAACCCAAGATAAAAGAAACCAATGCAAAGAACAGCAACAAAACCATCTCTATAAATACAATTAAAAAAAAAGGTATGATACAATATATTTTCCAGTGGTTATAAACATACCAGATACAGTGAAATAACATCACTTTCTATTAACTTTTGAAAGTAAAGAGCAGCAGCCTCAGACAGGCCACAAGCATGTTATAAAAAGTAAATATATGTATCACAAAAAAGGTAAATCTTGACTAGTTGAAAGATTTTTATTACAAACTCTCAGGATTAATAGAAGTTGATATGTGTTTAATACAGTAGCTGCCATAAGTTTGATCATCTGCAGAGTTAAAAACAATCTACATTAAGCAATTGTATGCATGAATATTGAGAAACATAGAAGATGAAAAGAATTTTGATAAACAGCTACAGCCTTTGTCTACTCATCAAAACCACAGTTCATATCAGTGAACATCAGTGCCTGCTGATACTTAGATTTGCCACCACTATCATGGCAAAAGAGGAATAAAAGGAGTGCAAAAGACAGTCAATGAAAACAGAAGTTGACAAAAGTAAGCCTAGAAATGTGGGCAATGAAGTATACAGGTTATAAACTTGTTGTTTTGTTTAACTTTCTTTGCAATTCAAAAGAGAATTGCAGTGAAGCTGAAAAAATGACAAAACCACAGCAGTGAAAACCAGAAATATTTTAAACACTATCAAATAGCCTTTGGAACTCTTTGCCACAAAGTGTCAAAAAGAAGCTGTATCTGCAGTAGACTTGTACAGTCATACAAGTGAAAACACTTGGGAGTTTTATCAAAAAAGTCAGCCAGTAACTAGGAACTTGCAGCTCCCACAAAAAGTTTTACTAAAAAAAAAATCTTTCTTTGAGGGAGTTCCTTGAATCATTAAGCATCCAGCTAATGTCACAGACCAATACTACAGTGGGCAAATCCCTTTATTAAATAAAACTCCTTTGTTCATAGGTTAATACTTAATCAGTCTATGCTTTTGAGTTGCAATGACCTAACAAGCATAAAAGACAGAACATTTTTCTCCGTATTTAAACTGAATTTGAGTATTTGATTCTTCATGAGGTTTAAGCTTGCTTTGTCTTCAGAATGTGTTATTTTATCATTGCGGCAGTGCTATAGAAAGCAAGCAAGTGGTACTGCTGAAAGAAAGTAAATGCTGCTGTACAGTTTGCAACAGGAGAGGACTGTCCTTACAAAACCAGAGAAAAATTTCAGGCAAACCAACAAAATGCATTATAGATAGGTTTTTCTACCTGCAACCTCCCTCACCATTCCTGTCCAAATTAATTGTTTGTTCATACAACTTTACAACCCAACATAATAGTATCTAACTAGCCAAGAAAGTAAATTTCTATTTGCTAATTTTGTTTAATTTCATTTAACAATGGAACCTCATATTTCCCAATTCACCCTTGTTTCTCTCCTTTCCTGCAAATTCCTCTGTCTTACAGCCATATGATAAAGCACTTACAGTGGACCAAAAGAGACAAGAGAAAAGAGACAGCTAAGTTCCAAAGGTATGTGGATTAGGGTGAAGGAAGGGGCAGCAGAATGAAGATAGGACAGACTGAGCACTTCTAAAAAATTAAAAAAGTTTCAAAGGATAACTATGAAACAGAAAAAAATGGCCCTTCTCTGTCACCCTTGTATAACTTTTTTCCTTTCTCATAAGGTATCTGTTAATTAATTTATTAACTTATTCAGTGAATGAATGCTAATGAATTTATTCAATTTTTACTCTGGAACTTTCATACATGACTGTTGAATGTACTTTCATTTTTCAGAAACAGTACCGTTCCCACTACTCAGAAATAAGTAGTAAGCAATTACAGAGGTGAGGTAGAAGAAAGATGAGAGAAAATAATGTCTTTTGTTTTTTCTAATAGCTGGTCAATTTGGCCGTTTCATATAACCAAAAAGGCACAAATGTTAGGTGTTCAGAGCAGAAACGTGTTTTACCAAAGGCTTTATTAACAATTAATAATCATTACATAGTGGCTTGTTTATCTGACCTTGTATAAATTTAGCAGCCTTGTAATTAGACCCATATTTTGCATATTTGTATATTTCCATGCATAGGATTTGAGTCATTCATTCATCCATTAAAATTTGTTTGACAGACATAGATGGATAATCAGGGTACAATTTGTATTTACTGGATTATAGAAAATTACCCAAACTGTTAAGTTCAAGGAAAGTGCATTCTTGTCTTTCTCTTGTGAAAAAATGTTAAAGCAACTATATATCCGAGGACGGCCTCAAGGCTCTCTGAAGAAGTAGCAGAGCTTTTATAATATGATAGCTTTAACACAACTTCGCTGTAGAAAAATGGTTTCTGGGTTAAAAAAACCAACCTATTAGAAAGAAACAACAACTAATGTCTACATTTTCCTTCAGGCAACGCAACAAAGTAATTCTTGAGTAAGAAACACCTCCTATGAAAGCTAACATCTGAGTATTAAGCACAACTTCACTGAAGTAGGTGTCTTGTACTCTGGAAACTGGGGAAGATTTTTCTCCCATTTAATTACTTTCCAGTAACTTCCTAACTTTCTGAGCCACTGGAAAAATTATCTTATTTTCCTGATCAGAAGAAAAGTCTTAAAATTAAAACTTTTTAAGCATTAGCCATAATAATGAAATACTATTATTAGATATCCTTAAAAGTTTGAGAACAAGGTCGATTATTAGGCAGCTCAGTATACACAATTTTGCCCCAGAAAAAATACGTGGGTATGTGGAGACAGCAGTTATTGTTGATACACACCTCTAGAAATAGAAAGGTATGGAAGATCTCCAGCGAGCATTCAGTATGGAAAGCAACCATACAGAACAGAATGGGGAATAAAGGAATTTGTTGACCTCTGTGAAAGATGACAGGAGAAATTAAAGAAAAAAAAAGGGAGAAAAGGCCACAAGTATTGTCAAGGTGTTCTACTGTCTCATAAAGGTGAGACAGCCTTGTTCAACTAGACAAATATTTAACAGGTTTCTTCTAAACAAACTGATAGGCTTTTACCCAAAAAGTCATCAGACATACTCATTAAATGTGTAACACTTTTACATTATTTAACAACTACTACAATCCAAAGGGAGCCTTGGTGCAGGTGCAGCTTATTTCCTAACTCATGTAGCTGATATGTCAGAAAAAGCCATCTCTTTCCTCTGTAAGTCCACAGCTTGCAGTATATTTTTGTTCTTTTAGCATCAAAAGTCAAATCTTCAAAATAATAAAGCAGTGGCAAGGAAGTGAAGCGTTATTTTTTTTTTAACCCCCTAAGTTGAGATTACTGTTTTGGCACCCCTTTTAAGATCACCTTTAAAAAAGTATATGAAGTATCTGCCTAGTAGCTAAAATGAAAGTAATGTATTAGTAAAACACTAAAAGATAGTCCAATAGCTGCCTCCTGTGGCAGCAGCCCCCCGCCCTTTTTTCCCCTGATCAACTGGAGAGTTAGCTGTAGACTCAATTTTCTGTGGCCAAATAAACTGCAATGTAGTGATTCACTCGCCTAACTTTAAGTATTTACATTTTTTCCTGCCAAAAGCCTTGAGGGAGAAGGGAAGAAAAGAATACCCAAAACCACCCTCTTTCCTAAACTAGGAAATCTTAATTTAAATCTTAATAATCTTAACTCAGGTTTTAACTGCTCTCATGACATAACTGAAAGTATAAAATGTTCAACTAGAGCAATAACATGAGATCAAAAAGGCACCTTTCAGAGTTCCGAGGCTCATTCATCCGTTGCCCTGCCAAGTGAGTGAAAGATTCGACACTTCTTGTGGTCCTCATCTCTTTACTGGAGGTGAACAGATTAGTCCCCAAGCTAACACTGTCATCTCATTCCAGTACATTTTTGTGTTCAGTGCTCTTTTCACAAGGACAACTCTAACAGAAGCTGGAAAAGCTTAGTACCAGGAGAAAATACATCCTGGTGCACTGTGATTTCAGTCTTGATATTTTGGTGCCCCAGAAAGCTTCTCTGCTCCATCAGTACTGTATCCCAACCCTTTTGCAGGCTGAACGAGGAAACACACAGGTAGGGCCAGTTTTGCCTCCATGCCAGAAATCTGAGTGAAAGCCAACAGGGAAGACTTTATTTTCTCTGGGGAGGAGTGATGTTATATTAAGTACTTATTATTTGAGGGTATGTATTATTCCAGGTAATATTTATTTTCATTCAGACTACTGGTGGAGATCATTGAAGATTAATACCAGCAACTGAAATTATTTCATATGCCATCATCTAAATTTTGTAAATGCCAGAAGTTACAGGAACTGCCCAAACATGGATAGATATTTAGCCTTAATGCTTCCAGCACCAAGACTAGATTCTTGAAGTGCTTTGTATGCTGGCAGATTTCTCGTTCCTCAGTTTTTGGCAGACAGTCCTCAAGCGAGGGGCAAAACAGAGGGCACACTTTTAAAGGTTATCATGTTTCTAACCACTAGGAACGACGTTTTCCAAACATCTGCTCCATCCCCTTCTATAAGCGGAACAATGCTCCAGCATACCAGTTCCAAAGTTGAAGAGTGTCCTAAGAGTCCAAAACACTTAAGAGACACAAAAAGTAAAACTCCTTAGTTAATACTGCTATTCAAACATAGTTGGAATGTCCTAAAAACAACCAATGAAGTCTGCTAGAAGAATTAATCTGAAGGAACTACCACAGACAGTGGGAGAGGTCTATCTTGCATTTTCTTTCACTAACCTGTTCATTTTAAGGATGTCATGCTGCCCCTGGTTTTCACTCTGAAGGTCTTTCCTATTGAAACAGTTTTTAACAGCCTCCTAGCACTGCATCATGTTTGATCCCTTCCAGGCAGTTTAGTGTCTCACCACTAGAGGATAAAGAGAAAGTGAAAAATTTGTAGCGCTGGTTCCCTGCAATTAAGAGGAGAGTGGACAGAAGGGGAGGGAAAAAGATCTGTCTAGGTGACTTTTTTCTGCAAAAAGAACTGGCCTGTACTCACACCAACTCAATATGAGAGACTAAGTCTTGGTATGATGCTGGCTTCTCATCCACAGATTTGTGTCTAGAAAGGCAGTTTATTTTATACAGAAATTAAATGTATTTCTCATTATGAAAGCTTGTAATTGCTCCTAGACAATTTTCCTTATTTTCACTACAATCTCAGATGGTCTTCAAATAGATATTTGCTACTCAAGCTTCTTTCTGAACGACACCCGATTACTGAGTGGCATCTTGCCACTAGCCTCATGAAGCCCTTCACAAACAGACTCAGCAGAAAACATTGAGAATAAAACTTAAGAGTAATCCCTGACCATTTCTTGGCAGATAATACTGGCTTAGTTAATTCTAAGTCCTTAAGATGCCTGATTCACTCTTGTTGGGAAGTCTCCAAAGACAAGCCAGATCATACAGAATTTTAATTATGAATTCCCTACAAGGTAGTCAGACTCTTTCACTTAAGGGATTGGGGAGGGAGCAGGGGTGTTCAATCCTAAAGCCACCTTAGGTTTAATCCTAAAGCTAGGAAACTCTCTCAAGGACTGTATCACAATTCAGTTTACTCCATTATTGCTACTTCACTGATTGGGTTAAAAAAATTTTTTTAACAAAAACCTAACAAGGTGATCCCCAAAAGATGCCCCATTAAAGGAACAAAACAGTATAAATGCTGATCGCTTATACACAGATTTCTGAGAGTGGTAGAAAGCAGCAGGAGGGAGGTGGAATTTGATTGATTAATTTCCTCCTTCAAGCAAGCATAAAACCCACATGTAAATACTAAAGAATAGTGTGAAAAAGTATCACCAACACTGCATGAACTACTGGAAGACAACCTGGTATTTCTAGATAGCTATATTAATCTTCATGTCATTATTCATACAGACTTACACACATGCACATATACATAAAAAGAGAAATTCTACTAAGTTCAAATACTACATTCCATCTTTGCACTCGATGGGTGTCATATGAATGGGTAGCTTGGTACCTGCTAGTTCTATTGCAAGACCATCCAGCATGAATTGCCTCAGAATGAGAAAATACATGTGTTATCCAATAAAAATTATTACAGTAATGACAAAGTTCTTGCAGAAATCTAATGTCATATTCTGCAACAGAATTGAGCATATGCCATTTTGTGTCTTTTTATTTTGGGGTGTAAAGGGGTTCTCTGTTTTAAAACAAACCTGGCCCCTTTGTAGCATAGTCGAATGTTGCTTTGGATATTAAATTGAGAATTTATCTTAAATGGAAACAAACAACTTCGCTAAAAATTAGACATTTATGACTTGCAAATTACAGATACTAATTATTTTCAGTATATACAATTATGATATTCTCAAGAGGTATTAATTTTGGGACAGATGTGCTTTCATCATGTAATTTGGAAATTAAGTTACACTCTCACGTATGGGAACTCAGAAGTCTGAATTTGTGTAAAGATAGGATTGATAGAGAGGAATTTTGTCTTGCTAATTTTCTCTCTCTCTCCCCCCCTTCTCTCTCTGATGAGAGTGTGGCCAGCAATCCTCACAGCTGGGTTGCCTTGCACTCAAAGGAATGGGGGCTGACTGCAGAGTTGATGAGGATACACTTCCACTTGACTCCACCTCCTATTTTGTCTTTTCAGATAATTCTTCCAAATCTAGTAACTTCTAAAAATTTAAACAGTAATTACGACACACCAACTGTAAAAAAATGCACAAAGCTAAATGATTCACATCCATTAGAGAGTGCAGAAATTGTGTTGCTAATGCAAACATCATAAAAAAAAGACATTAAAAATACACATAATCCAAACGGAAGGCATTAATACAGAAAATTCCATCAAAAGAGGGGAAAAGGAAGAATATCACTACACTGACCATATCTTCATTAGCAAAGGAAGACATATTATTACAAAAATTTTCTCCAAGATGTGCATGCCTATAATCTTCAAAGACAGGGTGTGACAAGTAATAAAGAAAAAAAGAACACAAGAAAAATGCCAGTTAAATAAAGCTCTGGGATGATACTGTTGGTGAGGGGGTGTATTAAAGAAATCCATTTGGGATTTCATACTTTCTTGTTTTCAAATTTTGAACTTTAGCCACAAATACAGAAAGGAAAAGACAAGGCAAAAAAGAAGTACTGCTTTCTGGTCCAGTATAAAAAACAAACCCATCTTCACACATCAACATTTCATTTCTATGGTTCCATAGGAGGTTAAAGGTAAAGACACAAGACATTCGGAGTAGCTGCTACAAATCTGAAACGGAGATTTTTAGTTTTAGGTGGAATGAGTTCAGTCACTGCATAAACATTTCTATCTGGAGATCTTTACTGCTAGCCATGGATTTTTATGTCTCTCTTGCAGATGCCACTTACAAAGATAATGATTTTGTTCAGGAGAAAAGGAGAACATCTACTTGTCAAATTCTGCAAAGCCTTGATTTTCATGTAGAAACCTGGTATACCTTTGGAATACCTCAGAAATGTTTCTCATACATTTGTGGATTCAAAGCCTAATGCAGTCTACCAGGCTGAAGATACTTGGATAGCTGAAACTCTTCAGATGAAAGAAAGTGAACAAGACTGTCATTTAGCTGCTGTAACAGTTTTAGCAGGACTATACAGCTTTTGTTTTGCCCTTTTTCCCCCCCCCTCTTACAGGATGCTGCAGCTGTAGGCAGGCTGAAAAGACAATAATCTTCAGCACGGCATGGAAATAGGGAGGGAAGGTTCATCTTTAGCAATAAAAGGGCTTTTTAAAAACCGTGTGCCATCGCAGAACACACGGGACTAAAGCACAGGCAGAGTTGCCAATGCACCAGGCTCAATATGAAAAAAAGACAGTACAAAACCCCCACATGTTCATATGAATAAAGTAAGAGAATGACTAATGTTCAGTAAAAAGTGAAGTCCACCAGTCAATACCATTTAATGAAAAAACAGATGAAGACAAATCTAGCCAACCTGACTGACAAGCTTCAAGGACTCTTTAGAGAGACCTACACATAGGATCCTACATATGGGCCAACATCTCTTTTGGAGCACAGCTTTACTATCTGACTACACATTGGAATAAGGTGTTGCACTGCAATCATACAATCTCCTAAAGCAGGCATACAAAGCCTACTTAATGCCGGGGGATTTAAAAAAAAAAAAAAAAAAAATCCACTTGCATATATCCACTAAAGGAAATAATGGCACTCTGTAGATAATAGAGTAGCACTCACAAGATACAGTGAAGCAAATGCAAAACCCTTTTATGAAGCCATGTCTAATGTAATGCTATTTTGCCATTTCTTCCTGCAGATGGGAACATTCTCACTTAAAATGAAGTAACATCTCTTTTTAATCCCAGATGATCCAAAACTTCACTGACTCTTGAAACTGTTTCTCTTAAACAAACCTGTAGAAGTACAGGTTTCGTAAGTCAAGAGGAGAAACAAATGTCAACAATAACACAGCACAGGCTGCTAGAATTGACCCTGGTGGCTCCTAGGACATATGAAATCTTATAGACAATTTGTTGCTTTATCTCTGGTACTGCTTAGATTTCTCTTGGCCACTGTAAAAGAAAAATTAGTAATTCCCTAGAAGTCTCATTCAGCTAGGGGTTTGCCTTCCCCATCCCTAGGTACATGAATGAAGACACAAAGGCAGAGAAGTTTAGTTAAATAGCGCTGCCCAGACTGATTGCTCTGTGTTTTTTTCACACATATGACTCACTTCCAGGAACCAAGTTGAAAGGTCTGAACTACCCATATGATCTGTTCGATCCCTGAATGCTTATGCAGTCATTAATTTTCTCTTGCTGCACTAAATACTAAATAACATAAAGAACTAAAGAGTTGTTTAAAGAAGTTGAATATATGTTTTTGAAATAATCTTCTAACTACAGAGATTCTATATGATGAGATTTTGAATACTGGAATCATTTCTGTTGAGGAACACCTTATTTAATCTTTCTAAAAGTATTTTACCAAGAAACAGAGCAATGACTAAACATTACTGGAAATATTTTTGACAATTTTAACTGCTTTGAATCCAAAAATGAAAATAATTCTTTTAACATCTAAGGGTAAGAAAAAATAAACACCTGCAAGACCCATTCCCACTATGCCAAGGAAAAGCATGCTGAGGAAAACATAGATGAAGTTTTTCATATATGTCCTCTGTTGCCACACAAGCTGCATGACTTTCTTATTCAATTATCTTCAGGAATGTGGACTATGAATGAAAGGCAGCATCAAACAAAAATGCTTACAAAACAAGATAACTGCATAAAAAAAATCTTGTAGTTTCACAAATCCTATAGAATTTATTTTAAGCTTTCTTTTAATATTCATGAGAAAGACTAAGAAACTTTAGGATAGGTACTTTAGATTTCTTCTAATTATTATAAAACATTCCATATTTTGTTCTTTTATATTGCCCAATCAACTCTGAATTACCACAGATGGACCCACTTTAGTTTTTTTAAAAAAGGCTTAAAGCAAGTAATTTTCACTTCCTAAAAGTCAGTGCTGGACCATGGATTTCTATATTATTAATGACTTCTATGAAAACATTTCTGATAACCACATCATTTTTAGGTCACAAGCGTCAAACAAAGTTATCCTTGTGAAAATGACCATGTCCAGTGAAAACGTGGTCTCTTCAGCTTCAGATTTTAACTTTGGTTCTCCTGAGTGATGCAAGGTGCTTTCGCGCTGTAAGCATTGCTATTTATGCATACACCAACCAGCATCAAGTATTCAAGGCCAACAGACCTTGTTGACTCATGTAATCTCCTAACAAACTGGTTATAATGTGCTCTCTATTAAAAGTTTCTGTGTAACAATACAGACTTAATCTGGTCTGATATTTCAATAATTTGTTGTTCTAAGATATTATAGTTTAAGGCATTAACTGTATCAAAATTCCATGAGAACCAGTGGTTTTAAAACTTACTTTAAGCCTTAATTAGTTTAGCTGGACTTCTGCTTCTTGAAATGTCTCTAATTAGAGTGGGATCCTTTTCCATCAAAAATTTAAATTGAACATAACAAAAACCTAAACAGATTTAAAATGGCATGCTCTAAAACTACTGTAAAAAGAAGATGAACACTGATCCTTTCGAGACCAGTGATTTGTCATGTGACTCATGATTTGTTATTAACATAGTCTCAGAAGAAGCAAATCCTACAAAGCTATATAGCATCCACAGCACTTCTGTCAATCTAAGGTATCCAAAGGAGGACACGTTTGCTCACTCTCTCTCCAAGTAGCTTGCTCAGGCACTATTTAGTAATGCAGTTGTAGCAGACCTCTCCATAGGCTGCACAGATTTGCCCAAGATTTTAAATTCTTGACTACAGAATCTTGTAACTTCTCAATCTCACCCTCAACCTGAGGGTGACGGAGCACTGGAACCGGCTGCCCAGAGAGGTTGTGGAGTCTCCTTCTCTGGAGACCTTCAAAACCTGACTGGACGCGTTCCTGTGCAACCTGCCCTAGGTGATCCTGCCTTGGCAGGGGGGTTGGACCAGGTGATCTTCAGAGGTCCCTTCCAATCCCTACCATTCTGTGATAACATATACTGGTAACATCAAAGCTACATACTTTGTAGTCAGTTTAAAGCCAGATCAGATACACAGAACTGCAACCATAACTCAATAGTGCAGCACAAACACGCTCTCCAGGTATTGCCAAAATTTGTCATTGCTTCACCTGGGGCAACAGATCAGTTCCAACAGAGTACCTTCAAAGATAGTGCTTTCTGTAATCCTCTGAAGACAGTACCATCTTGTTATTAGAAGAGTGATTCAATCACCTAGGTGAATATTACACACTTGGTGGCAATCATAACCATGACCACATTTACCTCTGGGCACACTTCCCATAACATGATCTTCACAATACTGCCATTTATAAGCCTAAGCAGACAAATTGTTGTGATAATAAGACCTTACATTCCTGTACTCTACCTACAGAGGAAATTACAAAGTTAGTTTTACTCTACTGAAGCAACCTCCATTTCTTAGAACGTGTTCCATGCAGTGGCCAGCCTGGGGAGCCTTTTCTACAAAGAGCCAAGAGAGGTATCTAGTGTCATTAGGAGTCTTCTCTGGCAAAGTACCAGACCACAGACTAAGCACTATGAAGAATTAACAGCAGACACTACTCCTTTGCTGATGTTCACTCATTCTCAGCAGCTAAAATTCTGAGTGCAAAAAGTCACACTCAGTTTCACTCAACCATTAGTGAGATGGATGCACGTCCATCATGGCTAGTAAAATCCGATGAAGAGAGTTTAAGCTTTTGTAAAGACATATCGATCATTACTTTGAAACACTTCACTAAAAATCATATTGATGCTCTAAGTCTAGAACAAACAAATCCTTTAGAGGGCAGATCATGGAAAAGTTGCAGTAATAGTGAATCAATTCCAGCTAATAGACGTTGTGAGTGCTGTGACAAACAACTGCTTACTCATCCCCAAAATGTACTACACATGGTCACCAAAGGCTTATCTTTTACTATTCAATAAACATAAATTATATCACCAAAGACAGATGTATAACGCTTTCATATGGTAGAACACTGACTGCTCTGTTCAATAATCAACATATTTATAATTTCCTCCTGGTTAACCAAAACATGATTCCAAATACAACCCATTTGTCAACCTCAGTCAAGGAAAGAATTGGAAAATGCTAATGTGGAGAGGAGGAGAAAAGTCTTGATAATCTGGTGGCAGCCTCCCTTCCTTCTTTCAGGTCCCCAGCAAACTGTGAATGGAATCACATTAACGTTTTATCTTTCACTCCAATTGCTTTCCGTGCCCTGACTTGGAAGCTTTCAGTACTAAAAATAAGCGTCTCAGTTTCTGTGTGTATAAACCAAAATGACAGTGATACAAGTTCAAGCTTGGAAAAGACTCAGAGACCCATTTCCATACAAACAAGAAAGAAATCATCACTGGAGTTAATTGGACAGCAGATTCTAGCTATCTCATTGTGCCTACCACATCAGCTAGTGTCACAATTCCTTCTATTTTCTGGCCCTACCTACTCTTCACCACACGCCCATACACTTCTAGTACTATTAGCACAACAGTAAATAAAATAGTGTACTATTTATTGCCACTACTAAGCACCTTTTCCTCACGCTAAAGAAACTTCTTACCCCTACCCACCCACCAATAAAAGCTTTCAACACATGACTGTTGCAAGAACGTGATTACAGAAGTCATCACCATCATCTACTATCATATTTTCACCTGTTCATGTGGTGTACACCTGTGGGTTGTTGGCAATACACTTGATTGCAGTGTGGGAGATTCCAGGTTCACAACAAGCTCTGTCATCTTTGTTCTCTTAAGCAAATACGCCATGCAATCCCAAAACCTGTGTGAACGCTATTGCCTCTTGTTATATGATCTCGTTTATAAATCTTTTACCTTTCTAAGTGCACAAAATGCTAATGCAAAACCTAAGAACATATATACAATAGTCAGAACAGCTATATATATAGATATATATAAAATAATAATTCGAAGATCTTGAAAAGTGTACCAACATGCTTTTATACTGCAACCTAATGTGCAAGCAGTAGACCACCCCACCTCAGGTAAGAAATGAGAAATTTTGAGGGCTATTGAACACTGAATTTTTGCAGCTGAACAGTATAAAGTTATTTAGCAGCGTTCAATAGCCTTCAAACTCACTTCTGTCTGTGGGTTACACTGGTCCAGTAGAAAAAGATTGTAACACAAACACAGTGCAATACAGGTTGGACCAAGATTTTTCCACAATTTTTTAAAACCCTTTTAAGGCTTGCATCATTTTATGCATTTTGAGTAACATAAAAAGATTTAAAGATGCCATGCACTATTAACCAGACAGCATATAAAAACAGGTTTTGGCCTATAAACGTACTGCTAATAATACCACAGGTGTATATTTAAAAACAGTATTTAATAACTGCTGTGTCAGGGACAACAGTTTCCCAGTCCAATCAGTTCAGTATGAATTCTGATACTGCTCAAATGGCATATCCAATATGTTGGGATTTTTTTATTCAGTTCTTTTTAGTTGGCAAAACTAACACCTCAACAGCTGCATAAGATATGGGATTCATTTTATGGATGTTAATACTGATTTTTACAGGGCTTTTTAAACAGGGGATCGAAGGGATGGCATTTATTTACCAAGTGCTCAAAAATGAGCATTTGAATATTGTAGTGAGAAACACAAAACAGTTTCCCTCATAATAATTATATCCACTTACTATTAATGAAATGACACCCTCCTTATGCACAAAAGTTGGTCAGCTTTTCCATTTATGCTTGCTTATTTCAGCCTTCACCCATTCCCTAGCATGGATGTTTCATTGATGGCTGAGGGTAACACTTCAAAAATGAACTAGCTAAACAAACTTCCCAGCAGCACTTGACAGAGCTACACCTATTCTTCCCCATTTCCAAAGCAGTACAGAATTAATTACCAGTTCTATGGATCTATTGTAAGTATAATAGACTAAAGAGCTATCACAGACACATTTATTGTAAAAGCACAATCCCAAGAGTGTCTAGTAGAGGGCCAAAACGATTAACACAAATGCTTTGTCAGATCAAAGATAAAACCTGCACCGCCCAATTGAGGAATGAATTAGAACAGTGGGTTATCTTTCAAATTAACCAGGGCAGTTAGTGAGGAAAATTTCATGAAAGTGTAATTCTTAGCCTTTGTGAATCCACACAGCAGGCATTCTGCCAGCTGACAAGATGATGAAATTTTCATGCTTAAAAAAGCCCTCTTCATTTCCCAATTTAGATTAGCTAGCGTTTCTCTCTCTTTTCATCTATTTGCTCTTCTGAAGCAGAATTAAAAAAAAAAAAAAGAAGCACACAACAGGATCAATCTCTCATAGAATAATGCATTTCTGAAAGGAAATAAAATCTTTGTATGTCATTTTTTAGATACATTTACAGTTAGGAGTAAGATCATTGAAATTAATATTGTTAATACCATTAAGAAATTCCTAAATACTGCAGCAATGGTAGATATGTTTTGGAAGACAGATACAAAACACTTCAATGTTTAATAGCAAAAAATTATTGCAGAAACAGAAAATTTTACATAAAGGCAAGTAATTTACAAAAACAGTGGGACTGCAGGACGCTTACCAAATTCTATTTACACACTTACATTTGCATATTTTTAAAGTAAAGAAGTCTATCACTACTGTATTTATTTATTTATCAGTTTTCTATGTCAAAAAGGGGAAGTAGATTTTCCACTTTCAGATTTTATGGCACTCGTCCCCACCCCTAAATTTACACAGCCACATATAAAAGCATTTCAATAGACTAAAGGAAACAACATGCAATGAACTTAAACACTAAAAAAAAAAAATTATTCAAAGCTCACTGAAAAAAAGTCTTATTCAGTGGATTGAGCTGTGGATCAGGCTGAAAGGGTCTTGATAGGGCTGTGTTCATAAAAGGTAGCTCGTTATTTTAAAGGTTAAAAACTTGACTTTTACATTTTATGTTTTTGTATTATGTGCCATTTGACCAACACACAAACAACACTAATATCTAAAAATTAAAAAAAAAAAAAAAAAAAGAAGGAGTGACAAAGTTAGACAATATATTTGTCATTTTAAACTGGTATTTCTGCACCTTTCAGATGCAGCCACTACAATAGCAGACTGTTAAATAAGCATCTCAAAGTTTCATCAAATGCTGTGTTCAGACAGTTCTTTTTCATACTACTTCTGGGTGTGTCTTTATATCTTATAGGATTATATATATTAGTGTAAACACCCATTTGATGAATTTCAACTCCAGCTGTTACAGAGTCACTACAACAAGTACCTGATGAAAGGAATAAACTAAAACTCACAGCATCTGATTTTCTAAGAGCTAACAGGACAAAAAGTTCACTTGCCCAACTCCACAGAAAGCCTTTTTTAAAAAGAAAATTGTTGCGCAATTTGAAAATTACTTTGTACAATAAAATAATCTCACATTTCCAGAGTCTGAATATATTCCACAGTCACAACGTAGTTGTAGACCTTATACTAAAAATATAACTGAGTTTATACAGCTTTTACTTACAAAGACAAGTAAATTCCTTTCAAAGGACACTTAGTTATCCTATATACCATGTAATAAGATACTTAATAGATTTTAATACAATGTAAGCAAATTGCAATGTTCAATATTCAAACACTTCACAGTTTGGTTCACAGCTTGGTCTTAAAGAAAAAGAAAGAGAGAACAGAGTACCACTTTTTGTTCTTATCAGTAGTAAGATTTTTTTCCTGCCGTTAAATGTATCTTCATTCAGTCATGAAGTTTATTATTGCACATCTTATGCACATGTTTTCTAGCATTTTATAGGCCAGAAATTACTTCGCATGTGGCATTGTGTATTATGACAACATACTTAAAACTTATCATAATGTAATTAAATCTAAAAAAGTTAATCAGAAGCAACTTTTACACAAAAGCAGTCTGTGTAAACATAGTATTTTGACATATTATTTAATAACACATTGTATAATTTAATATACTACGTATGGTAAGTTGAACGATAATTTTGCAGCCCGTTGGACTTTGCAATAAAGTACTGTGAGAGCTCGCATTTTGGTAACTTCACCTGTCCAAGTCATCCACCTTTAACTTCAATGGAGAGGAACAATCTATCCCTACCTTGTGAAATACTGCCAGAATTTAAATACTCTAAGAAAGTTTTGTGCTCCTTTTGATGCAAAGACCTTCAAAAGAAGTATTTATAGATTTAGCAATTATTACATTTCCAGAAAAGAGCTTAGAAAACACCCACAGTTGCAATAAGAACTAATACAGAAGATAACACAAAATGCACACTTAATATCAAACTACAATAATTCTTAGCATCATAGTTGTTGTCTGCAAAAGTATTTTGCAATACTTAAGAAAACACACCATGAATTAGGTAAGCCATTCATTTACAGGACAATTTTTCAAAAACAATTTATGGTTTTGAGTGTATCAAAGGTTCTGTCTTCAAAATTGATCTCTGTCCTGAAGCTGTGAAAACAGGCAATGTTAGAGAACCAAAAAAGGCAGGCAGGCAATAGGATGAGAAGATCTATGAAAATTTGATCAAAATGTCTATCTGCCAATTCACAAAATATGTTGCTTCCAGTATATTTGAGAAGAAAACATACAGATACAATATAAAAATCATGTACTTTTTTTTCCTAACCAGTCACCATTTTGCACAGTGCCAAGATAGGAATTTCAAATATGACTTCTTTTTTTTTCCCCACAATGCCATATGAAGCCAACCACTCCTGTTGGCATTTGGGATTTCCTGCACTGCCCCCCCAAAGAACAGAACTATATCGAGTTAATTAACTACCCATCTTTCTCCTCTTTCTTCCCCTCATGATCATTATGAAAAAAAGATTCATATTATTTCCCTTCCTATTGTCCTTCAAAGAATTTTTACAGAGCTACACTCAGTTTTACTTTTCACAATTTAACACAATATATATTAATTTGGGTTGGACAAAGAGAATCAGATTTCAATTACATGAGAAATTGATATCTGCATATTTGACAGGCTTTACAGATTCTCTCAAAAACATTAGGATAATCAACTCTGCATGTTTTTGTCTAAAAATCTGGAAAACAGAGAGTTACTACATCCATAATAATGCTGACATGCACAGTTAAAATTTAAATACACCTGACTATCTTGACTTGAGACTGCACTGAGAAAACAAACATTCTAAATCAGTATTTTAAATCATTGATTGTTTTATTTCCATAAAGTTGCATTTTGACATTCTGTGCTATTACCTTGGACTATAAAAAAAAAAAAGTAACATGGCAGTCACTAAAAACTCAGCACCACTTAGAAAACTCATTTCATATGATAGAATATCTTCTGAATACTTACATTATAGTATTTTCTGAGATAGCGTCTAATATCCAGCAGTAATTTGTTGTTCATTTGAACCACATAGTTGAAAGGAGGCTCTTCACATTCAGTCTTACTGCACCTTTGCAAGCTGGGTTCAATAAATCGCCCCTGAAAACAGAAACGTAAAAACGGCGTGCATCATTACAACGTATGACAGTAGCAGAAGTTATCACAGGAGTTTAGACATAATGTATATTTTTTTGAAATAATAGTCTTAAAGGGCCTGTAATATCTAGGCCTTCTTTCTTCCCACCACAGTTGGCCACATCCATATAAAGACTTCTCTGACCTACAGTTTTCCCATACTCTTCTTAATGAAAGGTCTTTTGGAAAACATGCTTCTTCACCTGCTACAAAGTTAGTAATTTCAAAAATGACGTTGAGTAAAAAAATTAAACTATGGACAAATCACACTTCCCCATCTCCCCCCAAACAACACGGGTTTGTTGTTTTATCAGGGACACCAAAGTTCTACCCAACGCCACTGATCAGAACACTAAAATCAACCTTATAGATACCAATTATGAAACTACCAACAGGACTGTAGAGACAAACCTCATTAAACAAGAATGCCATGACCATCTTTTATTTTCACCAAGTGCAAAGAATAGCTCTTACAGTTTTACACCGTCTCATTCCCCTTACTTTCAAAACCTTCTGAACACCCGACATTAAAACTTCAGAACCTGGATGTGATGCGTGAACAGCTGAAATTAAGCTGGTAGAACTCTCATTCAAATAAGAGCAGCCTGGTAGGTTGGATGGTTATACAACTTTTAGCATATTTTCTTTCCCGGTAAGACTTAGCTTTTGTGAGCCATCTTGGCTAAACTCCCACCCACAACACTAAATAATTCCACGTGGACAAGAGGGGGGTTTTTTGGTTTGGTTTAGGGGTTTTCTTTTGTTGTTTGGTAGGGTTTTTTGGTTTTGTGTTTTGGGGGTTGATTTTTTTTTTTTTACCCCATCTGCAAGTTGTCAAGCCTACATGCAATTAACTATCTTATTTACAGCCGTAATGAACAAAAGTCAAGGATTCACAAAGTATCACTCGATTTGTGTGTCTTCTCTTCTTACTTGCTTCCAAAGATTGCTTTATTTTGATTCAAAAAAATGCGAAACATCTGCTGTTTGTCCAAATTAACTTAAAATAATTACCTTTAATTTAGATAAAAGATTTTATTTGCTTCCAGTTTCAAGGTTTTCACTACTCTGAAGCTCGCTAATTTGCCAATGACTAATACATGCATAACATCGCTGTAGAGTTAAATACTTGGCCCTATTTCAAGCTGTGATCCAAGGTCAGAGATACATTTTTTGGCAGAACTTCTCAACAAGAATGTACCCCTATGACTTTTTATGTTCAATACACAAAGACAGAAGGAAAGATAACACAGAAAAACCTTACTGTCAAGAAGGGAAGTGGGATGTAGCAAGATAAACACAAGTTTCAAAACCACTTTGTTCCAATTAATATGATTTAGGATAAGAAATTGCCATCGCTATATGAAAGTTTCATTAAATAGAGAACTGGAAGTTACTAAGGTGTTAAGATAAGGATTCCTTAAAAAGTTACAGCAACAACCATTCACGACTGTGGGCAAACAGATTAATGAAACCAGATAACCTCCCATGTTCTGCTAGACGACACAGCTGAAATGCAAAAATGAGAATAATATTTCAGCACTGTCTTATCAGCAAATTTCTGTTCAAAAACTATAAATAGCAGAACTCAAACAGTATGGTATCTTCTCCTACATCACATGAATCCTATCTGAAAAGTCATTCTCTCTACAAGTATTTTTCTCCCTCACCAATGAACAGAAATGAAACAGAAAAAAAACTAACCGAACCATCAAAGACATTGTCATAAATATTTTCTGTTCCGCATTTGAGGCAGCAAAACTTGAATCTTTCACAATCCCTATATTTCTCCTCATCAGTGAGCTGAGCTGGGCCACCAACCAAGGCATCATTCTCCTCATCTTTATGGTAATGGTGATGGACTCTGAATTGGGAGGGATCCAGTCCTATTAATAAGAAACAAAAATTTCAAAAGACTAAGAGGTCAACCATGCAAGTAGGTTCATTTTTCATATGCTTGGTGAAGCAGATTCAAAAGAAAGCTACAAAATGTAAATTCAGAAGCTGAAAAATCTCTCCTTAGCAAAACCTCCTCTATAAAACATAAATATATTACAATTTTTAACCATGAATAAAGGTTCACGAAACATGAAGAAATTTTCTTACTTATCTTCTTACGCAAGATTGCTTTACAAATAAAACAAGCACATTGCATTATCATGGGAGTATGCAACAGAACATTTTGTTTCTGAGGAAACCACTCCTAACGGATGGCTTTATTGTTATTTTCTTCTTAAGTTACATTGAAAATATTTCAATAAAAAATGTGCATCGTTATTAAGAAACAGTCTTTAAATCAAAATGGCACCATTAAAACTGAACACAGAGAATAAAAACCCCATTAAAGAAACGAGGGTGCACTGCTATTACCAACTCCTTCAAGTCCGTATGCAACTGCCAACTCTGATTTCAATGCAGTGGTCGATTTCATTTTGGCTCAGTGGTTAACAGCATGTAGGTTTCAGTCTAATGCAGTGGTTAAAATTCAGCAGCAGCATTTAAAACGGCAGTGCTGGAGACAAAATGCTTTATTTTTGATTGCCAGAACTCAAGATTTTAAACAAATGACTACACAAAGGAGATCCTAAAAATACTGATTCAACCACAAATAAGTAAATAAGCAAGCAAGCACGAAGTTCACTGCCCCAGGAATAAGACTGCCAAAGTAAACATAATAAAAATCCACGGGTTTTGTCATCCTTTGTCATGTGCAACCTTTTAAAAGCCCATGTATCCCATTTACAGGTTTTGTTGTAAACTCTAGCAAATAGCACATGCTAGAAAAAAAACATTAATTGAATGAGCATGTAGAAAAAAAAAGGTTCAGAAAACTACGGCTTACTTTATTATTAAGAAGAAAAAGATCAAAGAGAAGCACTTTTTAAAAAGTATTTTTAACTGGGAGTAATTAAGCCAAGTAACAGATTACCATGTATTATCCCATATCTTGGGTACATTTCAGTAACAAATGTAATAATTATTATCGAAAGAGCAAGAAAGATTACAAATACAAAGTGAAGCTAGATTTTACAGTTCTTCTTAATCTTGCAATCCAGTACTGAAATACTTGAAGAAAATGTTTGGGAACAATATTCAGTTAAACTAGACAAATATTATTCCACATATAAAACAGTTGTGTTATACAGGCAGATATAGCTAGTCTTTACATAAAAGATTTGAAATGTGTGACTATTATCACAATTCTGAATTTCTATTTTGCAACAATAAAACAAATTCAAGGGCATGGAAAAACTCCATTGCCAAGTAAGTTTGTTTGGTTCTTGATAGAATTATGGGCTTCAATAAAATTTAATCAATCTTCCCAATATTAATTTTACCAAAAGAAACAAATGTCAATGCGTAAGTGTTCACCTTCAATTCACCTCTAAAAGGTTCTTAACCTTTTAATACAGTTCTCTACTATTCGTGAAAAGGAAGAGCAAACAAAGCAAAAACCATTGCTAATACCTTATTTTATGCTCTGATACATATGGTACCCCCCCAAAAAGATGGTGGGTTTTTCTTTGCTGTTGTTTGGTTGTGTTTTTTTTTTTAAAGGTTAATAGTACATTTGCTGTTTTAGAAAACAAAGAGTACACTCCACAACACACAGGCAGTAGATAAAAGGTTTAGAAAGGGATTTGACTTTAGTATTAAGATTTTGCAAAAAAATCAACTAAGTATGCAGTAGCTTGGATTTAAGATAGCAGTAGTGAATACAAAGAAAAATTCTCAGTTTACTCTGAGTTCACAAGTGAAATGAAAAAAAGATTGTGACAACTTTCCGACACAGATGCCATTAAAGTTCAGCTACAAATTTATCTTTGGTTGTTTCACAAAAGGTAAATATAGAGCAAAATAGTTCACTAAATAAAAGGAGACAAATTCTGGTCTTCATACAACTGCAGTTTTCCAATACTCAGTCAAAACCCGCAAGAGCACATAAGCATCTGGACATTTGGTAGTAATTTAACAGGGAAAAAAAAGAAAGAAGTTATTCATTGGAAGAATTTAAAGCACACCTATCTCTGAGCTTTTTTAGATGTTTTGGCTGGAGAAAACAGCAGGAAAAATATTTTGCTGATTCAAGTGTACATCTAACT
This sequence comes from Phaethon aethereus, assembly GCF_964289735.1. Classification (NCBI taxonomy): domain Eukaryota; kingdom Metazoa; phylum Chordata; class Aves; order Phaethontiformes; family Phaethontidae; genus Phaethon; species Phaethon aethereus. Next base: position 131,677,071 of record NC_138575.1, read on the forward strand.
TTTGGTGTGCAAACACCCCCAGTGAAATCAAAGGGAGTACAAATCAGGCTGTTAAAGAACGTGCCTACCTTAATGATCTTGTGGAATTGGGACCTATTTTATCTATTATTTCCTTTCAGGAATAGTTAGTTGGTTCAATTAATCCATTTCAGCACACTAACTGGTATCCTCTCGGACCAGGACACACTGGTTGTATTACTGTACTTGGCAAACAAAACAGGGACTCTGATGGGTGGGGTAAAAATAATACCTGGTTTTAGTAATTTTTAAATGAATAGGATGAGACTAATCAATGAATTTCTTTAAATTCTACTTTTTTTTTTTCCACAACAAGAAGAAAAATCAAAGGGACGTTGACTTACTCTGACATGAAAATCTTCAGGACTATCATTAAATTACCTGCACCACAGGTAAGCTTTCCAACCTCACAAAAACTGCAAGGCTGCATGCATGACAAAGAAATGTAACATTAAAAATATGCTGATGAACCTCGTGTGACAAAAGTAAATAATAAAAGTTCCAGGACTTGTTCCCGTATTATTTAATAGAATTATTAAAATATTTAGTGACTAGCAAGCAAAAGCAGTCACTCAAGAAACTGAAAAAAGGTCTAATAAATTTTACGAATCGCAGTATTTTAACCATGACATTTCTGCAGATGGTTTTTACACGCCTTTCCACACACACTCCCCAGGGAGCAGAAGCGCGGCAGGCAGCAAGACAGGAGCCCGCCAGAGCCTCAGCCGCCGGGGAGACGTTTGGGCAGGACGCCGGCCGCCTTCCCCGCGGGCGGCTGAACAAAAGCCCGAGGGCCCTTCCCTGGATTTCGTATGTCAGCGGCAGGCTAGTCGGGAAGCAGGGAAAGTTTCCCCGCCCGTACCTTTGCCCGTTCGACATGTCAGAGGCAGGGAAACGGCATCCGGTGCTGCCACCTCGAGGCTGCGGCCGCGCATTTCAGTCAGGGCGAGGCGGCGGGGCCGGGGCCGGGGCCGGAGCCGGGGCCGAGGCCTGGGCCGGGGCCGGCCGCCCTCCGAGGCCAACTCCGGGCGGCCGAGGCCCCTGCCCCTCGGAAACGCACGCGTTTGTTTTTCTCAGAGACACCTTCCCGCGCTGCAAAGCCTGCGTGCCTTCTGCACGGGGTCCTCGAAAGGGCCTCTTCGTGGTCAGAACACGCAACGCACTTCAGGAAGTCTCTGTTCCTAAGCAGGCCTAGAGCATCTCCAAAAAACCCCAGCTAGGCCACAAACAGCAAAGTTCATACACTTTGGGGTTTATTACTGTATTGCCATGAAGTTTCGTGGTTACTTTAATCTTAGTTTCCACCGTTCTCTCACTTCACTCCCTAATGTGAGAAAACCAATAAAAAAAAAGACAGAACCTGACGTAATTCCTGCATGCCACAAGGAGAGCACAAGGGTCCTGGTTTCTGTCAGCAGAATCAGGCTGAGTGGCTGCTAAATACTATGTTAAAGGCACCTATTAAATGACTCTCTAGGAAGAAGAAAATAAGAAGGCAGTATCTTTAAGGTGGTGGTGGGTTTCCTTACAAGGAGCACCTAACATGCAGACACTGTCATAGAAGAAGGAACCAGTACTGGCAAGTACTCTCCATGACCAGGCTCATCAGGACCCAGTAATGACTCCCTAAATTTAGATAGCCTTCCCAAGAAACGCCCAAAAGCCAAGCAATCTGCAGAGCACCAACGCGCACACCCACCTGTAAGGCAGCAGCACATATCTCTCTCAGAAGACCATGACACAGCCTAGGACAGCAGTCAGCAACTTCCATTAATTTACAGAAAATGATGTTACGCAGTAACACTACAAAAGTCCCTTGGTTAAATGACTCTGCTGCCATAACATTTAGATACTTTTGACAACACAGGAATAAGATGTGATATTTCTTTGAGACAAGGAGCAATACTTACATATCAGCAAAACCCCCTTACTTTAAATATGTTAAGTGAATTGTTCTGCCAATTCAGTTCTTTTTGTTTAAAAGGTGTAGGTATCATCAGGATGAAGTAAGGAAGGTCTCCAAGCATTTAAGAAGATCAGATTTATTTAACAGTATTACTGATCAGATTGAATCCTTCACTTCGTTTCAGAAACCCTGACAATCCTCATCTTGTCACTGCTTATCCTCGAGAACTTCAAGAAAAAGAGTGAATGCAGGAGTATGCCCATGAGGTTCTTGTTTTTAGCAACAATGAATTTCCATCTCGCAAAGGCTAGGCAGACCTCCTACAATGTCCGAAAACAAAAGGCAACGTTCAGCTTGATTCCATAGTGAATAAATACGATATTTAATTTCTCTGCAATTTTTAGGTATGGTTATTTGCTCTTGTTCTTCAGCATCTAAAATAGCTTCAAATAACTTGCTTTGAGCACAGACAGAACAAAGAACTTCTCATCATTTTGATATAAGCCAAGTTTCCCTAAGCAGAGCTCAATTTTATCGACTCGGACTAACGCAGTGACATGCTGATGAAACATTCACCTTGTAAAGAGATTCTGTTAAATATGGAACAGAGATCTTTTTTCCTCAACCGTTCTCCCTATACAGACACATATCCTAGGTAACACAATAAATCAGATCAGGTGGAGGAAGACATACACAATGAGAATGCAACCAAATTTTGCTCCACAGATGTGACACTTAGATATCCTCTAGAACACCAGATTTCTTCTTCAGAACAAAAAATAGGCTCTTTTGCAACAAGATAGGAAAAACGACAGGAATTTGGATGTGTAACACGATGAAAATACTAAGCAAAAAAGCCCAAGTTAGCAACACAGAATAGTAAACAGGTTTCATGTTTGTTTGTTCTAGCAAGCCAGGCTTAAGTCCCTTGTACACTTTTGTATCTTGTAAACTGTTTTCAATTTCTTTGAAGCAAAACCACCTGACTATCCCTCCAGTACTGTTAAAAAAAACCCACAACTACTGTAAGATAACTTCAGCTTGCAACGATTTATGTATAACTGATTAAGTGCTGTATACAAAGACCTAAGTAGAGCAGAAGCTTTGAAAAAGACCTGACTTCACCACCAGGCTCAATTTAAGCATTCCCAAGAAAACAAAGCTGGAGAAGGAGATAACATTTTTACAGCACAGCAAGGTCAAACTGAACACGTTTCAGATCTAAGATTGTAATAGATACATACAGGTTTTCAGACTGACAATTGTGGACTATTAATAAACTCTCAGCTGCATGATGCTATTATAGACCATAAAAGAAATTTTCATCTTGAACGTACTAGAGCACAAAAAGCAGCACAGGCATTTGCAAACAGTAGATGTTACCAAGTCGCACACAGTTCTTAAGATCTGGGCACTTAATTTAGGTGCCTGAAGGGAGCCTGTCTTTTCTGAAATCTGACCTCTTGTGAATAAGGAACAACTCTGAATTTGAGCTTAACTCTACAAGAATAACAATCTTTGCCAAATAAAATAAACTAGCTTCAGAAATCTTTCCTGTCTTTTACCTAAATGAAGTACAAGTTTACCGCCTATTTTAAACCGCTTCAACCTAACCAAGAGTGCTTGACCTTTTCAGTCAGGCATACCGCATAGTCCACTCTGACATCAAGGGGAAGTTGTATACCAAGGCTCTGCCACATAAACAGAATGATTTGTTTGGGCAGCCTGCAGTGTGAAGCAGGACGGACACCTCTTCAAAAGCACCAGAGGTGTTGAGGACACACTGCAACATCAAATGCTTCCAAGAAATACCCTTGCAGCCTCCCAGAAAATGCAAAATTCTTGCCCCCCCTCCTTTTTTTACTGGCAACTTGGAAATGAAGATGGAAAAAGTTGCACGTTATACAGACCGTCTTGGGAGAAGAAGATCTTTCATGGCTATCACCCTTCTTGAGAAGCAACACGACAGGAACTTACTTGCACACATTTTAAGTGCAAACTGCAAGCTCACCATGAGCAGAACCCACTGTTAGTAAGGAAGTCTTGTTAAGAGCTCAGCAGCCAGCAAGATTAACAATTTTTTCTGTGTCCTTGAGTAACAGTTTTAAAAGTAATGAACTAGATGTGGGATACAAATCACAAAATTTCTGTTTATCAAGGAGATCAATCATGTCTGTTGGTGAATCACTGTTAGGGAGGAAACACCACTAAAAGGATTATATACACAGCATTGTATTTTCATGGAAAGAGACAATTTTTCAACACCTATACTTCTTTCTAGGTAAGAAGCCTAGGGAATGGAGAAGACAGAGGCAATCAGAGTTGGGCAGAAAAATCTCTTAATTCCTCTGACATCCTCTTAAGAAGAAAAAGAACTCTAACAAAGAGCAATTCCCTGTTGCTCATTTGAATAAAAACTGGTGATTCAGTGGGTCACTAGTATTAGTCACCTTTTTCATAGCACTTTTTTTTTTGGCCACTTCATTTCTCCATATGGAGCAGGCAAAACTGTTAGTAAAGTTTTATGTTTCTATTATCCACCAGGTCAGTTCTAGCAAACTTTAAATGCAATAGTACTGTCATTTATGAACAGTAAATTTTTGCAACTCTGAACAAGGATTGTAATATAAAATTCACGTTAATGAGCAGCTTCTGAGAAATGTTATTCTGCAAAAGTCATAGAAACATACTTACAATTCAAGCTGCCTTCTACAGACTATGTAACACAAGCTATTGCTCATTGCAAAAAAGAATGATTTTGGGAAGCATTTCTATTAAGAAACATATATTAAAACTTCTCACGTTGTCTCTTGTAATTCTTTAAATAAACTGAATTTAGAATACTTACCTAACCACGTTGCAATAAGAACAGAATCAATTCCCTCTATGGGCTCACATATTCTAGCAACTACTGGATGTATTTGCTGTGACAGGTAGTACTGAGTATCAATAGTAAGATTGTCTTGCTTTTGCAACTGTTCTGGAGCATATGCTCGCTGGCTGGCACTGAGCTCTGATCCATCCTAAGACAGGAGACACATATGAAACAAAGCGTGAAAAAAGTAAAATCCACATTCAGTCTACACAAAGGATTATGCTTCAAATATTATGCATTATTTTAATGCAAAATTGTTACTCAGTCACTCTCCTTTCGTTGATTTATTATGCAGCCAATACAAATCCAGCAGTAGTAAAAAAAAAAATTACATTGCTGATGCTGGCATCAACTATCAAGTTCAAGAATGTAAATTCAGCTTGTATTATTGCAGCCTACACGTGCAAATCGTAAGAGCAGACAGAGTAAACAATCCCATCTGTCAATTCTGAAATGCACAATGAAAACACATTGTAACCATCAGCCCAGTTAAAAATATGCGGAGGGCATGCATTTTGGATTCACTTTGTATTAAACTAGCATTATCATTTTGCACAACAAGCAAAGTCTAAGTCATAGATATCAAAACTATATCTGTTTTGCTAGGGAATTTATATTATTCAGTTCTATAAAGAAACAAATAGAATGAATCGTCAGAGAATGGACCATCATTCATTGGCACACAAATAAATGACGGAGGCAATAGTATTGATTTGAAAGAGTAAATTCAGAAATACTTGGAAATACTGAAAGAATCACATGGTGACATCTCAAGCCAAGAGAGAAACACCACTCAGTGGTACGAGTATACATTACATTCTCCTCAAGTTGAAAGACAAAGATAAGGAGAAAATAATTCAATTCGAAATGGCAATAATTAAATTGAAAACAGTATTCATGGAGGAATTAAGTATCAACTCTAAGATGATGGTACTCTTCTGGAAAACGTAACTCACTCAGTCTGTAGTTCCCAGTCCACAACTACACTAGGAAATTTTATTTTTAATGTGTGTCAAAAATCTTAGCGCAGAACTTAATGTAGTGTTTTAGCAAGCATTCAGTAATAGAAGTAAATCTTAATGGGGATGGGGGGGGAGTAACACAGCTTATTTTTTGCTAAGTACAGTCTCTTTTTGCCTTTTTTACAGCAAAATAAAACTAATGCATTAACATATAACACCTTCATTTTTTGGTTAAGATGAACTACTGACTTAATAGGGTCAGAAACCATGGACTGAAAAACCCATCACTAATAAAGACAGACTGCAAGCCATTGGTCCCTCCTACTCCTTTCAGACAATTTAGTATTCAGAACAAAATTCATTTAGGACTATTCAGCTCATCCAGCTGCTTTGCAAAAATAATTACAATGCAATTCCTTCAGCTCCCTTCTTTCAACAAGTACATTCTTCTCTTGCATTGTGCCATTGCTCAGCCATACCCATGGCCCAGCTCTCATAAGTCTTGGCAGCTTCGTCAAGCCAGGCTAAGAGCTCTCAATTAAATAAAAAAGCAGTATCTTTCCCTTTTTAATGATGAAGGAGCTCAAATAGTAGTCCACTGAAGAAGTCACATTGCCAAATCCATCAGTTTGGCATAAGAGAGCCCTTGGTCCATCTAATCCAACCTACACTTTTATTTTAATAGCAAATCCAAAGTGCAGTACACATTTGTGAGATAACGATAAGCATTTATAGGATAAACACCTGAAAACAGAAAGTTTCTCAAATTCCCCAGGCTATCTAACAGAAGTACTGCCAAATCTAATAACTATGAAATGAAGAGACACAGGTTGAAACTGGAAATAACAATGACACTATTTAACCACCACCACCACTGATTAGCTTTCCAAGAATGACACATTCTTCACTACAAGAATCTCTTCTCCTTAAAACAAAGACTGGATATTTTCCTTAAAAATAAGTTCTAGTTCCAAACGGTAATTAATTCAGGGAAATTTTATCAGCCTCATATGGAAATAGTCAGATGAGCTGAGCTGATCACAATGGTGCTTTCTGGCTCTGTAAAACTAAACTTTAGTACAGAAAACTGACTATTTTAAACTATAACATAATCTCACTACAAAGAAACGCCAAAACATTTTTTCCAGGAGTTGAGTTGGTTTTCTTTGCCATTTCTCAAAACAATACCTAGTATTTAGCTATAAATAAATACATTCTTACCTGACAAATGATATATGACACTGTGTCTCCTGCCTTCACCTTTCGGCCTCCTTGAGAGTTTATCCACATGGCAACATGCACATGTGGCAAGCTTTTTTTGTCAGGATAATCCTGTGGATCTTTTGTCAATGCCTAAGAGATCAAAGGAGGAAACAGAAGCATAACCATGAGAAAAGTATTTTACTTCATTGATGGACAACTCAGAACTTTAAAAGACAAGATTACATAGTAGCTATCTTCATCCATCAACTATTCACAAGTACATTTGCAACACAAAAAGAAGTGAGATGAAAAAATTGTAATAAAGGTATTTTCCAGACATTAAGGTCTAGGTACCAGTCCTTCATACTTTAAAAATGTTATTATTAATAAAATTACAAGATGCTTTTACAATTACTGTCTGAAAAATGCATTACATTAAAAGCACCACAGTTCAAAACAGTTACAGGTACAATGCAATTGTTTGAAAATTAAACTAAATTGAGGATGAAAACATTACACAAAAGACAAAAATCCAGCCAGAGATTACCCTTTTTATGACCCTGCACCAGTTCAGTTCATAAAGTAAATCTGAATATGAGGTAGTTAAGTGTATTTAGTAAGCTCTGTAGCAAGAGGGTACAACTAGATTTAAACATTTCCAGGTATCTCATACTACTGAGATTCCACACTAAGTTCTTCCTTTACATAAAATAAAATGCTACGTTCAAATATTTGCCATCATCCCAATTCTTAGAAACAACTTATATATTTGACTGAATAGTGAAATATATTATTTATTTTTTTCCAAAGTAGTAAAACAGAGGAACATTCAGCATTTAAAGTGGAAATTATTACATATATATCTGTTATTGGGATACTAAGTGCTCTTAAAATATTTGCATCAGAACAGGTTTGGTTTTTTTGGGTATTTTTTTTTTTTTTAAGTCAGACATAAAAATCACTGATTTCTCTAACACTCATGTGACAACCTGAACACATTTCTTAACTGACTGATTAACACAGTCTTACAGAGCAGGCAGATGCATGAATGGCAAAGAAAGAGACTTTGGATGGAGGAAATTTGGGAAAACTCTTCTATTAGAAGCATGAGAGGGGCATGTAATATCCAATTCATTAGTGAAACACCCACCTAGCTGGGGGGTGGGGTGGGCTTTTGAAGTTAAAAATACAGGTTTCACTGGGGACTTATAAAAATAAACCCGTTTTCTAAAACTGCTATGGATAAAGCGGAGTAGTTTACTTCTTGCTGCAGGAAAGTCTTGAATGAGATCTCAAAATGACTATTAGCTTTCTTCTAGGGAGCTTTGAAGGGAAATAAACTGACAATAGTATGCTTTTATATGGGTTTTCTATAAAACCAGAATGTTTGATTCTTTTCCATTGCATTCTTGAGTTTATGTATTTTAACTGAAAGCATGAGCTATCATGTCATTCTTAAAGTCCAGAAACAGTGGGAAAGGGACAAGACACAAAGTTGTTATTCTGAAGAAGCAAGACTGGCCTCCAGCCCCACAAGGTATTTTTTTCTCATATTGTAGGATCTTTGCAGTATGTTCCATGCTATTCAGTATCTAATAAAACTCCTGATATTTCACAGCATCATAAGGATTAAAAAGATTTTTATCAGCAGTCAATATAGTCAGGAACAGTGAAGTTTTTCTGAGACAGAAAAGAGCTGGGACATCATTTACCTTGTTTATTTCAAACTGATTTACTGGGATGTGGCCATTGATCACATTTTCTCCAATTTCCATAAGCCGCCTTTGAATATTTTCCACAATTATGTCTCGGGGCTGATCAGAAAGAATCTGACCAATTATATAGCTGTAAAAGAAGTCCAGAAATGAAGAAAAGCTTAAGGCATGCAAAGCAAAACCATTACAATAAACACAGTCCTCTCTTCCCCTGGGTTACCTCTAGAAATTGAAGACCCTGACAATGAAGTCTGACGCAAAATTTATAGAAATTTGACAGAATATTTCCTGTTGTGTTTTATTTATTTACTTATTTTACTAAAAGCAAATTACTGTAAATAGTTCTAATGCTAAACAGTGATTTGGAATTGTTGAGCGCAACTGGCTTCTATTTTCTGCTCCCATTTCATTTACCCTTTATTATTCCATAGCAGGTATCTTAAGATGAGGGAGAAGAGAAGATATCAAGTAAGCAAAGTCTTGCCTATTTCTGTAAAATGTGGTTGGAAGATCTGCCAGCTGCAGAAGAGTTAGTCACTAAAGAACACTCTCAAACATTTGTATAGCTTTAATTACTAATACATTCCTAACTTGGAAAAATTTGCTTCTATTATGATGCATCTTTTCTTAGAAAATGCAAGTCTTAAGAACAGTAAGTGTGTGGTGTATTTTTACAGATGTAAAAAAGTATTCATTTTTGGATACATTTGGACCATAATTTATTTAAGTTGAGTTTTCAAGAGGCAGTACGCAATGTAAGTTGAGTCAGCCCCCAGATGACCACCTCTCCACCCACTCCAATTTCCTTTCTACAGCACTAAATCTATTGTTTCTATTGACTTTAAAATACAAAAATGCCCTGTGCAATGGCAATTAATAAATCATCAATCTGGTATCCATCATAATGAAGTATCAGAAGAGTCTCATTTGAAAAATGGAAGAGCAACAGTCTTGGGGGAAGGAATCATCTCCTCAGGCTGTACCTACTGCACTTCCAGCTTTATTAGACGATGCTGAAAGAGCTGACGACCAGCTTCTTTAACCATGTTTGAAAAAAAATCTGACCTAAAACCTATGATTCCAAACGCTGATAGCACCTATCATTTTCACAAGATTTCAGCTGTGGTTTATTAAACTGCATATACAAAATTGCGACAACTCAAATGCACAGCTTTCACAGAAGATGCAAAAACAGAGAGTGAAATTAGAGACGTTTGGACTTGCACAACTCTAATTTGTTACCACTGCCAAAATGTAATGTTTACCATCTCCTACAAAAATGAGTTAAGATTTAACCAACACTGATGTTAGTTACCAATGTGCACTGTTCAGGAAACAGTGATGCAGTATCAAACGCTTACAAAGCATGTGCTGTTTGAAACAGAGCAAAGCGGACAATGCCATGAAGAAACTCACTTTCCAGTCTCTTTTGCAAGATCACACCAGTCTCTTCGGACTATATCCAATCCTTTCAGTTCTTGTTTAGTTACGTATTTCCCATCTCCTGTTGGCTCCACAGTCAGAGCAGCATATTTCTTCTTCTTTAACAGTAGCAAGGACTTAAAAACTCCATCAATATCAATTTCCAACAACTTATAGAGCTTGTTCACTTCACTTTTGATCTGCGAATGCACCAACATTAAAACCAAGTGCAAGAACTTAACAACTACGGACAAATTTAACTTCCACTGAGAAAGTTAAAACTTTAAGTCTTAAAACAAGTAACATTACACACTGTGTGTTTGCATACACATTTTAAAGACTCATCAGATAACATTAATCTTTAAATTAAGTACACAGTAGTAACTATGAGCTCCTGTTAAAATTCAGGTTCACCCATTGGCTTCTTCAGGATTTACAGCTGGTATATCTAACTCCCTAACAAAATTAAGGGGTGCTGAGAAGCATGGGACTGAATGTGACCTTGCAGATAACTGACTCCACCCCATTTTACTAGGGCAGCTACTCCACCTAGCCTCTCACATAAATTAAGCAAACAAGGGATTTCAGAGAAGGGTTCCACTTACTAGGAAACGATAAGAGACAGCCACTTAGACAGCATATGGAAGTTGCTTTATAAAAAAGGTGCCTTGCAAAGGCACTGTTTTGGTCTTCCCCCCAGCCCCAAACCAGGGAGGGGATGGAGAACTATGGCTGCAGACCACAGCTCTGTGTGTGTATGTTCAGGAAAAACATGCACAAATGGGCAAGTGTTTATTTATACCCTTCCTCACAATATACCTATTTTTCTATAGCTTGATTTATTTCAGAGGAAAATGTGCTTTTTTTTTTTTTTTTGTTACACACAAGCTGTGTCTTATCCACATACAAAAGCTTGAAATTGCACTTGATATTTTCTCTTAATATTGTACCAGATATCAAGAGGTTCCACATCGCTTCCCTCTATTCTAAGAGGACAGAAGTGCAACAGCTCAAAACTGCACGTGCCTTCAACAACAAACATCGGTTCCAGTACATATTCACCCACCTACTGGCTCAGCTAGAACTTTCCCACTTGCATTTTTCTTTCTTTGTACATTTTTACTTTACTATCTTCAACAGAATATCTGCATATTACTCCTCAGATGGCCTGTTCTGTCTTCACACATTCTACGTGTTTCTTTCCTCTACAACTTACTATCCCTCTAGATTTTCAGTATCTCCCTGCCCACTCTTACTCCCCCGTTATTTCCAGTCCTCTTGTCAGAGACCACAAACTACAAACTATCCTTTTCTCATGCCTCACTGAAGTTTTATATAAATTACAGTTCTTTTGCCATCTAATGCATACCCTCACTAAGACAGGAAGAGTACTTTCAGCATAAAATCTCATTGGTTTTCTGTCTAGCTTTGGGCCCACATTATCAGTTTTAACAAAAACTCTCCTTACAAATTTTCCATGTATATGGAAATATGTATATATTTAATTTTTCTCACTTACATCTCCATTTTTCCCACTGCAGGAACTAGCAACGCTTTTAATAATGTGGGGCTATCCTTAGAGTTTTGTATCTCTTGCATATTTATAAATTATGAAGGACATCATGAGGCAAAACCATTTTGCCAAGAGGTTCATATTTTGTTTGTTAAAGCAAAACAGACAAATGATTCCTCTGAAGACTTTTCTGCTATTTTTTAAGTCTTTTCAATTTTTTTTTACATCATACTAATCAAGTGCTTAAAAACCAGCAACGGTGCAGTATTGAATGTACCAGCAAATCTGATTCACAAAGATGCACAGAAAATGAGAAACGTATGTAATTCTGCTGGGTAATGACTAAAAGGGGCAAGGATATAAATAATGGGGGGGTAAAGGGAGGGAGTGAACACAACCAGAAACCTGTGAGACAAGGCATTAGATGGGAAAATTAAGAAAGACGATGAGAGAATTTTCTCCAATAGAAAAACAAAATTAATCTCTCCGAGGAGCGCTTCATCGCCGAAGACAACCTATAAATTCACACTTTACATCAGCACAGGGGTACACTGGCTTACTGCTTTCACAGTCATTCTCTGCATTAAACCTGTGTACCTTCCATACAGTCTACATTAAAGCAAAAGTATCATGAATGCAATGTAAATATCCCTCATCTCTGAAAATGAAATTTTGGGAAATAAATCTTTATTATCCAATAGAACAGTGACATTTCTTAGAGCATTCCTCTCAACAGATACAATTCTCTATCCCGAAAATTGTTTACATAAATTATGCAAAATGAAGAAAACCTAAATGACAGAAAAGTTTGCAAAAAAGTCACTATCACTTTCTTGAGGAATAAACAAACAACCAATCAAGAACCATATGAAACAAGAAACACAAGAACCTCTTTTTATGTCACAAAGAGTATCGAGAGCCACAACTTTCACAATGGTGATGGTGTGTTTGAGTGTATGCTTATTTACAGCCATAAGTTTATTCACTTTTAGAATCAAGTACCCAATATGAGAACAATAATTAAAACATGTCTGTCTTGGTTGGTTGATGGTTATTTTTTCAAAAGCAACTGATATAGGATGCAGAAGTACATGGCATGAAAAAAGCCTAAGATTTGACTCTTAAAAAGAATCATTAAGCAGGTGACAAGTTCAAAAACCTACCTATTCTGTAGGTATTCTATTCAGTAAGCCTGAATCAAAGTCAGAAGTAGTTAACCTATGATGGTGATGCTGTCAGACTTAACAAAAATTATTATTATTTAACCGTTCCTCTATAAAGTTTAGCCAGCAAATGGGAGTACAAGAACAAAAACCAAACCAGAATGAAGCCACACATACACACATGGCTAGAGTTAAGATCAAACTTTCTTATATGCTACTGGATATACACTTAAAATTACATATAGTCTTGTGTGTGGCAAACAAGAGAGATTTCTTTCTTCCATGCCATCAGCCCTCCTGCTACTCAATTATGACATCAAGATATTATTCCTCTTTCCGTACTCCTGAGTATATTTCTCAAAGTACCAACTTATCATGAAGGCAGAAGTATTCTAAAAACACCCAGAATCACTCTTGCCTTAAAATTACATTACTTTTGTTTAATACTATATTAAAAAAAAATTCTGTTTTTTCTTTGTTTTTTTTTAGAACTTCCATAGCTCTCATTTTCATCACAATTTCTTCCATCTTGCAAAAAAAAAAAAACCCCACAAACCTCTCTCACATACTTTCTTTCCAATGTTCTGAAACATTTCCCACTTCTCTTCCACAATTTCAGAGAGCCACAAAACTTCCACATCGTAAACTGCCAAGTGCTAACCAAACAGATCTCTCCTGTATATAGTATACCTTGGAAGTTAATATTTTAATTTACCACTGGAAATCTGATGGCACATAAAGAGTGTAATGCATACTACGTAACTAAACAAAATTAAACTGATAGACATCTCTCATGTCAAAACAAAAATCATTAAACTCAAAATTGTGTTCACATTACAACCGGAACTAATATGGAGGAATTATACCTTACATTTTGGCTTACCAAGTTTTCAGATAGCTTCCTGGGAACTTACACCTGGTAAAAAACCTCATTATACAATTAAATGTTTCATTGTAATGCAGTAATTTTTAAAAATGCACAGAGTAGCTACACCTGAAAATAGGGCACTTTTACTACTTCATAGCTTCCATACATGGTCAGGTTCTTCTTCCTCATGGCCCATTCTCTGCTTATGCCATGGAGTTCTCTCTTAAGACTATCTGCTCCACTCAGTGTTAAAACACAGACATGTAGGAAAGCTTAAAAAGAAAAAAATTCCTTACCTTGTTCCCCAGCTTGAAGACCTCATCCAAATTGGTGCTATTAGTGTTTATCATAATGGAATCTGTGTCTCCATAAATCACTTCAAGGTTCATCTAAATGAAACAAATAACTTTGAAAAACAAAACAGAACAACTCCCTTCTTTTTGAAGTCACACTTCAAGATTCAAAAAGATCACTGTCTGTACGTTATCCCTTAAATACTAAAAAGCAGAAAAATGTAAAGTAAGTTTTTACTGGTAAGTCTGTACATTTCATTAAGACATATTTGAATTTAAAGAGAATAATGAAACTTAAACCACTGATATGTTTAAAAAAAATCACTGTTCAGTTGTGTACATAATACAAGTAGTTAAAATTTTACTAAATGAATGCTAGAAAAATAAGTCAGTGAGCAAGTCTAATATTGCAAAACAGCAGGAACTCTAATCAGAAATAATTTTGGACTGCTTGGACACAAGAAGACGACTCAGACTCAAAGACTGCTGGACAAATGCAGGCTATTCAGATAAGACATTTAGCCGATGTGCTTGAAAGATAATGTGACAGTCAGGTATCCTACCCTATTTGTAGCCATCACAGTGCAAAAAAGTCATTCTGGATTTAAAAAAAAAAAAACCCAATAAAAAACTCCCTTAGATACTCTATTTCAAACAACTAGTGAAAGTATTGGCTACTGGATACACTAAATGAGAATACCATGGTACTGTCCAGATTAGGCTGCTGCTCTTATACTTTTTCAGATTATGCATGTGGCTTCATATTTCCATCTTCCCAATCCTATATTTTTTTCTTCTGCTGTAATCTAATTACCTGTGTCAGTCCTCCCCTGGGCAGATGATCTTTCAGGGAACAAGGTTTTCGTTTTGCATAAGGATCTAGCTACTATGATCAACAAGTTCTGCATCCCCAGGTTGCAACTACTGAACAATTACACCTGGAGATGAACACAAACACCTATGTGATTCCTTCTCTCTGACTGACACTCTGCCCTTCATATCATCTCTCATTCTGATCCTTCTAACAATTCAAATGCCCTACTTGGAAAAGATTGTGTTCAAACACCATCCAGACTGCCATAATACTCTGGGATAATGGAGCAAACTCTAGACAAATCGAAGCACATAAAAAAGCTTAAGATGCATATAAAAAGCATAGCAAGGAAAAAGGTGAAAAGAAAAATTGTCAACACCAGTACATGTCACCAAAAAAATGGGCAGATGCATCCAATTACATAATATTAACCTGAAAAAATGAAAACCTGGTGTCTTCAGTTGAGAAAAAAGAATGCAGCTGTAAAAACTGCAGCATGGCTATGTCCATGTTAAATGCCATATAGTCAAAAAACCACCCTGTGACAGAGTTTAAAGGATGCCAAAAAATAAGCTGTAATAAAACACTAGAACACATGGTGTAACAGGTCTATGAGTAAACTCTAATTAGCACCGTTGCTAATTTGCTTGAAACAGTCGCACATTGGCTTCAAGCAGGGGCCAGATCATATCTGTGGTAGGAAAAGAAAAAAGCTATAATCCATTAGGAAGGATTACATTCGTAAACCAGGCATCCTAAGAAGAGATTTCAGGACTGTTTGGGTTACAGTTCTCCTAGAATAAAAAAATTTCACCAGGTGTGCTCTTTAAGGGTTGTTGTTTAATGAAAATGCTCAGCATTACCTTTTGCACCATCTCCTTGGTATGCATCAAAATCTGAAATAAAAAAAAAAAGATTAGCGTATGATATAATTACAAGTGAACACATACAAACACATCCATTAGGTTGCTAACTCCAAATGTTCCCACCTTTCAAAACAAAGCAAACCACCTCTCTCCTGGCAACATACAGTCACCTCAATACTCCTATTACATGAGTAAATTCTCATCTGACCTTATATTAATGTTATTATTAACTCCCCTCAAACAAGATTAAAACAAATCTCGAAATTGCATGGGCACATACACATTCTACCTTAGGAAAAAAAGAACACTGAGTCAAATGCTCAAATAAATCCTCATCAGGAAGTGCCGGAATTAAGCCTCTTCCAGTAATTTGGTCAGTCGTTTACTTCATATCCATCACCTTAACTCTTGATGTCATTGAGTTTTTTCACAAAAACATCCTGTCTTATGCAGTATAGCCTAGATGGTGCTCACTTAACAAGACCCTAGGCAAAAGGTTGATTATCATTGTAATGATCTCAAAAAGGGACATCAAAAAGCAAACTCCTTAGGGGAACCAGAGCTGGGACAAGGACCTGGGATAGAGATCACAGAATCATGGAATGGTAGGGGTTGGAAGGGACCTCTGAAGATCATCTGGTCCAACCCCCCTGCCAAGGCAGGATCACCGAGGGCAGGTTGCACAGGAACGCATCCAGCCGGGTTTGAAGGTCTCCAGAGAAGGAGACTCCACAACCTCTCTGGGCAGCCTGTTCCGGTGCTCCGTCACCCTCACAGTAAAGAAGAAGTTTTTCGTCATGTTGAGGTGGAACTTCCTGTGCTGCAGTTTGTGCCCATTGCCCCTCGTCCTGTCACTGGGCACTACTGAAAAGAGACTTGCTTCATCCTCCTGACAGCCACCCTTCAGAGATTTATAGACATTGATAAGGTCCCCTCTCAGCCTTCTCTTCTCCAGACTAAACAGCCCCAGGTCTCTCAGCCCTTCCTCATACGAGAGATGTTCCAGTCCCTCAGTCATCCTCGTAGCCCTCCGCTGGACTTTCTCCAAAAGTTCCCTGTCTCTCCTGGACTGGGGAGCCCAGAACTGGGCACAATACTCCAGATGAGGTGTCAACCAGCGCAGAGTAGAGCAGGAGGATAACCTCTCTCGACCTGCTGGTCACACTCTTCTTAGTGCACCCCAGGATACCGTTGGTCCTCTTGGCCACCAGGGCACATTGCTGTCCCATGGATAGCTTATTGTCTACCAGGATTCCAAGCTCCTCCTCCATGGAGCTGCTTTCCAGCAGGTCAACCCCCAACCTGTACTGGTGCATGGGGTAGTTCCTCCCCAAGTGCAGAACTCTACACTTGTCCTTGTTCAATTTCATGAGGTTCCCCTCCGCCCAACCCTCCAGTCTGTCCAGATCCTGTTGGATGGCAGCACAGCCTCCTGGTGTATCAGCCACTCAAGATAGGATAAAGATGTTGAATCAGTGAACAAATCCATGTGTGATCAGGTTTGTTCCTCAGCCAAGAGGGCAACCCAAGTTCCCTGAATGCTCTGAATAGCAATTCTCTGAAACTTGTAATAGCTATAGAGACCTCACGAGTAGGCTACTGCTTCCATCTCTAATACTGGTCAGCACAGTGGAGATGGGTGGAAGAGCCTATCATTTGGAGCCACAGATACGGCTGTAGCACAGAAAAGACAAAGTAAAACTAGCCTGATGAACAGAAAAGTGTAGCTGCTGCAGCAGCAAGGGTTTGGTGAAGTTTGCACAGCTGCATGAGAACCAACATCTGGTCCATTCCTTCAGTCACCTGGTCATGTTTCACTTCCTTTCTCATCAGCATCCTGGTGCTCTGGCACACAGCTTCAGATTCCACCTGGTTAGTCCTAGTTCCCTGGTTTCAGTCCCTTCTATCCCCACCAAGCATAAATCTCAGTTTTTTTTCAGCTAGTCCTGCTACTCGTATACATGTGGACTTTTCAATTTCTTAAAGATTACTTTGAACCACTTGCTACAGCAATGATAGATCAGAGTCTATTAGGTGAATCGGAACAATTTGGTACTTTAACTTTAAAGACAGTCAGCCAACACAGTATTTTAACAGGTTGTATTAAATTTTGTAACCTAGTCTAAGTTTTATTATTTTTCATATATTAAATTGCAATACTCCTTGGCCATATTTGCCAAAAAGGCAAAATTATGACTCGTAGTCAACAAGTTTGTGACTGGGAGCTGAGGAGTAGAAATGAGCAGGGCTGAGGAAAGAAAAAAGACTAATAGGGAAGAGCTGGCCATGCTCAGTGGGAATAAGACCATCTTCAGGGAAATCTCCTGACTTTCGTAAGGTCAAGGAGCCTAAAATGAATGCAGGACTCTTGACGATTGTGATATTGACTATTGCTATTGCAGCAAGCAGTTCTGAAACACAGGTGAAATGTCGAACTTTACATAACAGTACACAAACAGGATGACATCACTGCCATTCCTTCAACATTAGTGGCAAATTTCTTGACTATTTCTGAACCTTTAGACAACCACTGCGATGAATACTAGAATATGATGCTCCACTATGCTTTTTCAGTTTGTTTTAAATTATGCACCGAAAGCTCTATTTCCCTGGCATTCTTAGTTTTGCAATGTTTGACTCTGCAAACTTAATATTCTGTTTCAACATAGTTTCTGTTCAGACAGATTTTCTAGCCACTTTCATCTTTGAAGAAGAAACTGCTCCATCTAAGGAGGGACTCACTCTCACAAAGCACAAAGACATGAACTAAAGCAAACATAATACACCATACCCTTCAAGGCACTTAAGGAAAGGTTAGGTTCTAAACCATGGTATGTTTGACACAGCTGACTCACAATGAATGCCCTTATTAGGGTTATTCCCCAAGCACATATGAATACTTATGGATTTACGCTCTCTGGGTCAAGTTCAAAACATCCAGTTGGTTTAAAGACTATGCATTGGTGCTCCAAAGTGCGTACTCAGAAAATGTGATGCCTGAACTCTGCTAAAGTCCCAAACTGCAAAAAGTTCAGCTGGCCTCAATCTTCTATGTGGACAAAGAAAAACAGGAGAATGGTTAGTCTTAACTGCAGATTCACTCTAGGCTGCATGTGCTCGGGCACACCTGGTTCCATTTTAATCAGAAGCTTAAAAAAGATATTGCACTCCTATTCATCTCCTGGTGAGTGATTCAGATGGCACCGCTCCATCACCTTTCCATGGAGTTTTGAAATTATTTTAAAGTCACATACCACTGGTACATGACACTAAGTTTCATATACAGTAATCAGGATTCCAGCTTATTCACCAACCCCTCCCTTTCTCTCACTTATTAGCTAACTCCTACAGAGAAGGTTATACCCTACCCTTAGTACTCCAAAAGCAAACGAGTCCCTGAAACAAAATTTAAAAATTGGACAGAGAAATTAAGAGTTTACATGTAAAAGAAAAGACGGCCTACCATTTTTTCCCTTGATAATCTCTGGCATTTTCTATTTCATTCTCTGAAATAATGTTACCTATTAATAGTTAGAAAGAGAACTTTTTTTTAAAATAGGATTACCCCCTACTAAAAAAATTGTTTGGCTGTGCAAAGGCCTTTTCCCAATTGTCTCCGGGGACAGTGGTGGATGTAGGTAACAGCAAGAGGGTCACAGACAAGTTAGCTTCATCAAGTGACTGGCATATGCTAGTGCTACCCATTCTGACAGGAGATCACTTGTAAGTGCCAACAGCTACAAACCAGAAGGTTATAAAGGCTTGCTAAATTCATTAATAAGGCAGTCGGTAGTTATCTGATTTCACAGCAACACCTGCATATTTATCTTCTCATTACCAATTGGATGATGGAATTTTTTTCAAGCACATTTCAAAAATCTGCCAACTTCAAGTGTAGGAAAAAAAATAAACTTTGCAGTTAATTTTTCCCTTAACAAAGTACAGCTGTTGAGAATAATTGTTCAAGATCTTACCCTGTAATGTCAACTGCAGCAGAACAAAGAGTATTTAATTAGCAAATCTATCCAGTAATTCAACACCTATTATATAAAATGCCTTCGTGATTTTATTCAGGATAATTTGCTAAGAGGGTTATTACTGACATTCAGATGAAATTTAAAATTCCTACGCAAGTCGAGTCATAATAGCAGTAATGATCCCCCCAATCAGGAGATACTGTGTCACACAAGGTTCTTTTGCAACGCAGCAGCCGATTTCCTGACTTCTTAATTCCCGGGCTCAGCTCAGTGAGAGCCCTTCATGCCAATATTTCAGTCAGCAATACATCTTTCATGGGACTCTATTAAAATACCTAGAATAAAAATTACTTTTTTTTTTTTTTTTTGTTAAAAAGAATGACAGCACTGCTATCGTATCAATCATTAGCAGTTTCTCAGAAACGCATAGCAAAAGAAGGGAGGTTTATAGTGAGGCTGGGAAGACAGAAGAAAGAAGGAAGAGAATAGGAAAATTGTTACTTGGTAGTTTCCTTTTGTAAATAATATCGAGCTGCTCATGAGAGCTAGATTGTCTCCTATTGCAGGCAATCCAAGTAGGAAGAATTAATTGCCTGGCAACCCATCTGCACAGCCCTGCCCCCTCCCCCCCAGCAAACATACGCTTCTAAAAACCCGTGAACTTCTCAGCACACTGAAATTCCCCTTCAACTTTTTTCTTGTAAAAGCAAGACTAGCAACACACATTCTCTCACCCATAAACTGCGAGTCAATATAAGTTGAAAGACTGTAAGTGCTGACCAGCAATCAAACTGCAAAATTCCCTGTCCTAATTCTACTCCAATTCACTCATTAATTGAGGATGTGATTTAAGAAAGGGAATTATTAAAAACAAACATACAAAGAACAGCTTTACCGTTATCCATTACATCAAGTATTTCTAAATACACCTTATTTTAAAACCACTAAAGAGTACTTTCCAATAAGAGGATGCTTATGTGAAAACAAGCTAGGATACCAGAGTTGAAAAACAATGGGATAGGGCACAAAACTAACACCCTGACACAAAGATTTCTCCTGAAGACACACAAATTTTCTGTAGATTCCTGGGGTTGTAAACGTGAAGGAACAGAAAGAGGAGAGACTTAAGACCAGATTGAAAAGACCGACCAGAATGATTACAAAAACATTGCACTGAAGATGCGTACACCCCCTCCCCACCCCCCCACCCAAAAACACTTATCCATTCGCTTTGCAGAAGGAGAAAAGCCAACACTCTTAGGGCCTTGGCAAAAACTGTACTTCTGAAGACTACCTGTAGTTATCTAGTATAGACCTTGTATTTTTTCTGCCTCTGCTGTTTCCTTGTGCAATTATATAGTAAGAAAATAATTCTGTCATCAGCTTTATTAATGCATGTTAGCTCGTCCCTCCCATGACAGAGGAATAAATGAGCAGCAAGAACTGTGTTCCCGTATGTGACATCACTCACTAATCTACATAAGAAGTATTTCTGAACCTCTGTCGTTTTGCAACTTACTCATTAGCTTGGCTAGTATTTTGTGGTAAGTAGCCTCTAGCACTGATAAACCACAGCCACAGGATGCTGCAAAAAGATTTTATGAAGGAGGATTTTCAAAAAAGGGTTGTATTGCTGGACAAAAAGGCACATATGCCATAAGCAAAAGTGAAAGAAATATAGAAGCCTTGTTTGCCACAAGGAACGAAGCATCACAATATAGCCTTCTCAGAAGACAATGTACTTGATTTAGAGAAGTTTGAGTGACCAGATTCAAGTAGTTAATAAATATGTTTCTTTCAAAGAGCTTTTACTGAGTATTTGCTTTACTTAGACAATGCATTCAAAGTTACATTTCCCAAAAATGTACACTTAGGAAATGCTAACAGCATCTGAAATACACCCCACACTGCCAAAATTTTCCCGTCTATGGTTTTTTTTTTGGTGGTGTCCCCCCCCACCCCGAAACACTGAAATTAACTGTCGATACTCCACCCAACAGAGCTGACAGACATTAATACAACTTTGATAGATGTTGTATATAAAGCCAGAATTGGATGGTGCACCAAAACCAAAGAGAGAATGGTTCCAAGGACTGAAGCAGTGTACACAAAGATCCAGTGATACATGTTTACATGCCAACAAAAGGTAGGAACACAAACAACACAAAACCTCACAAACAACACAAAATGCACAAAAAAATGCAGCAACAGAAACGTGCTAAACACATTTAACGTGTACCTTTGTCACATTTTGACAAGGAATGCAAAGATGACAGTAAAACACTGAAGATGATGATGTGAATCGAATTACAACTTGAAAACAATGTTGCTTTGGTGGCAGAAACATAATTATATCTTTAAAATTCTACAGTATTTCAAGTCTTTGTGGTGAGTTTTGCTGAAGAGAACAGGAAAACCAGAATTAACTCCTTACTAAGTTGTACAATTATTGGTTGTTCTGCACAATATATTACGAACCATGCTAAAGGAAATTTTGCCTGTTTTGGAAAGGATTATTTTGGTATTAGGATGAAAGAAAAAGCAATGAAACATACTCCTACAGATTTGGACAAAAGTTAAAAAAAAAAACAAAACACCAAAAAACAAACACCCAAAAACTTCTGCGTTGGAAAGTAATTTAAGGTATTGGAAATGGAGAAACTGAGTGCTCAACGAGGAAGTTCAACACTTTAGTGCATAGAAGGTAATTGATCCAGTTTTGACCTCACTTTGTGTCCCCAGAAACAGTAAGAATATAAAGTCCAGGTGGATAACTAGCTGTGAAATATGTCCATATGGCATGGGCATCTCCTAATCCTCCGGAGTCAGTAATACTCCTTCCAGAGAAACCAACCACCAGAACCAGTGGCAGTTCCTAGAGAAGCGTCAGGGTTCACAGCCTGCCCATGGAATTATTTTCTTTCTGACCAACTCATTCAAAACTAAAAACCTAAAATGAACAATGGAGCAGGGAAATGTTTCTGCCTGTTTCACTCCACAAAAAAAACAAGATCTGCAACACCTAAAACCCCTTGAAGAACATGGTACTCAAACCAATTTCAGCTCATTATCTCTTATGAATATTTTTTTGTTTAAATCCATTAAACAAATCTATGCTTGATGAACATTTTGTACTTAACTATAAGACACAAAGCTAGCTTTCCTTAATAAGAAAACTTTCTGTGCATTTCAAGTACACTGCAACTACATCAAAAGCTAATTGTATCAGAAACCAGAAGTAAAAACACTTCTAATAAGCAAGAATGATAAGCATCATTTACTATTTCCTAATAAAACCAAAACATGTGTAAAGTTATTCAGTATCTAAATGCATACAGACAAGTATATCCTCCTTAGAGAAAAGAGCAGCATTTGTTTCAGTGAAATGAACAAATATTTAGACAGGAAAGCTTTATTTTGCTTTGTTTCCCAAATTCAATTGGTTTAACACATGGAGCAATAGAGAATCAGTCTTCCACTAGAAAAAAATAAAATGACAAGAACAGTAAAAAAATAAAAGTAATTACTTATAAACCAAGGTTTCCTGTTTGGAGAGACAGGAAACAGGAGACAAGTTAAAATCTAGTCAAGGTTTAAACCAGAGCACAGAGATTTCCTCCAAATAACAGCAATATCTATTCCTGAGTAGGGAAGAATAACCATACCATCCTCCACATCAGGTTTAAGTTGAACTATAGCTTTAGAAATTATCCTTCAAATATAAAAGCGTGTCTCTCAATCTTGAGGTGATAGGAATGTAAGTACTGTCTCATCTCCCAGGTAAGTTACTCTCATAGCCATATAACTAGAAGTCCCAGAGAAATCAGGGAGAAGGTCTCAGAATCAATAGTGAAGACAGTTTTTCAAAAAGATCAAGTATTTTTGTAAACCAGAAAAGAAATAAAGCTAATACTCTAAAGACTGATATTTTTTTTAAGCAGTGGAAAAACTCAGTGCACTATCCAAGATGATGACAATTTCCTTGAGAATTGTACCCCCCCCCTTTTTTTTGTGAGTGAAAAGCAGAAAACAGGACTTACAACACCGTAAGGCTCTCCTCCCTTGTCTTCCAACTGTTAAAGAAAATTTCATTACAAAAGAAAGGTGTGTTGAAGAAAGGCTTTTTAAGGCAACAAGGGAGTATGGAGTTGGCAGGAAGTGAACCTTGATTACTTTTCTAAGGTTCTCCTGATCAGCATCTTCTAAGTAATAACCACAACTTGTGTGCTTGGAAAAAAGGGAGGGGCTGGGTGGGACAAGCAAGTGCTAAAGAGAAAAACAAATGCAGAAAACACTCGCTACCTGATGACTATTCTTCAAAGAAAAAGGACTTCTACTGAAAAACACAGCCTTCTTCTTGAAGAACCATAGGCATTTTGCAATACGTAAACTCAGCAGAGCAAGGCAACCTCTGTCTAGATACAGGTATATTTACTGAAAATGATCCTGAAATTTTTATAAGAGATGAGTGGACATGCTAGTCTTGGTAATGAACAGATTGTGTGTGAACGTTGTGTCCATCAAAAAAATCTTTGTAAGTGGTTTGAACTGCTTTGAAACTAAACTATTCTTTCATCATGACTAAGTGGTTGTCTATTAAAGCAACATCTATTCAAATTCAGAAAAGTATTTAAGCCTCTAATTACCCTCCAAAGAAAGTTCTCTTACCTAATTTCTTAAATGCAAGATTTTCATAAAGCATGTAATTTTATTTCATTAAATTAGATAGACAACATGACAGTTGTTTTTATAAAGCTAAACAATACTAACTCATACTTCATGGTTGCACAGCTGGTGTTGGCAGCAGGGTTTTGTTTTGATGTTCATGGACCTCCCTCTGAGGACCAAGAATTGCTTCAACAAGGCAGGATCCATCTGACTACTTGGGGCAAAACGATCTGTGCCAACAGGCTGACCAACCTGGTAAGGAATGCTTTACACCAGGATTGATGGGGACAGGAGTACATGTCCATGAGGAAGTTGCAAACCACTACGGGAAGCAAAGGGTGGGGCATGATGTGAACAGGAAGGACATTGTAATCAGCAACACAGGGCTGAAAGGGGCCCTCTTCCAGGCATATTCATGTAAATAAGGCAGTGTCTACAGGACAGTGTTACAGAGAAAGCTCCTACGCTTTTTCAGGGCATCAGCAGGCCTCTCTGAAGGGCCTGTATGCTAATGCACATGGCATGGGGAACAAAGAGGAGGAATTAAAGTCTGCATGCAGTTAAAGGGCTATGACTTCACTGGGATCACAGAAACATGGTGGAAAACATGACGATCACAGGAGGCTCCCAAGGACTGGAAGAAAGCAAATGTCAAAGCTATCCTCAAGATGGGCAAAGAGGAGGAGATTCCAGGGAACTAGAGGCCAGCCTCACCTCAAGCCCTGGGAAAAGGTGATGGAGCAACTAACGGTGAAAACAATTGTTCTCCCGACACACAAAGCACAAGAAGGTGCTTGGGAGTGTTTGGTGTGGATTCACAAAGGCGAAATCATGCTTAACCAAGCTGGTAGCATTCTGTGAAGAGGTGAGTGGTTTGGTGAACAAGGGCAGAGCAGTGGCTGCTGTTTGTCTTGACTTTAATAAGGCTTTCAACTCTGTCTCCTCAAAGCCAAACTGATGAAGTATGGGCTAGGTCAGTGGACAGCAAGGTAGACTGAAGACTAGCTGCACTGCTGGGCTCCAAGGGTTGTGATCAGCAGCACATCATCCAGGTGGAGGCCAGTCCCTAGTGGCATACCCCTGGGGTCAGTACTGGGTTCAGTCCTGCTTAGTGTCTGTGTTAATCCCTTGGATGATGGCACAGAGCGTACCCTAAGCAAGACTGCTGACAATACAAAGCAGGGAGGAGTGGCTGATGTACCAGATGAGTATGCTGCTGTTCAGAGGGATGTTGACAGGCTGGAAATGTCTCATTACCTACAGGAATCTTATCAAGCTCAAACAAGGGAAATAACACGTCCTGCACCAGGAAGAATAACGCCATGGACTCTGGGACTGATCGGCTGGAAAGCAGCTTTGGAGGTGTCCTGGTTTCAGCCAGGGTAGAGTTAATTTTCTTCATAGAAGCTAGCGTGAGGCTATGTTTTGGATTTGGGATGAAAAAAACGTTGATAAGGTGCTGATGTTTTGAGTTGTTGCTAAGTAGTCAAGGACAGTCCAGCTTCTCATGCTGGCCTGCAGCGAGCAGGCTGGGGGTGCACGGGAAGCTGGGAGGGGACACAGCTGGGACAGCTGACCCAGGCTGGCCAAAGAGATATTCCATACCATATAACGTCATGCTCTGTATATAAAGCTGGGACAAAGAAGAAGGAAGGGGTGGAGGGACGTTCGGAATTATGGCGTCTGTCTTCCCAAGAAACCATTACACGTGATGGAGCCCTGCTTCCCTGGAGATGGCTGAACACCTGCCTGCCCGTGGGGAGTGGTGAACAAATTCCTTGTTTTGCTTTGCTTGCGTGCGCGGCTTTTGCTTTACTTATTAAACTGTCTTTATCTCAACCCATGAGTTTCCTCACTTTTACTCTTCCAATTCTCTCCCCCGTGCCACCATGGGGGAGTGAGCGAGTGGCTGCGTGGTGCGTAGTTGCTGGCTGGGGCTAAACCACGACAGGAGGGAAGGACCTGGTCATCCTGGTGGACACTAAGATGACCATAAGCCAACAACGTACCCCTGTGGCAAAGGTGGCCATGGACACCCTGGACTGCACAAGACAGAGCACTGCCATCAGACCTCAGGGAGGTGGTCCTTCCCCCTTATGCAGCCCTGGTGAGACACATGTGGAGTGTTGCATTTAGCTGAGCTCCCCGGTATGAGAGAGTTGCACATGCGGCAGCAAATCCAGCACAGGACCACAAAAATAATTAAAGGGCCTGGAGCATCTGTCATATGAGGAGAGGCTGAGAGTATTGAGACTGCTCAATCTGGAGAAGAAAAGGCTCAGAGCAGGGTCTTAGAACCATAGAATCATTAAGGTTGGACAGCACCTTTAAGACCATCAAGTCCAACCATCAAGCCAACACCACCATGCCCACTAAACCATGTCCTGAAGCGCCACGTCTACACATGTTTTGAACACTTCCACTGATGGTGACTCCACCACCTCCCTGGGCAGCCTGGTCCAATGTTTGACCACTCTCTCAGTAAAGAAGTTTTTCCTGATATCCAATCTAAACCTCCCCTGGCACAACTTGAGGCCACTTCCTCTCATCCTATCACTAGTTACTTGGGAGAAGAGACCAACACCCTCGTCGCCACAACCCCCTTTCAGGTAGTTGTAGAGAGCAATAAGGTCTCCCCTCAGCCTCTTCCCCAGACTAAACAATCCCAGTTCCCTCAGCCGCTCCTCATAAGACTTGTGCTCCAAACTCCTCACCAGCTTCGTTGCCCTTCTCTGGACACACTCCAGCAATTCAATGTCCTTCTTGTAGCAAGAGGCCCAACACTGAACACAGTAGTCGAGGTGCAGCCTCACCAGTGCCAAGTATAGGGGCGTGACCACTTCCCTACTGCTGCTGGCCACACTGTTTCTGATACAGGCCAGGACGCTGTAGGCCTTCTTGGCCACCTGGGCACACTGCCGGCTCATGTTCAGCTGGCTGTCAACCAGCACCCCCAGGTCCCTTTCTGCTGGGCAGCTCTCCAGCCACTCTTCCCCAAGTCTGTAGCGTTGCATGGGGTTGTTGTGACCCAAGTGCCGGACCTGGCACTTGGCATTATTAAACCTCTTACAGTTGACCTCGGGCCCTCAATCCAGCCTGTCCAGACCCCTCTGCAGAGCCTTCCTGCCCCTGAGCAGATAAACACTCCCACCCAACTTGGTGTCATCTGCAAACTTACCAAGGGTGCACTCGATCCCCTCATCCAGATCATTGATGAAGATATTGAACAAGACCAGCCCCAGAACCGAGCCCTGGGGAACACCACTTGTGACTGGGCGCCAGTTGGATTTAACGCCATTCACCACAACTCTCTGAGCTCAGCCATCCAGCCAGCTCTTTACCCAGCGAAGAGGGCACCAGTCTAATCCAGGAGCCGCCAGTTTCTCCAGGAGAATGCTGTGGGAGACGCTGTAAAAGGCTTTACTAAAGTCCAGGTAGACAACATCCACAGCCTCTCCCTCATCCACTAGGCGGGTCACCTGGTCATAGAAGGAGATCAGGTTGGATCATGAAGGACCTGCCCTTCATGAACCCATGCTGTCTGGGCTTGATCCCTTGGTTGTCTTGCACATGACCTGCGAGTGCCCTCAAGATGAACCTCTCCATAATCTTCCCCAGTACCAAGGTCAGGCTGACAGGCCTTAGTTCCCTGGATTCTCCTTCCAGCCCTTCTTGTAGATGGGCATCACACTGGCAAGCCTCCAGTCCTCTGGGACCTCCCCTGTTAACCAGGACTGCTGATAAATGATGGATTGGCTTGGCAAGCTCCTCTGCCAGCTCCCTCAATACTCTCAGGTGGATCCCATCAGGCCCCATAGACTTGTGAGTGTCCAGGTGATGCAGCAGGTCATTCACTGCTTCCTCCTGGATTATGGGGAATTAACGTTGTTCTCCATCCCTGTCTTCCAGGTCTTATCACCGTTTATATAGATCTGATAGATGGGAGTAAAGATGACCATGGCAGACTCTCCTCACTGGTGCCCAGTGAAAGGACAAGAAGCAATGGGCATAAATTGAATTTAAAAAAAAACCCCTTGAAATACAAAGTCTTGCATTGTTTAAATACAAGCAAAAGCTTCTTTGCTGTAAGGATTGCAGGTTGCCCAGGCAGGCTGTATAGTCTCCATGCCTGGAGATACTCAAATGCCAACTGAACATAGTTGTGACAAACCTGCTCTAGTTGAGCAGGGAGGATTGAACTAAACAATCTCGAGGGGTGCCTTCCAACCTGAACTATTCTAGGAGTATATGATCCTCAAAGATCTATCCTTACATATTATTTACATTAAATAGTAAATAGCTTAGATTATGTTCTACAGGTACTATTTTAAGGATCAAGTCATGTAAAAACATGCTCACCCCTCAACTAAGGGAACTTGGTAGATGCAATTCAGAGTCTCACACAGAGCCAAGTATGACAGAAGACATGATCTCCTGACGGATAGACACCCTGAGTGACTCAGTGCCACCTTTAAGTCAGGTCGTCTCCCTAGTTTGAAGGTAAGGATCATTCTGAAAGTCTCCAAAATAATCTGCTCCAGATCTGATACATTGTAAGACTCTGATTAACGAAGGAGAAGCTCCTGTACATTCAACTTCCTAGCTATACTGGGATGTTCAGGTTTCCACTGGGCTACTCAAATGCAAAAGATGAGAGATCAGGTGTACACAAATCAGGTATACTTAAAAGGCAAAGCATGTGGTGAAAGCGAGTCCTTTTAGGATTAAAAAAACAGGCAAAAAAAGATGATGACAATCTGCTATAAAATGAGTCTTGCTGCATCCAAGAGAAGTAACATGGTAAGTTTTACTTCATGCAGGACCATGTACACGAAGTGCTGGAAACCAGGGAAAATGTTGCTGCAGGTAGGGAAACCTTCATCTTTGATATTGTGCCACCTTTCCTGGTTACAACAGATAACTGAAAGAAATTCAACGATTATTCAAATTCCAAAGAACAATGAAACCTGAATGAAATGAGCACTTGTAACAAATTAAGATTTCTACCAAGGTACTAAACAGTATAGAATGGAAAGACTAAATAACTACCCGTGCTCAAGTCTCAGACACTCACAGCCACATTTGGTACTGATCAAAGTAGTGAAAAAGTAGGAGCAGGGTAGGTAGAAGCTCCAATATGTCCAAACACCAGCCACTGTATTGATGTGGCTTCTACACAGTCTGTTCCAACTAGCCCCTGTGGCAGCTCTTAACTGCTGCCTTAGGTGGGATCAGGGAAAGAAAACAGTTTCAACTCTACATGGGACACTTAACCTTTCCTGCTTCAGGCAGGACCTACTGATTGCTCCAAGGATGTGAAAAGACGACGAAGAACATGCATGATTAATAGCATGAAGTCTCAAGACAGATTTCCTATTTGTTCAGTGTCAGCTCTGTACAGCACTTAATGAAGCTGGCTTGGGTATAGATGGAAAGAGCTCCTGAAAATGTGTCAGACAGTCTTTTTAGATCATGTCTTCAAAATGAGCTTCTTGAATTCTCTAGATATGTCTGACAAAAAAAAAAAAAAAAGAAGATGGAGCTCCTCAGGACATAAAAGACCACCAAAAAACAAAGTAAGCACTTACAAAGTATGTCAGAAAAAAAAAATTTCCACTGGCCTACCAGATGATTATAAGATGTATGGCTAATTTCTGCCACATAGATCTCAATGTAGAAAAACAAATATATTTTTTTAAAAAACTTATTTAAGGCTTTCAGCTATTTTTAAACTAACTAAAAAAGAAAATTACTAGTTAACAATCCTAAATTGCCTGTTAAATAGGGCTTGCAACTCTAAGTCAGGAATAGGAACTGTAGAGTGGGCTGGGGCAACTTCACTTTCCAGATTTTTCCTATAACGACATATAGGAAAAAAGAGACCTTTCCAATAGGAAACTGTTGCCTATCCAGAGACATCCACAATAACGTACATATTATAGATGCTAAAGGAGCTAAGGATGGAACCACATTTGATGTCATGGAGTTCCCTGTAGAAACAGTAACATGCTCCATGACACAATTTTGTGAGTACTCCAACTGAGAAAAGCTGAACTTCATGCAAAAGCAAATTCCTGGAAGGGACCACCTTATTATCATCCTCTAAGGTTTCAGCAGTTAATGGTCAGTTATCTGAAATTGCAGTCTAGGGCATTTTTAATACCATTTGTAGCCTGTCTCATAACAGAAGACACTTGCATTGTCTTTAAAAACAGAACGAAGTTAGAAGCTTATCAAAGCATTCAATTTAATTTTTCAGGACCGTGAACTCATGCAAAGAAACAAGTTTCAGAAGTTACTTTTATGCATTAGTCTGTCATTAAGCACTCCACGTACAGCCCACCCATTTCAGTATTTAGAGTTTCAAAATTAATAGCAGTATATGGCTGCTTTACTAATGAAGCCAAGTTGTTACGTTCTCATTGTATAATACCACAGGATATAGATTTGTTTGTTAATTGTAAAGAATATGGAAATATGAAGGCTAGGAAAAAACCCCAGTGTATTTAGGCTTTCAACGTGACCCTCTAGAAATCCAATCCCAGTACTGACTTTTAGCCACATATCGGATTAAAGGAGGGGAGTTTTGCCACTCATTCAATCCACATAATTCATCTAAAATGATATTGCTCAACAGGAATACATTTCTATTCTAATGATGGAAAAACCTTAATTACAAATGCAACTAAAGCATGCTACCTCCATAAATCCATTACTGCAAGAGAGGCATGCTGATTATTTTTTAAATCCTTAATTTGTCATTTAGACCTACTGTTAACTCATTTGTAAAGAGCTCAAAACACATTTGCACAAAACTAGATTTCTAAAACGTTAACAATGTTTATAAATCTCTCACTTATTTCCCTACAATTTGACAGGATTGATTTCATGCTACATACTTTAACTCAATCACTCTTTGACTTTGGAAATTTTCATTTAAATTCTTCATCCCACAAATTCTGTTAGAGAAAGAACATCACAACCTAAAGGTTTTGTTTAATCTAAAAACATAGCTAACAAGCTTCCCTACTTCTTATTACAAGAGTGTGAATCATTAATAAAAAACTCAGCTTTCACTCATGTGCCAAGGAAGCCTTCTTTCAAAGCTCTCTCTTGCTCTTACTTTTCAGTTTAAATAGAAGGCACCAGCACTAATTTACATTATTGTCACATCAGTCATTCAATATCCTCATTAGAATCATATCTGAAATGAGACCTGCAGGGCCCTGAGAGAAGTTTTAGTGCCAACATAATAATCCAACCATAAGCACTGGTCGACAGTGGCTTGATTTCACCCACTGCTATTATAGACACAAATGTTGCTAAGCTGCTTTTTAATGCCTCTAGATTACTACAGGTGCTTAAAATAAAAAATAAAAAAACCCACAACCAAACCAAACCAACACCCAAAACAGAAGGAAAGATAGGGGTATGTTATAAGAGTAGAAATCCCTGTAGGAATTTTCTGGTACTCTAAGACCTGGTTTGAACTAAAAAAAACCCCAAACAAAATCGCAGGATCACAGACTAGTTGAGGTTGGAAGGGACCTCTGGAGGTCATCTGGTCCAACTCGCCAGCTCAAGCAGGATCACGTAGAGCTGACTGTCCAGACACCTTTGAGTATCTCCAGGGATGGAGACTCCACAACCTCTCTGGGTAACCTGTGCCAGGGCTTGGTCACCCTCACAATAAAAAAGGCATTTAGTGATGTTTAGACAGAGCCTCCTGTGTTTCACTAAACAAACAAACAGACAAACAAAATCTATCAGTCTTACCATTAAAATGACACAAACACCACAAAAAAAGCCCATACACATTCCCTTTAGAGAACAGAAGAATATCAAGTGCCCATGAAATACCCAAGAACACTGAAATTTTTACTTATTAAAAAATACATTAAATCTGCTGGGTAAAAACCCCACCTGCCCACCAACATCTGGGACACTGAAGAGATATTGCTGCTTTCTGACATAGGTAAGACTAATTTTAGTATGTCCTGATGAGCTGCAAAACAAGAGATTTGAAAGGATTTTCCCAGGAAACATACATGCAATATGGCTGATAAGAGACATCTGTTCTCTTTTATAGGTCATGTTCTTTTCTGAGGCTGGGTATCCTGGAGTCCTTTATGTTTCTTAACTTAGACATTTATTTTGACCATATACACATAAGCATTTACAGGAAGATATACACTTTAATATTCAAAATCAAGAATCAACCACAGTCTGACCAAGATCAATAAAAACATTACCCTAAAATATTATCTAGAATGGACTTACATCTCCATTACATCTTTCTCAAGCTATGTTCTTATGATACTGGCAGCTACAATTTTTAAAAAAAAAAAGGGGGGGGGCGGCAAAAAAAAAAGACTGGAGTGAACCTTGACAGTTCATCTGCTAGCCCATCGCTGTATGGTTATTCAGATCAACTACACTTAACTACATGTCGCTAATGGATCAGATGTGCCATCCACCTGAACTACTATGATTTTTCTGTTTCAGTTCTCCCTTTTCATAAGCAGTTGCTTTGCTACAATCCATCACGTAAGAAAAGTGTCAGAAAGCTGAAATACAGCAAATTCAAAGTATTTGAATATTTATTTGATTAAAGTATAGAAGATTATCCTTATTTGGTTAAAGTACAGAAGATTATCCAGTAGAAGAGAAAGGTAATTAACATCTAATTTGAAAGCTTTTCAAATGAGCCTCATCCCAACCACACTGTAAGAGTTCTACACTAGAGAAGTTTCTCATTTTCATTCAAAAAGGCACACCTGGCAGACCAACAGTAACTCTATGAAAGAGAAAACAGAAGACAAAGAGGCATTCAGATCAAGCAAAAAACTTGTTCCCCGCTCTTTTCCACATGTGCTTACAGTCATATCATCAACTAAGTAACATCTGACTAAATGAGGTACACCCACCCTAACAGAGAGAGATAATTTAACAGGTTAGACAGAGGAAGAGAAAAGATATTTAAATTACCTGGCAGTTAAGCAATAAAAACAACTTACAAAGCCTGTAGCATACAGGCTTCTAGAGTGACTTTTGAAAAGGGTTTGCTTCCACTGATGGTGAAGCTTGAAATTTTTTCAAGCTTAAAAATAAAATCATCGTGCAGGTCATTTTTCTACAACAGCAGAACAAAATCTCCAGTCTAAGCTGGTCATTCACAACGGGCCTGTCTTCCACCAGGTTAGAGAGTCACGCCCCCAGCAACTGCCACAACACATGCAGTTACGACTTCTGCAGAAGATATTGCCTACTTTGAGAGAACATCTGCTCTCTGGTATTAAACATTTTTATTTCCATATACTGCAAGCATCCTAAGGCTTTTCACTGTGCTGTGGAAGACACCATAAGCAACAGTAGGAAAACAAAATGACCAACAGAGACTTGTATGGGATCCTTCAAGGACATGACAAGTTTTCCAAGCACCTTGGTAATAAAAGGAAATGGTTCAGATATCAAAAGAAAATACCAAAAGTTGTTACCAATACAGAAATTTTACATGAGAATAGTAAAGACACTGGCTAGTACTAAGTCTTCAAAAACTGGGTAAAATAATATGGAGTGAAAGTCAGTTTGAGGCTCATGTCAAGCCTACTTGAAAAGCAATGAGCCGAGAGAAACATTAAAAACAGCACATTCTTTATTTGTCTTTCAAAGGATGACATTCCACAGAAACCAGCTCTGATCTCAACAGCGAGCAATACTTGTGAGGCTTGTGAGGCTTGTGAGGCAGTCATCTTCCATACTAATGTATCCCTACAGAAAAACCAGGGACAGCTATACCCCCAAAGGGTAGCTGTCCCATGAATCCAATTCAGTAGCTCCCAGAAGGCTTGGAAGAAGGGGGTTACAACATTTTAAGATAAGCTGTCCCTTGCCCCCCTCTGCCAAAATAACAGATATATCTTGGAGCAGAAGCAGCTTCAGAAAAATACTCCAATTGCTGCTCCTGCTGCAGAGACAGGAATTTATGATGGGCTATGGGAAGCACCCCACTGGCCTCAACTCTGAAACACCAATGAGGGCTGCATTGTAAGGACTTGCACACTGTGAGGGACTGCCAAGCACACCACAAAACAAAACCACCAAATTACAATCTTAATCTTGCTTCCAAGCCCTGTATTTTCAGCCCTCAGCATAGATTTTTCCCCTCACAGAAAGCATTACGTGTCAAAAGGTTCATAGACTTGGCTCACTGATTGATTCCTAGTCTAACTGATTTGTAAGGCTAATTAAGACATGGCCAAACTGTGTCCATGTCTTACTTAACATTACTGTTCAAGCAAGTTTCACACAATCTGATTAAAATTGACTAGAAGTGTCTTACTTCAGTAATCACTTAGACAGAATGAATTTTACATTAGCAGGATCAAGCACACGTCAGGCCTCAGTGGAAATGAAAAGGGCTTATAGTAATAGGATTTATAAATCCACCACATTAGGTTAATGGCTAAATGATTTACATGTAACTTTTTCCCCTCCTGCCCCTCCTCCTCCTTCAACTCACACACACAAAAAAGCCTATATTTGGCACTTTTAACCATGAGTGCCAAGGCAAAAACAGCCGTTCTTTCCAATTAACTGAAAATTAAAAGCCACAAGTGATCCTTCATTAACTCTTTCATGGCAGAAATAATC
Organism: Phaethon aethereus; assembly: GCF_964289735.1. NCBI lineage: Eukaryota > Metazoa > Chordata > Aves > Phaethontiformes > Phaethontidae > Phaethon > Phaethon aethereus. The sequence goes on from NC_138575.1 coordinate 131,711,987, forward strand.
AATTAGATTTTTATCAAGCCACAATGTTTGAAGACCCTAATGACCCATTTCAAACAAACACAATGAGCTATCTACAGATGCATAATGAAGCTCAAATGGCTTGAACCAATAAATATGCAACTGATAAAAGTGAGATCCTTATTCCTTATAAAATTGGCAGTAATGGAGTTCTTCATATGAATATTTTCAATTGCAGAGAAGACTCTAAAAGCCCTTGCTCTTTCTGAGCCAGCAATTCAATCCAACAGTAGCAGTTACTAATGACGCTGGAATATAGATGGCTTAAAGCCAACCCTCCTTCTTTGCAAGTGCTGGAACATCCTACACCATGTGGTAAACCAGGTGCTTTGTTTTGTTCTTTTGGCAGCTGAAGCTTTCATTTTCTGGAAATCTGAAAACAAAGTCATTCAGCTGAGCCTCTGCAGCAGCAGTCACTTTCATCTGCTCCATTCATTGGATACAGGCGCGGAAGAAATTCATCCGCAAGTCCTACCTGTACCCCACCTCTCCCAAAAGCTAATACCTGGTCAGGTGGGAAGAGTGGAAGTTCAAGTCAAACGCACGCCAACCTTATATTCAGCAAAATGAAAAATTGTCAGATAACAAGGTCAACATTTCTCAACGATGCAGTGCTTTGCCTTTTGAGGTCACTGTACAGACATTAATAAATGAATCCAACACCAGGATTAAGGTTAACTGCCAACACCATATGTTTAAAAATAACTTATCAAGCACCTACCCATTGTCACTAGGCACAATTACATTATCACGGCCTCACTTTCTTTTCATGGCATTAGGAGGCCAGCCAGCCAGTCGAGCAGCACCCCTTCCCCTCCCCTCCTTAGAGCCCAGGTCAGGAACAGCCTGCCCCTACGCATCCAAGGGTACCAAAAAGTTAGGGTTTACAGACATCAGTCTGCTTCTCTTGGGAAATTACTGCAATTTCTTTTTCTTCCAAACAAGAGCTATGTTAGATGAAAGCACCTCAGAAAGAAGCTGCTTGTTTTCCAGCCCTGGCCCAACAATAGCAGCAGCAGAGCCCGTCCCCAGAACTCCCCTCTCCCCGGTCCTCTCCCCTGCCGCCGGGGTATCAGGTTCACATTCTTTCCCTACAAACACTTGTCCGGTGTCACACAAAAGAGTGACCAACAAACCTGATACAGGGCCATTAAATTCAGACAGCAAGGCACCACACAATGACCTTTAGAAGAACGATATTAACAGGTGGCTGGTGTCTAATACAAATAATTATATTACACTTTAGCAGCGTGGACCAAAGTGGAAACACATTGTCTTGTCATCAGCAATCGAATAAGCCAAAAGTAATGTTACCAGAATACCCTTTTAACACTCCTCTTTTTCCTCCCCAATTACAGAGAGCACCTCCCATCGCTGAGCACAGCCTATGAGCTCTCAACTCTATCACAAGGTATTTCGTTTGAAAATTTCACCAGAGTATCTGACGTTTCCACCTCTAAGCAAAAAGAGCCCTGCCACCCTTTGGAGATCACGCAGGAATCCTTCACAATTAAATTCAAGTGTTGCTTATTAATTTACCTATCTTTCCTCTTGGAAGCAGACCATTGGAAATACATCCCTACTTCAATTAAAAAGAAAGCAGCTGGTAACATAGGTGCTCCTCAGCAAAGTTCTTCAAAACCTGGCAGAGAAACTACACTACAAGTGATCAAATTAATTGCCCCTGCTCACTAATTAGTTTTTCCAACATCAATCATCTCAAGTTAGCAACAGTTTTCATCAACCTTTAACCCTGAGACGAGTCACTGTTTTGACAGGACAGACAGCTGTGGCAAACGGCCGCAACGTTTTGGGACAGACAGCAATTTCCGACCACGTCCGCAGCCAAACTCCACCTTGCTGGGGCGCAGAGGGGACCCCCGGCGTGCACCCCCCAGCCCTCACCAGGCTCGCGCAGCTCGGGCGCGTGCCACCGGCAAGTCAGGCTGCAGCGCGCGGGGCCAAGCGGCAGATAGGTTTCCTGTCAGCTGCGCCGCCGCCGACACTTAAGCTGCTTAACGGCTTCTCATTCTTCGCTTTAGAAAGGGGAGGGCAGGTTCAAGGACAACTCCAACCTGTCTAGTGTATAGTAGGGAGAAAGCTAGGAAATCACACCTCAAAACAACAAGGTCAGTGGTAACACAGCGCTCAAACATCCAGACACAGACAGATGGGGGAAGCACTTGGAAAAAACAACAAAAAACCCGCCCACAGAGAAATACATTGAAGACGGACACTGCTTAATCTTTTACACAGCGGTACAAGTCATCTCAGCCTTCTGCTCCCACAGCAATGAGCCACAAGCGGCACATTCCTGAGTTCATTAGGGAGCCGCCAGCGAACGCCGCGGCTGGGCTGGAAGAGCAGTGCAGGGACGGAATAAAAGGTGCGCGGGCGCAAGGCGCGCTGCTGCGTACAGCTCAGCAACTGCAAAACACCACGCGCGGCCAGAGCGTGCCGATGGACCCAGAACTACATCCCTCCCTTCCTCCCTCCCAGGGGAAAAGCGGGTCTTTGTTCTCTGGGCAGAAAACAGCCCCTCTGGTTCAGCCAGAGAGCCAACCAGAGTCTGGCCAGCAACTCCCACTTTCGCCCTCTTGGAAGAAATGCCAGTTCGGAGCAGCCGGGCGGATGCTGCTGGCTGGCACCGGCATCACCCTGGAGTTCATCAGCAGCCTGTCCTCCCCTCCTGCCCTTTGGCATCTCCTCCTCCCCTAACCCGCACCCCAAACACCTCACTTTAATTCAAACAGGTGTGAGAGTTTAATTTTACACAACAGCTTTGGGAACGTAATTCCAGGCTCCCACCTTGATCTATAAGCAACATGGTATTCAACTAGAGAGGCCAAAAAACAAGACCAGGGTTGACAACAAATTTGGGAAGTGACTGGACACACAAAATGTGGATGCTTTGGCAGTGAAGACATCTAACACTTTGTGGAGGTGGGGGAAGGCAGAAGAAGGAGCACTACAAAAACAAACAAGATTTTGTAAGGAAGACAAGTTATCAAGAAACAAAACCCAGTTGTACAAAACACCTCCAGTATCCTTATAGACGTAAAAGCACTGTAAGACCTGCTCCAAGAGGTTTTCCTCTACCACAAAAAAATCCCACCCCTATGGAGTCAGCGACATCTTTTTCTCCTTCTTCTACCCATTAAGGAGATACGCAAGGAAGTTTTGGCTCCCCTGTGTCTATTATACATGGGGTTTTTTCTGTGTCTTTAGCTCTTCATTTATTCCTTCACTTATCTGTTCTTTTTTAATATTGTGAACACTAGAAACAACAGCAAAACCTCAAAAGACCTACCCCCAAAAATAGTGTCAAACAAGCAGCGTCCAGAACATCACACACAATAGTGACATGGCTAAATTCCCTATAACAATATGTTTATACATATGAGTCAAAGCATCACCTCAAGAGTTAAGGCTTGACTAAAATACGTTAAGGTAAAAGAAAAGTAGAGAAGTGGAAGGAGAAAAAAAAGTAATTCGAACAACTTTGTTCTAAATCTTGACTGTGACACTTGGGGTAAAAGGGCTCTTTGAATATAAAGGAACATAATGAGCAAATGCTCGTAAGAAGTACTTTTTAAAGCAATCACTCAAAATTGTGATAATAAATAATATTGCATAAAGAAAAGACATTTAATACACATTTATTAATAGATTAGCAATAGGTATACTTATCACATCCCTCAGAAGACCCTGAGCTTTGTAGGGATATGAATGTTACCTTGAACTACAGACAAGAACAAAGACCTGAAGAACACACCTTCTTCAACTCATCCACTTTCTCAGTATTAACAGAGTGTCAATAAAGGAGAAGATTGTAATAAACTCCTTGGGACTCTCCTTTGGGGTTCAGGCACTGGTATAATAATGCTTTGCTGCACATCAGGTGATGTCTCTGGCCAGCCACTACACTCAGAAGATGCATCCTGCTATGCCAGAGAATGCTGTGCCCACTGCAGTGGGACAACATAGTCCTTAGTCATGGCACAGCACTCAGCCACCAATGTCACAGGGTCCCCTCCTTGCAATTCATCCTTTTTCACAGGGGCACATCTGCTATCCAGAAAACCTCGGGCCATCCCAGTAGCAGAAGCTCTTGAGTCTCCAATGTACACCTCCAAAATATCCCCTAGCTTGTACAAGAAATCTTATCTAAACAGATACAGTCCAATGTATCTTCTAGTCACAACCTCCTATTTCACCTCAGAACCTGAAAAATTGGCAACTTGCAGTAAGCAAGTTAGAACAGTTAAAATGTACAGGGATTCCTAAATGTTAAGATATTTGTTTACTCCACTAGGAATTTTTCTGTTTAGAAAACTTATTTAATCACTTCAAAAATTCATGACATCAGGTATCCTATCCAGAAACCAGAAAATATAAAAGCATACAAAATTTCTTAACATATTCAGAGGTTAAATTCATTGTAGCACAGGTAATTTGATCCCTCCTAAGAGTAAGTAGGGTCTGAGGAAAGAGACAAACTGATGCTCAGAGTTATTACTCTACAATAACCATTTCAAGATTGAACTGAGACAAGTGAAGCATCACTTTCTCCTTGCACAATGATTTACAGAGATGTAGACTACAGCAAACAATTTCCTTAAAACAAACTAAAGATACCAGATTGTGCACACCTGGGAAGGAATTACAGGAAACCTCTTATAAACATCCGAGTACATGAACAAAGAATCCCCTGGGCATTAAAGAAGGTAAATATTGAAAGGTCCAGTCTAAAGGATTATTGAGTACCAATTTTTAAGTACAAATATTTTTATGATGTGCCAGATGGGTAAGATACTGTTCCTTTCTGGCTGACCACACATGACTTCTATAACTATGTAGAATGACCTTTTTCAAAGATATCCAATTCATTCAAATTCTGTCCAATTCATCTGTCACATAAATTTTAAGATTTTATTGTGGCAGAAGACTGCAGTGATTCCTTATTGACCTTTCTGTGTAACACATAGGCTGTAAAATTTTACTAATAGTCTCTACTTCAAGCCTGTAACTTCAGGTTGAGCGACAACGTAATTTTTAGAAGCAAGGCATATGATCTTGATGTAACACGAACAATGGGAAATCCACCACTGCACCTCTATGCAACTCCTTTGCCATGAAGTTAACGAAAAACTGAAACATGGCTCATTTATGCTGCCAACTGCAGCAACTCTGAATCTGCACCAACAAACACAAGAAACTGACCACGTAACAGGATTTGTAAGACAGTGAGGAGAAAAGAGGAAGAAGAGATGAATTAGAGATGCTGAGCTGAACCACACACATTTGGGACATCAGACATTTACAGAATTTTGATTCTTGGCTCCTCTGACTAGTGATGGTCCCCGCCACAGCAGGGAACCCGAACGACACGATTACTTCAAGACTATATGGAACAAAACTGAAGCAGCTTGCAGTCTACTGCATGGCAAAAAGGTCTACTAAGAAATCCAGGACTGAGTCATCAAGCCTAGTCCCCTAAAAACACATGTCACATAATCCTATTCATAAGAATATCTGGCTCCCTTTTAAATAAGGTGAAGTTGGGTTTTGTGGGTTTTTTTTTTTTTTGTTTTGTTTTTGGGTTTTTTTTTAATCTTCACTGGCCATGACAGACAATTTGAGATAGATATTCATTCCTCATTGAGCCTCATTTCAGGGCCCCTACCACTATTACCTTAAAAATAATTTACGTTTCAAAGGGAACTCCTGGGGAAAAAAAATGTATTTTCTTGGTTCAGAGGAATATTGTCAAGATGGATGCTTAGTTATTCCCTTGAGGTAGACAGACTAAGTAGGAGGCTTTATCATTATTCAAGCAGACATGACCCCAACAATTCCGGTAGATTCAAATACAGAAACTTGGTTTCAAGACTGGCATATCAAAATGAATCCACTGCTGAGGAACCCTCTACATTATCAAACAGATGCACTTGACAGATACTATTAGAAGCATCACATCTACTGTGTAATGATTTAACAAAGTATTCTTACTTTTCTTTCCTTACTGAAAAGTGTAAAACAACTGAAATGGGCACTTCGGTTCCTCTCTATCTTCACAGGTTGCACATAAGTTAAGCTGCAGTGCCCTGTGCTTCCATATTTATAACTCCTCACCTCAAGAGTAATGGTTACGAGAAAGTCATGAGGATTTTTTTTTTCTGCACTCCTCGTCTTTTTGATTCTGGGCAACTACACTCTCTTACAGGAGAGAATTAAATGTCATAATTGTAAATACTAAAGATCAGAAAAAAAAAAATCCCTGAAGAGTAGGCTTAATACCTTAAAATACCCATAATTAAATCCTCTCTTCAGAACTATTCCTATAAAGTTGACCCACTGCATGTGCACCAGTGTTTAAAGTCTTTATAACAGCTCTGCATACACCAGATTCTAACTTGTAAGCTGATACTACTCAAAAAGGGACAAAATTACTACAGCTACAAAGAACCATCCACTGTAAAATTCCACAGATGTTTCTAATAAAACCTACTAAGCAGCCTACCATGCAAAGTAGTTATCCACCCTATCCACTTGAAACACAGTGACATCTTTGAAGTTCTCACATGACACGTTCACCTGCAAAGTACACTCCTGAATCTGTTAAACTTCTTCTCAATCTACACTTCAAGAATATAAGTGACAGAAAGATAAAATTAAGGAGATCTATGGTTAGGCTTTTTCATTCCTGGAAACAGGAGTTTCCTGGGCTGCAGTAAATACCTGACTTGCTGTGTGCAGTTCCTGAAAGATGGTCCTAAATAAAGATTTGCATGCTGGCTGTAAAGAGGGACTTAAAATAGTATCAGAACCTGGATCAAGACACTTAAAAAACTGGAGATTCAGCACCTGAAGCTTCTCCTTATGGCATTTTGGAGAGTGACCAACAAGAGGTGCACGTTGGCACTGCTCAGTCATAGTGCCGTTTCACCATTGTAATTTTCCCTTTTTCAACTCATGAAAGTAATCTCCACTTGTAATTAATTTCTGATATAAACCCTACCATCTTAAATATGAGCTTAGGCATTAAATATGTATTACTTAATAATGCTTTATACTTAGTAGATAATATTAATCCAGTAAATTTATTATTTCTTCTACCAGACCCTTGTAGGCTGATATAAGCCACGTTATAGTTCATCAGTGGCATGTAACAGAATAACTATTTATGGGTTAAATTCCTACGGAGTGTAGCAATTCCCATGACTAAATTTTCCATTTTACCCAGATCACAACCTCTGTTCAAAAAAAGTTTAATGAATGTGTATGGTAGGTATTCAGTCTACTCTAGGAAAATGAGAGATGACCTTCACTCTAGTACCAACTGGTTTATACTGTCCAGCTATGCATACAAAGGCATTCTGTGTTTGCTTTGATGGCTTGCACATGCCGGGGGTTGATGTCATTGATAGATTATGGCTATTGACATTGCTATCATTCTCACACAAAAACTTCATTAGCATAACAGAAGATCTGAAAGTGTGCTATCGCACTTTCTAAAAATCTTCCCCATCTGCTGCTGGGTGACATATGCAGATCACCTTCTCTTGCCTATTTGCGAGAATACGGTGGGCACTCGAACTCTGCAGGAAGGGTCTGGCTGCATCTGTCTTGTGAGCAAGAGTATTGTTTATGAGGTAATTACTCCAGCCTTGTTAACTTGCAGCAATAATCGAGAATGAAGTCACCTAATAAGTCAAGTTACCTAGTAATACAGCACATTACAACTGTAATGACTGCATATAAACTTTGAACACCCTTTAGTGCCAATTAATTTCAAAAGCATTAGCACCAACAGTAAACAAATACAAAGCAGTTTAACTAATTAAAGCTTACTACGTAATAGGCTTGTAGCTTCAATTATCATTTTTCATGTTAGTCATCTGAAAAAGTAATGATATGTACCAGCTGGAAAACATTTAGAACAGGGCCTGCCTAGTCCCACAGCAACAGGTAAATGAAGCAGTTTTTGAAACTGTCATGCACTTTCCTAGGAAAAGTGCTAACTAAGCCTTATCAACAGAGACAAACAGCAGATGGCAACAAATGTGCCAAGAGATATTTCATCCTCCAGGAAGAGTTCAACACAAGGCATCAGCAAAAAAGGAGCAGAGCTGGAAGCACGACTTCCACAGATCTTACCCAGCTGCTCTCTTCCATAGGAGAAAAATGAAGAAAAAACCCAAACACCCAAACACAAAACCAAAACCTAGTCAAGCAGTGACTCTCACCCTAATGTACAGACATCACATGTAGCCCATCTACATTTCCTTCCTAGGAAGTCCAGTACCCTGTGCAGCACAGCAAGGCAGTTGAAACCCTTTCCCCTACATGAAGCTTCCTTCTCAGCCCCCAGTATAAAGGAATTTGTTTAAATCCAGGTATGTACAGAATAGAACTAATTATCCAAGGTTTTCTGGCTTCTTGCACACTTTTGGACTCAATGGACGCACAGACAAGGTTACTTGCCCTCCAGTGTGATGCAGTACTTCTCTTTATCAGTTCTGAGCATTTGGTGTTTCCAGGTTATTTTTATGTCTTGAAGACCCATAGCTATATTCTCCAGATGATGTTGTTTTATTCTTGACAGTCAACTTCTTAACACGCTGACTGAACTAAGTGCTGAGGTAAAAGTAATTTTCATGCTTCTCCCCTAGGCTTTAACTTCAAGGCTCCGCAGTTATCAGAGAAGCTGCTAGTATTTTTGGACAACTGTTCTCCTCAAACTACCCTCCTCCCTTCATTCCACCCCCATCCCCAAGTAAGCACACACCAAAAGGGATGATTCAGTACTTGTTTGGGAAGAAACATGGAAGACAGGAAAGAGGAAAACAGAAATAAAATAATAAAAAGGAAATTAATTACTTGCTGTCTAGGAAAATCTGTTTGCAGCTCATGTTACTCTTTTCCAAACACTTTAAGTATAGCTGACTTAACATTTAAGTACCCGTGCCCATTGCATTTAAAAAGCAGGTAAAAGCAAAACACGTAAAGGACTTCTCTCATTATGGGTATACACGTTGGTTCAGCTTTTCCCAAACTCCATCTCCCCCAGCATTCACTGCAATGGCTCAGAATCTCAGAGAGCACCAACTCTTCCTTTCGTGGAACAAGTGCAAGTCACTGGTCTCTTTATGGTGGATAACTGTAGTCCTAAAACAACTACTGGCCATGACACAAATATTGAAAATTAAAGACAAAACCCATACCTCCATGTTATTCATGTTATGCGAAGCATGCAAAAAGATTGTGTAGGGGTTTTTTATTTAAGAAAAAATTATCATACCATAAAAATCCAAACACCATTAATGATGCCTGCTTCGTTAGCTCTTCATACGCTGAAGAGCTTAAACAGTGAAAGAAACAGCATGTATATAAAATTGCAAAAAATCCCTTAAGTCAAGAGCATGTAGCAAGTCTGTGATGTTCTACATACAACACAAACTATTAATAAACCATTAACCCCAGTTCCTCTCAGAGAGAGGGGCGGGCAGACAGACAGTCACAAAACAGGCTTTCCTTAAGTTAAGATGGAAAAGGCCAGGGACAAATACTAAGTCAGTACTGATACTTGATAATTGTGCTAATCTACCACCATGCATACCTTACATGCTCTTCGAAGCAAAAAGGAGTTGCTTGGCTTAGCAGGGAGGCTCTCCCCTATTATGCAGACCAGCTGAGCCGAAAGCTATGCAGTACTGTATGGAATAACAGAAGGATCATTTCTGGAATAGTCAAATAAATGCCACTCCATACTGCTTTACCATCCAGATCTCTTCTGTCAGATCTATTCCTTTTTTCATTTTAAGAAGCAAATTGGGGGGGGGAGGGGGAGTGAAGCACGACCCATGTGGGGAAGGAAATAGCTGACTTTAAATAAGCTAATATAATAAACATCAGACAACAAACATTTATTCCTACAGTGAGAATTAATGAAAAGGAAACTGGGACAGCTGCACAGTCCAAAATTGGCACTGATTTTCAGAGAAGGAATAGGATCCCTGAAACTATTACTAGATGCCTCAGGAATCCCTGGCAAAAAATCAAACAGTTTCTTAAAAAAAATTGCTGTAATTTAACACAGTATTTATGACAGAGCAAAGTGACACAAGCTTACACTCCAAGCTGAAAACAGAGACACAAACAAAAGCCACAATTTATTAATCTTGCCTTGGTCAGCACGTCAGAAGCCCATCTTTCTGGGGAAAAAAAGAAAACTAGATGACTTGCTCATATATGAAAGATGAGATACTTTCATAATTATTTCATTGAAATATTTGAATAATCAAATCAAAGTTCAAGATCCACCACTGAAGTATCAGATGGCAAAAGGTCTGTGTATTAAAGAAGGGGGGAGGGGGGAAGGAAGGGCTGTTTTTATTTGAATGGAAGAAAAAAATTCCTATTTGTTATGTAGTTATGAAGTAAGCCAAGACTAGGACAGAAACTTTCACAGAAGCTTAAGAGCAATCAAAATCATCAAGAATGCCATTAGATCCATATGAAGTGCAAATATCCCCTAGCCATAGAAGAAACCACTTCCATTAGGAAATTACTTGGAAGGGAGTAAAAGGAAAGCATCTGCCCCCCTCCCCATCAAGCATCAATTCCAAATATTCTTAGAGAACCGCTGAAATTGCAGCCTACTGTAAAAAGATACCAAGGAACATTGGTCCAAACTAAACAGCGTGCAAATTGGGAGGAAAATGTCATGTGTGCCAGCTTTTCCCTAAATTTTTTAAAATGAGTGGGAAGTTTCCCACTGTAGGAGTTATCGCAGCTAATTCAATTTCTACATATACATATGTCAGCATAATACACTTTTAAAAAGTGTCAGCTTTTATAACCTTCTACCCTTGATTCAGCAAGACATTTTATTCCAGGTTGAAGTGTTTCAGTACCTTAAATTCAGCCCAATCTTGTTACAAGTCAGAAGTATTGTTCTGTGATTTACATAAAAGCACTTCCACTGAACTAAGCAGCAACTGACAGCTAGGGTAAATGGGTTCCAGATAACATTTAAATAGCTGTACTAATTACACCATACAGAGATAGGAACATGATCCCTTACTCAAAGCCTCAGAGTAACCATCCAGAACATTAAAAGGAAGAGAAGAAAAAAAAAAAAAAATCAGTGCGAGCCGTAAGACAGCATGCAAAGGAATTTAAAAAAAACCCCAAACATTCTGCATAAAGGAGGTAATCTCAACTAATTAGATGCCATAATGATCTTCTCACAATCTGTTAGAAGCGAGTAGTAGTTAATAACTTCACAGATTTCCTCCAATCCTTTCGCCAGGAAGGAATGGCAGTTTCTAAATCATTACTGCTCTGTCATCCTGGACCACTGCCAGGAACGTGGAACTTCAGGACACCTGTCAATTAACGCATTCCTACTGAAGGTAGGCTCATCTTCCATCCTTAAATCTATTAAAAATTAGTGATCATAAAAAGCAACAAGATCAAAAACCATGCCAAAATTAAAATTAGACGTGGCTTCTTGAAGGATAACAGTCTTCAACAAAAAGAATAAACATGATGAGTTGTGTATCTGCTGAAGTAACTGTATACATACTTTGGAAGATGAACTACATGATGTCATAGACCTTTTTCCATCTCTAGCATCTGTCGTATACAGTAGTACATGCCAAAATGACTGGCCACCTGATGGACAATTGTGTGTAAGAGTCAGATCTAAAGCTTTTCTCTAATCAAAGCTTTCTGCAGGGGTTCTCAGTATAAGTACAGGCTTCTCATTGATTTTTCTTTAGCTCCAGGATGACAAATTTTAACTGCAAGTTGAAAAATATGAAGTTATGCATTGGGGGAAAAAAAAAGAAAACCAACCACCCCAGGTATTATATCATACACCTTAGAACATCGAGGCAGAGGAGCTATTACGAATCAAAGAAACAAGCAAATACAAAAATGGTATTTGCCTAAGTTCAAAGATGCTGATGATGCTGAGTTCAGAGGGAAACAGAGAGGAGAAAGAGGAGAAATTAAGGAGGTCACATGAAAACCAAAACATCAGCTGTCATTCACTTACAGCTGGGTTGTTCAAAAATCAAAGGGTACAGCCAAGGAAGTTCTAGATTCAACAAGTAAAATTCCAGCCAGAGCAAAACCAACAGGAAGGTTGCAGTACACTTGAGCACAGGGCTGAGACGTCCCTGTGGTTTTGTGGCAGTCTTCCACATGCCAGTTCCAAATTACAGTGCAACAAAGGCTGTGACAGTTTGCTATGCCAGTAAAATTAAAAGTATCAAGGAAGGAGATTGAAGTAAACACTGGAGTTAATCAGAGAAAATAGAAAATAAATTATTAGTGTGCCAACTGTGGTATTGCCTAATAGACTGAAGCCACAGAGAGAAAAATTCAGAGTACCAAACTGAAGGGCAAAACTGCCCATGTATACCATAGTTATCCTTCTCCTTGGCAACTGTTCTGCAGATTCACTTTCCTTGGATTAAAAAAAAAAAAAAAAAGAAAAAAAAGTGTTTGTACCCTGAGGTCATCTATAGCTCTATCACAGAAACCCTTCTTACCCAGGCATTTCAGGAAACATGACCCTGAACTTTCAGCAAAGCAGATTATGACAGTCCTGTTTTTGACAGCTTCCAATAGTTTAAACTCACCAACTTCTGGTCTGTTTCATAAACAAGGCAAGTAATTAGAAAAAAAAATACTAACTTAACAAGGCATCATCAATCTGAGACAAATCAGTCATCCAACTGGTTGGCTATGGCTGTCTGCTCCTATCTCAAAAGGAACCAGGAATCATCATTCATAAAGGCTACATGTCAAAAGAACCTTTCCCCGCCCCCGCCCCCCTTAAGGTCAGGGCTTACCAACCATCATTAAAAAAATTTTGAGTTTCTCCAGTCTCATGCAATCACCAAGACTAGCACAAGCTTCCATAGAAATGACTGCCAGGGACTAATCTCTGCAGTAAGGTTCAAATGACATTTCGACATTCGCCATTTTTGATGAGCACTGCTTGATGAGCACTGCATTTCAGTGACACAAGTGGGAATCACTTCCCACCCCCAACAGCCTAAAAACCTAATTCTTGCTCTTTTTAAAGTCTGTCAGTTAGAACATATGAAAACATAAAAGACTCAACATGAAAGGTAAAGGGAACAGGATTTTTTTTTTAATTAATTTTTTATTAATTTTTGTTTTTTACTAATCCAAGTGTTGAAATAGGATTTTATGGAGCAACTCTTTCTAGTGGCTCAAATCAGCAAAGGCACCAAGTATCGAATTGCAGAGCAGGTATCAACATATATAATTTAATCCTACTCCCTGAAACCTTACCCTGTAAGTGGGATAAAGGGCATAGCCTGAAGCTAAAGACAACGCTACCACCAGCAACATCTCCTGCATTATATTACATATAACCACTGGAAGGAAAGCTAACAGAGAAAGCAAGCATAAGTTAAACTTTTACATGCCTTTCAATCACCTATCACACTCTAAAATTTGGGGGGAATTTATTTCATCCAGCTTTGACGCTGCCCTCTTTCTAGTACTAAGGAAGTCTGAACAAATTAGGTTAAGCTATATGCCAGACTTACAGCTTTCCTTGCTTCTAACGTTGCTTGTTTACATTAAGAGATCTGCATCAGGTATGCCCCAGCTCATTAAGCTACGTCTACTTTTCAAGAATGCTTTGTCCTAAAAAAAATTCTTGATGTTGCCCACCAAGATCTCCTGCATCCTTACAAGGTATTGTACCTGCAGCAGTCCACTTTCCCCAGATAAATAAAGGTCTTGAACAAACTGTTTCATGTGTCTCATAAGTATATTTCAATGCTGAAAATAGCATAAGCCCTTCATGCATATCTTCTAAATTAAGCCAATGAATCTTGGCACAGGCCCAGTGAAAGGACATACATGCAAGAGACCACACAACCTGATCTACACAGCAAAACCTGCATTCGAAGTACTTGGAGCAAAGATTTTTATTTTTTTTTACCTTTGAAATCAAAACAGCCTGGTAAGACAAGTGTCACTGCTGAAATGTCTTCATCCTTCTGGTTTTCTTCACTTCAAATGACAGGTTGCTACTCTTGCATCTGTTGGATCTAGCCAACCTTGGCGATAAATCTGAGTGTGAGTTAAAGGAACTGCTGAACTAATGGTCATAAAACAATTTTTGTTCGAAGTGATCTCTGGACATCATCTAACCCAACCTCCTCCCAAAGACAGGGCTAGAGCTGCCTGGTGCAAGGCTGGGCATCTCTGCGAAGAGTCTGACTTCTTGATAGCCCCCATTAAGTTGTTGAAGACCACAATTAATTCCATCCTTAAATTTTTTCTCCAGACTGAAGGAACTCGGATCTCAGCCTCTCCCTATACGTCAGAGGAGTATCATCACTACCCTTAAATCAGTACCTGAAAACAGCAGATCTAGTAGGCTCAAATGAGTATTCACGCAGGAGAATAAAGAATAGATCATGTAATTGTGGATAGAGCAAAAAGCTTCTAATATAGTCTGTTGTACAAGTGAGCTTTTGCACAGTGGGCAACGTTCCCAGGAACTACATGAAACCTTCTGATTATGAGATCAAGATGTCATATCTTTGAAGGACAGTATGAATATTTATTTAAGTCTCGTGGGAGACAGACACTTCAGTTAGATCATTATTCTATACTCTTTGGAACAGTGCTTGAAAAGGAAAATTATTCCCGCGCCTTATTTTGAAGTCTCTTGTATTTTGAAAACTTTATTACCATCTAGGTATCCAAACCCACGGTTTCTAGAACAAGCCAACATCCAATTTAAGACATGAGACAAATAAGTGAGGCAATAAGACCCTGAAGAACAACTTCCGTCTCAAAAACTGAAATATTTTTTGGCAAGCAACTAATGTACTGCGAAAACACATACTTCAAAGACTTCTAGTGCTAACAAATATACAGACTGGTAAAAAACATTAAGACAGCAGTTAGCATTTGTGTATTCCAACCTGAAAAGTGGGTATTGAAAAATGAATTTGTTTGAAAGCAGAACCTAAACAGTTTACAAATGGCAGTGTGATATTGCAAAAGCTCTCACCTTCATGGTGAAGCTCCTGTATCTCCCTTTTATGAGGCATCTCTATATCATCTATCTGAAGAAGAGAACCATGAAAGGATCGCTGTCTTTTGAATCTCAAAATTCCTACAGTATTCCAGGTAGGATTAAAGGATTTCTTCAGTTATTCTAAAGCTGAAGCATGGCAAACTTTGGGGGTTGCAGGGTGCAGGTGGATTCCGCAATATTTTACCGCACACCTGAGAGTCTCTTCTGCTGCCACCGCATATAGACATACATTTCTACCTCTCCTGATCCAGAGGTATCAGCCCTCTACCTAACACATACGGTTTCTACAAGGGGTCGTCCTGTTACATTTCAGGTACAGAGAATGTGCCAGAGACCTTGCTCTTTAAGGTCTTCCAGTACTCTGGTTTTCAGTTTTACCACAATTTTGGGTGAGGAGTAACTTGTTGTTCGCTAATTAGCCAAGTTAAGATATGAATCAAGCAAAATCTGTGATTTTAGCAAGATAGGAACAAAAACACAAGACAGGAACCCATAAGAAAAAAAAAGTACAGAAGGAAAACAACAAACAAAACCCCAACATGTTCATCCTATTAACACTAATCCTACAGTTTCAGTCAGGTGTGAGCTGAAAACAGGCTGGTCATGCCTGACCCCTTATATCTCATGACCCTGGCCCATTTTCCAAACTCCTTTGGGCCAGCTCTAAGAGCATGCAGTGAGTCATTAAGTCATTGATCCAACAAAAATCAATTTGGTTTTCCTCTTGAGTTAGTTTTCAACTCAGATCTGATCCACCAGGCTGATCCATCCCACCATGGGGCCATGCAATTGCTATAACCCATCCAAAGAAGTCAGTAGTCAGGAAGTAAGAGGCACCACACCTCTCATGATGGCACAGTCTTAAAATAAGCAGTCAAAAAATAAAGTCTCTCTATTTGTCTGACTTGCTGTACAATCAATCCCAATCTGATACATCTTACTAAACATTTCTCAGTGAATATCCATTAAATAAAACCTTTTCGTCCAGTGGAAAAAACCCACACCACACAAAATAATTTTTTTTTTCCCCCTCCAGACTAATTTCCTCCTCATCCAAAATATTCTGGCCGTTCTTCTTAATTTAAATGTTTCATTTCCTCTCCTTGGAGATGCAAAAGTCTTTATCAGACCAGATGTCATCTCACACACTCGACTAACAATAATAATATTTCAACTAATGTTAAAATGTTCCATAATTTTTCTACTACTTGGTACTCAGTTCACATTTTCAGATTGTAAGCAGCCTCCTTTGAGATGTCTATTCTAACTCATTTTGGATATTAGGATGCAGAATAACATACATAGCTTCTTCACTGGCTCACAACTGCATACATAATGATAAATTTACCAACAATGACCCCAACAGTTTCCATTTAGGGACATTGCAACAATTTAGCACTATTTTTCACAAGCTTTCAGTTTGCCATTTTTATATTAAAAAGTAATTAAGAAACTCTTTGCCTAGCCTTTTGCCATCAAGCTCCATGTCTTCCAAAAATGTTATGGTGATAATTGTATTCCTTGTTTAAATATAGACAGCACGCTTATACGAGACTTTAGGAAGCTCCTTTCCCTCCTTTCACAATCCCCTTTCTTCTATACTACAACATGGAAGAAACCAGGAGCCTGACAGTAGCCCCATCCACATGACAACTCTTGCAGACTGTATAACCAATGCTTTAGGTGCAATTACGAGAAAGTAGCTGATGATCAATTTCCCTCGATGAACAAGACAAAAAAAAATTGCGACAAAAGAGATGCCTGGATTTCTTACAGAAGACAATTACAATAGATGGCCATTAACCCGCTTACCTACCCTTGCTTAATTTTTTTAAAATGAGCTCATCTTTCTCCACTTCATCTTTCTCCTCCCTCACCCATTCTTTTCCCAGACTGCATAAATAACATGCTTTTATTCTCTCCTTTTGACTGCCAGGGCCTTAAACTAATCATTAATGGAGAATGTATCTAAAGGATCTGAATGAGAAAGTTGGAATTAACCCAATTGCCTCTTTTATTTTGCATACTGTAACACTAGATCTACCTGTTAATACCGCTGCAAACAGCAAATGTGTTCTTTTTCCTTTCAAAGGCAAGTTTTCTACCTGCTTGGGCAAAAATATGCAACAATGAAAAACAACATGGAAAAAAGCAAGTGCCTGGAAAAGGCCTCAGCTTTGAGTGACAGCCATTAACAACCAAGCTGCCTACAGATAAAATTCTCTCAACAACTTTGCTGTCTTGTAGGAAAATCCTGCAGCAGAGGGAATCCTGCATTTGAGAAATCAGACAACTGACACTTCATCAAAAGACTTGTCCTTTAAAGAAGCTAGAAAGGCATGACCTTACAGTGCCTGCTAGTGCAGAGCTGGCTGGTTGTACAACACCGACTCATCTTGTTTCCAGTTGTTAAATTACATTAAAGGACAGCTAAAAATACATTAAATATTTTCCTATTACTTTTCCATGCAAGCAACTGCTGTAGTTACAACAAGAGCAATGCAAGCAAATGCTTAGTAACACTGGGGGTGTGGGGGGTGTCCAGGAATCCTTTTAACACATTCCAGGTCAATAATGTAACATTTGTATTGCAAATGCAGAAAGAATTTTTTTTTTAATTTGTTGTAAGAACAAGAAATGATGCATTTCTAATGTTCAAAACAGGAAAACATTACATTTTCCGAAAAGGTCAGGAAGATCTGAGCTATAGTTTTAACTCCCTCCCACCCCAAATTTTTGCCCTTTTTTTCTTCGAAAATACACTGAAACTTTTAATCAGTCTGCCTGTGATATACAATACACTAAATTCTGACAAAATCACACTGCTATCCCCCATCTTCCCTGCTAGCGATTACCCCCAACTGAAAAAATAAACAAGGAAGACCCATTTGAAAAACGAGTCTATACTACATACAGTCAACTACTTATAGTCAACATCTAAAACACTGTGATCAAAATGAAAAGTCTTAATTGATTAATGATCTCAAGGTCTCTATCGCCATCTACTGAAAACTCACTACCACGACTACACCAGCCACATAAATTACGCCTCGTTCCTTGGAACGCCACACGCTAATCTCTGCTGGACCCAGCCTCCATACGACCGGAGCTGTAAGGCTTTGCTACGTTTCTACTGCACATCTTAAGGTCAAAAAAGGCGAGGTACTAGTGCCTATCTCGCGAGAGCTGACTGAAGAGAACAGAGCTCTTACAGATTACACTCTGTCCTAGCGCCATGATCTGGCTTTATAAATGGCCTTTCCACGTCATATTTAATACTTCTGCCAAAGTGAAGCGAACATGTCAAACACTAGCACAGCTATAAACAAGCTTTTTAAACGGCAATCTGTAATTACAAGAATTTTTAGTCACCATAAAGGACCCCATGGCAGCTCCACTACTTTTAGTGCATTGGCATCACCAAACCACAAAAAGAAGTTACAGCCCACGAGAGGTAGCACATAGCACTCGGCGTCAGACGCTTGCAGTACTCAGTCTTCCTACAGCTTCAGTGAAAAGGTCTTCAGTCACACAATTAGAAAGCAGCAATTTACAGAAGTCATGAAAACTGATTTTCTCTCAGCTATGTTAAAACTTAATGCTATAATGAGCTTCAAGAACTTCTTCAACTTGAAATATATATTTCCCACTTCCAATTATTCTAAGACTTACGATTGAGCTGTAATTGTGTTAGTGCAAATACTGGGGTTTCATCCCACACAGTATTTCTCCTGCTTCGACATCTACAAGCCTACCTGCGTTTACTCATGTCCCCTCCACAACAGTAAAAAAAAAAAAAACAAACAAAAAATAGGTATCAATTACTGGTCATCAGAAAAGGTCATTTAAATTTAGACCAGTAATATTTTTCAGTAACAGTTATCTTTTAATTAACCTTTTCATATAGAGAACCCAAATCTCCCGATACTTAACATCCACCTCTTTTATATTAGCATTTAGTGGTAAGAGGAAACCTATGAATAGAAAGACTAATGTAAAATTTTAAAGTAGTATTTCTCCGGATTAAATATTTCAACTTAAAAAAATCCAGAAAATTAAGGTGTCCTCTTGTGTCATCTTTTCTGGCAAAAACTACTCTTCAAGAAATAAGGAACTAATAAAGCTTTATGTATTTATTGACTACCTACCTAAAAATGCAAGTTTTCAAAACACAGCATATACAGTGTATTTCATCAGACTCTATCATACTTCACACAGAAGCACAAAATTACAGATCATCCTGAAAAATTCTCAGATTTTCAAAAGTTTGTCTTCTCCACAGTATCCAGAGTAATGAATACTAATCTACCCCAGGGAATGGGGGCGGAGGGAGATAGTTTTAGCTCTACAGGAGGTGCTGTACTGCACAGAAGAGACCTACCAAGACAGTTAATGCCCCACTGAGTTCAGCACTACTGCTGCCGGATGCAGCCCAGCTCCCACAGACTTTCCTTGGCACCTCTCTGCTGTGCTTCCAGCAGCCCCATTTCATAGAGGAACTTTTAGACCTGCAGTGGGTACAACACACTTTCAGGCAACACTGTGCCATAGGTATTAACTTTTTCCCCAAACTCAGAGCAACTACAAAACTGGAGATTCAAATGTGTGCAAAGGCTTGGCAGATGCAAGCCCAGGTCTAGCACCACCAGAATTTAAGAGGTAAGAAATCCTTTCCAATCAAAAATCAACTATGTAAGACAAAGTGTCTCAAAGTGCTCCCTAACACATCCTGTACCACCTATTTAGGTTTTTCCCATTCCACCATCACTTTGGAACATAATGCAGGAACACCAGAATTTCATGCACCATTACCTCATAACAGCTAAGTCACAGACAATTGGAATAAACTCTATGTGCAAACAAAAAGTATTTTCCCCCCTTACAGAGCCCAAAAGCTCAAGTACCCGTACAATACCCAGTTTGTGACAGGTGCTCCATATGACTAATGGAGATCATAAAAAACCCCAAAAGTCAAGCTCATTATTTGTAAAATACTGCTAGAAAACATAAAGCTATGATACTCAGCTGCTTTTCATGTCAACCTTGTAGAGAAATACATCAGAATCTTAAAACAAAAAAAGATACCACTTCCTCAAAGGAAACATCAACTTTTTAATTCACACAGATGAATAGCACACTTATAGTTATCAAACCTGGAAATGTTTTCCTAGTTAAACATGTGCATAAGGTTAAACATACTGGTTACATCAATTGGGAGGACAGCAAACGTGGGGTTATCTTTAGAGAACTGTTTAGAAGGGCATACTTCTAAAAACAAAGATGTGTTATTGGAAACAAAATGCCCCTATGCACATCAGTTGGGGGTTGTAAATGGACTTTCAGTGCATTGGGTGGTCCACAGCAAGGAGAGCTGTGCCCTGACGTCACAGGAAGTATGTGCCTCTAAACAGACGAGAACTCATCCATCTCCTTGCTCAACTAAATGTTGACCAGCCATCCTGTCATGTCTGTTCCTCACACCTTTGCAGATTCCTGCTTGGTATTCTCTTCTATAAAGAACTAAGATGAAGTGTCATGAAAAAATGTGTTCTAAGACGCTGTATATCAGTGGTACGTTTTGGATCTTTAACGATTATTTTTCCCACTAGGACCAAACTGATGTGGTCTGCATTCAGCTGCCATCCTATCCAACAGCAAAAGTAGTTTTGCCTATAAAGCTAAAAGCAACTCTTAAAATCTGGCCTCTTGAGGGTAATGCAAAGCTCCACTTTAAGGAACAGCTTCTGAAAATAAGGCCCTGATACATAATCCACTGTCACCATGTGATTAATTAGCCCTGTCACAAACTTTAGGGTTTCAGGAACTCAACAGACCAGGGCACAGGACAGACTGGTCAAAGACAAGCTCATCCAAAGCTGAAGCATACCACTGAATCAAAGACTAATCCATCAAGCAGAACTGCAAATTCATAGAAAATGTGAAAGCAGCCTTGATTTTTTTTTTTGTCACCATAATCTGGCCCACTGAAACTATGCAGTTCAATTCAAAATTTTTGAGACATTTGATTCTTTTCTGGACTCCAGTTTCATTTTTTTCCAATGTCTGCAGTACAAGAACAATAAAAACTACAGTTCTGAAAACAAAAGCAGGTTTGAAAACAAGACCATTTTCCTATTCAATGAAAAAGTAGGTGACTTAAATTCACACTTTTTACACGTGTGTATAACCTGTTTAATGACTTACCTCTCTCCCTTTATGAGTCACCAAAGCAGCCAAAGGCTTGGCATAGAATCTGCTGTAGGAAAATCCCAGGCAGCCATACATACTGTTAGCAGTGAGCTTCAAAGCTTTCTGTCTGATATCATACTGAAAAGAAACATAACCAGCAAAAATGATATAGCCATAGCCAACAGAGAACATAACTTAATGTTCACAATTACATTCACAGCTTTTCATATAGTCTGCAGCAATGACAGGCTACCAGTAAAGAACATTACAATCACTGCTTACTACTAATCATCCCTATTCTGCAAGGCTGATCAGGGCACTTAAGGGGAGTGGGAGGAAAAATCAAAGGAGCTCTGTAAAACACACCTGTAAATAAAGGTCAGGATTTAAATCTGGCTGTTTCATTAACTGCTTAACTTGGCGCCTTCTCTCCACCAGTTTCCTGATTTCTTTAGGCAAAACTCCCATTTCCAGAGATGGGTCCGGAAGCTCTGGAATTTCTTCCTCTTCTTCAACCTGTCAAATGATCACCACTGCTTATCATTTCTTTGCTTAGATTTTAATGTGTTAAGTGAAAAGCTTGGAAAAAAACCCCACAAAACCACACAGCTTGTATCTACTCCTGCAGAGCACCCAAGGCACGGTTTAGAATAAGCAGCATGAGAAGCTTTTTTGTGGTATTTAACTATATTACTTAGTCTCCACTGGGGGACAGGGACTAAGCCTATCTCTGCCTGGGAGAAACCCAAGAGAGACACAGACCAGTAGCAGGAAGATTTTTTTTTTAATGTATGCGTGTGTATTTTTAAATATATATAAAATATGTACCTGTGGATATATATAAATCCAGGTAAATGAAATACACATACTCTCTCTTAGGTATATGTAGGTAGACATAAAAATATAAAGAAAAGCACACACACAAGCAATTATTTCTGTGCTGAAAAATAACTTTTTTTTATTATTGCATAAGTATTTCTGATGTTCAGAACTGTAAAATGGAGCACATGGTCTGTGGAACTGATACTTGAATAAGATAACTGACAAAGGAAAAATCAACAACAGCAACAGAATGAAAACTCCACCCCAAGCAACTCTTGATTATAGCAAAACAGCAACCTAACAGAAAGCACACATTCTTCTTGTTAGTGTAACTGAAGAAATGGTTGCGCAGCAAAAATGGAAAGAAATTTCAAGCACAATGAAAGAGGCAAAGAAAGGGTGATTAGAGACACTATGAAGTTGGCAAGTTTAGTAAAGCAGTCTGGGAAGAACCATAACAAGAAATGACACCAAAGCCTGATTAAATATCATACCATGATAGAAAAAAAAATGAGCTGCTTCAGTTTGAAGCACACTTAAGAAAGCAGGGTAAATCCACAGAGGGTTTGGAGGAACTTACTGACAGAGTTCCACATACTTTTTTCCTCATTTCTGCTACAGTCCTGATATTTCAGTTGTTATGGAACTAACTACGTCCCATAACTACTTATTCACAACACACTAATTCCAACCTGTGAGCTGACACCAGTTAAAAATAAAAGCCTCAGGTTTAACCTTTAGACCTGACCAGCTCACTGCTTCAGTTTACAGCACAGCTCCACCAAGAACTGTACCAGCACAGCTGAGGAAATGAGAATAAGCAGCCACAGATAAGCCATGGCCAACACAGCTGCTGAGAAAACAGTATGTGGAACTACACCTTCGGGAGGTTTTTCAGTTGTGCTTAATACAGTTTAATGTTGTATTAAACAGCATGAATTTCCATGAAGCTGGCTCCACAGCTGACAGTCACAGTATCATGCCCTGACACTCACCCCCAAGACACACAGATAGTTTTCCTGATGTCTAATAAGGGTTGAGCTCATATTGCATTCTTTCCCCCAGGCAGCAGCATGAGACTTGTGTCTCCCTCATTCAGGTATGTTTGCATGAATTCTGTGGCAACTTAACTTTAAGAAGCCTCTACTAAGTTAGGATGAAATTGGTTAAGGGGCTCAGAAATTGCTAGGACCACCTAGGGTTGAAAAGCGACAACAGACCCTCATTGAAAGTCTTGTTTCATGAGGATACCAAGATTTTATTTAGATGGGTGAGAACTCACCAAGATTCTGTAAGAGTTATTACTGAAAGGAAGATGACAGACATATAACATTCAGAAAGTCCCAACCCAAAACTTAGTATGATGCATCTTTAAACAAGAATCACTTTTTTTTTTAAGTGTAAGAGAGGGGAAAAAATCCCAAACATTAAAGTTTGGTGAAAAGAACAGTTTCTTAACAAGCCGATTCACAGAAAACACACTGAAGTTAAGACAGTGTACATTAAGTCACAAGTTAAAGCATACAAACCTCTGCCCTTTTTTGTGCTTCTGATGACAGCCTCTGCACTGTAGTAAAGCAGATGTTAAACTCCTGGATAATCGATGGGTACAAGCTGTTGAAGTCGAGAAGCAAAATAAACTTGTCATAAAAACCTAAAACAGAGTTTAAAACAAAAGTCATAATTACTCCGTCTCCCTAAGGATGTCATCCAACTCCACAATTAATATTTAAGTGACAGTAATACATTGTACCATACTTCCCTTAAAGTAGTTGTTGAGATGCACCACTACCCATTATAGAAAGCTGTCAGAAGTGGAACGATCCAACCCCATTAACTCACCAGAGTTGAACAGATAGCTTCTGTGTTACTATAGGACACTTGTACAGTTTTCCCCACATAGAGGAGAAACTGAAAGAAAACTTACGTGTCCATTAAAAAAACTATACACAGATATACAGTCCTAACTCCTTGCAAGACCATAATCGTCTCACAAAAAGCTAAGAAAAAAACCCGTCCCAATAGTAAGTAATTTCTTGCATGCAACAACAAACTCCCCCAAGACACAGGTGGTGCTCATTGCGATCTATCGGGATTAATATAACGTACCTGTCTCTAACTTCATGGAAGAGAGAAAATTGCCACATCTTACCGACTTTGGGATCCAAGACTAAGCCCCCAGCATATGCTGCTTTCTTTTTCCCTATTTTTGATTTACTCTGATCTTCAAAATCTTCATCTTCATCCACCTACATTTGGCATTTAAAAAAGTCATTATCTAGTCTCCAAGATTTCTACACTGCTGAAGGAGTTATTTTTGGCAAATCAAATATGAAATTGGGAGCCAGTGCATAGAGTTCCTTTTAAATTACATGCAAAACATGGTGTTTTCATCATGATCCTTATTAAAGCTCTCTACATGTCAAAACAGCATTCAAACCAACTCCTATAGGAACAAACTACCAACAAGAGATCAAAAAGACCTTAAGAAATTCTCATCATTCAACACGGCACTAGTATGCATTTTCTAGATGGCCGTAAAAGTCAACACTATGAAAAAAATCAACTCATGGCCCAGAATTATTACTGTCCAATTAAAATGTAGTTTTTGGAAATATAATGGCTGGGCTTTAATGAAACAAATAAAAATACAATTACTGACCTAAAGAGTATTTTGTTATTTGTTTTGTTGTAGTAAGAATTTTTCTCCCAGTTGTCCAATGCTATTCTGAATCATTTAAAATTTCGGCACTGTTTTGATGCAACAATACAATCAGCAGAACTTACTGCTTTGGAATTTGCTGTTGAACTTATTTAAAAGTAAAACTGAAAAGCAATATATATTGAAATACAAATACATTCTCAAATCTTAACTTGTTTACTAACAAACATATAGATCTCTCTAAAAATATATTTAAACTGTTATTATCCAGGGGAATTTTTTATTTAATATCCTTGGATATTTTACCTACATTCTCAAATCACCCACCTTACAAATTATACTTGAAATACTGTTCATGAGGAAAATAACTGTACGGCAAATGTGCATCTATTAAGCAACACAGACTCTCTTCATCTTCACTATTTCCCCACACAGCCAAGTACTTAGCTTATTTCAATTTTAAACTGAAAGAGCAATTTAGTTTCCACAGATCTGTGATACAATGGAAAAGGTGTTACACTGTCCCTTTAAACCATACATGTCTCCACTATCAACTCAATAAAAAAAAATTTGAATTAAGCATAAAATTTGAATTAAGCATTGCATGCATGTTCTGTGCTCTCACAGAACAGTAATACACAGAAGAGAGAAGAATTTTTTTTTCTTTTTAATAAAAATTCTTGGAAAGAGAAAAACTGGACCCACCAGCTTCTGTGGAGGCTTTTTAAAAACTTGTTTGTCCGGCACTATGTAGTCTTTTTCATGAAATGCATGAAGTAGCAAGAACTCATTACGTTCAGATCGCCCGCCCATCATTGTCCTCGACTACAGAGAGGAGCAAAAGAAGAATTCAAAGTAGAGCATAGAAAACACTGACATACAAAAATATACTACGCAACATCCTTCAACTATTTAGAAGTTCACCTAGCATTACTATTATTCTGTATCATCACCATGCACAAAACTCAAATGCAGTATTTTCATGAAAGTTGCACATTATTACTTGACTAGATTGTCAAACTCTCACACTTATCACAGAAAAAAATTTACAGCATCATATATTCTCAATTAGTGTTCACAAATTAAAACTAGCAAATCAAACACAGAAAACATGGAATTGTTCTTGTGGGACAATGGAGCAGGGGGGAAGTAATAAAAATATACCATGACATTGCCAGAGATGTTTGTTATTTGAAGGGCCAGTGGCAGAACATTCAGCTCACACATGATCTGGAGAATGAACTTGGCATCTGTCCAGGTGTTTTCCAGCATGAACATTAAGTGAGGAGACTCACTGGGGAAAGAAGGGGGATGGACTAGTAAAGTAAAATCAGCCTGCTTTGTACTCTGCAGTAGTTTAGACCTATATGCTGTATGGAAGACAAGGTACCTGTAGCACACCAGTGTTTAATTATATAGCAAGCTCATTTAATTGGGAAAAAAAACCCAAAAACCACAAAAAACCCCAACCCAAAACTCAAGCTTGCATATCCTATTAACGTATCTAAACCAATGCTCTCACAAATAAGTTTTCTTCTGACATAATAAGCCACCACCCACCAGCAGCTTGAAACATTATAAAATACTGTTATATTATGAATATAAATATATTATATTAAATATTATATTAACTACATTGTATATTATATAAATATCATATATAAATAATATAAATACATATTCTATTTTTCAAGTACCAGTATGCTAAGTCAGCATCTCCACGACAAATCAAATAAGCAAGCATAAAATTGTATACCGGGAAACTAGCTCCTCTACTTTCTAGTGAAGGATTAAGAACACACATCAGCAACATACCTGTACATATTTCGAATTTCCTCTGGTAGAATTGTTATCCTCTCTGTTTTCAAAATCTGACGGACCAGTTCAGACAAATGGTAACTTTTGCAACGGATTAATTCTTTAGCAGAAATTTCTACATCACAGATCATTCGACCGCAGGCAGCATTCCTTTCAGCAAACCCTCCTCGACCCTTAACCGTATCACAGAAGGAAAGAAAAAACTCAAACAAAATGAAACATACAAACATTAACAAAGAACATCCAGCCAAAATCGATGTTTATAAGACTCAGTCAAGTCAGTTGGTCATTAAATACTCTAATACTCCAACTTTATAATTATGCCTCAAAGGAATCCATGGTATCTTTCAGTTAGATCTTAATTCTTAAACTATCATGCTTTTTTTTTTTACCTTTAATAATTAGAATAGTCCCAGCAAGAACATGGGTGTGTATTTTGTTTTTCCTCCAAGGACATTCTTTGTACTAACAGCAGGATGAAAAAGTCACAGAACAAACCACACACAAGAATACTCATTGTGGCCTCTAGGCTGGACAGGAACAGGCAAAAAACACGGCCACGTTCAGCACTTCAGCACTCCAAGCCTCATACATTGTCCTCTGAACAAATACATACTAAGAACTACAGAATTCTTAACTTAGCAGCTCTCTATGGGATGATTCACCAATCAACCAAAATTACATTTTCTCATTTTAGAGTTATAGCAGACAAAGACTGGTACAGTAAAGACTACTGTAATTAATCTGTCATTATCATCATCTGGTTGAGATACATAAACTAAATTAGCCCAACTTGAAAATTAGTTTAGCTTATTTCTGTAATAAAAGTCATATAAACACTTACCGTTTCTGATCTGGGACACATGAAACCCAGCATGACCAACAGTCAAAATACATCAGTGTCACATTTACAATACCTCAGCAAAATTAATTCCTTTTTAATCACACGCAACATAAAGGGGCTTAAAAGACTTGAGAAATCTTATTACCCCAAGCTTTGGCATATTGGACCTCCTCAGTCGACCTATCTTGGACCAGTGAGGGACTTTGGACACATTAATTCTTTGAAGCAGCACTTCCAGATCAAATCCATAAATATTATGACCCTTGCAGCAGAAAAAATAACAAAAAAAGGTTACAACAAAAGCAAATTGAAAGACTTTCACGCACTCAGTATTCCTTTGCCCTTCGTGGTTTTTTCCCCCAACTAATTGATGGCATTATCTCTCTCATAGAAAGCACTAAGAGAACATTCATTAACAATACTCATTAGTGTTAACACTAACAATGCTGTTCAGCAGAGTACCAAAATCAGCTCTAACTGGCTCACAGAGCACACATGATGCACCTTTACGCTTTGACACCAGAGATTAGGATTTAAAGCTTTCTAAAAAAAAAACCCAAAACATTCCTTATACAGCATATAAACTTAGCTATGAATAATTCCTTTTCTCTCCATCCATGAAAGTCTCAATATTGACATGAAAACAATGTACTTTTTTTCCTTTGATACTACAACAGACATAGCTGTTAAATCTGGACAGGAAGACCTTGCAACCAATATTTACATATCAAAGTACTCCAGCAATATTTGCAAAGTTTAAACAATGCTAAGGACATTGATGACATTGGTCTGTAATCTCAAGCTGAAAGCAAAATGCCCTGATGAACGTGACTCTATGTGGACCAGCCACCAGGAACTGCAGGTTCACCACATCAGATACATCTGCGTAGCACAATCCTGCGCTACAGAAGCAGCTCTTTTAAATCATAAGTAGCATTACAGCCACAGTAGAGGGGTCTCACCTGTATTGATACAGCCTGTTTTTCCAACAGCACTAATTAAAACAGGTTGTACTGGGTTTCCGTGGCAAGATTTTGGTAGCAGGGTGGGGGCTGCAGGGGTGGCTTCTGTAAGAAGCTGCTAGAAGACAGACCCGATGCTGGCCTAGGATGAGCTAGTCCACGATGCGGCTCTGTGGTAACGTTTTAGAAGGGGAAAAAACTGCAACAGCAATTGCAGCCAGAGAGAGGAGTGAGAATGTGTGAGAGCAGCAGCCCTGCAGACCCCCCGGTCAGAGCAGCAGGAGGGGCAGGAGGTGCTCCAGGAGAGCAGAGGTTCCCCGGCAGCCCCTGGTGAAGCCCATGGTGAGGCCGGCTGTACCCCTGCAGCCATGGAGGTCCACGCTGGAGCAGATCTCCACCTGCAGCCCAGGGAGGACCCCACGCCGGAGCAGGGGGATGCCCAAAGGAGGCTGTGACCCCATGGGCAGCCAGTGCTGGAGCAGGCTCCTGGCAGGACCTGTGGCCCCGTGGAGAGAGGAGCCCAGGCTGGAGCAGGTTTGTTGGCAGGACTTGGGTCCTGGAGCAGCCTGTTCCTGAAGGACGGCACCCCATGGAGGGACCCAGGCTGGAGCAGTTTGTGAAGAACTGCACCCCATGGCAGGGACTCATGCTGGACAAGTTCATGG
This sequence comes from Phaethon aethereus, assembly GCF_964289735.1. Taxonomy (NCBI): domain Eukaryota; kingdom Metazoa; phylum Chordata; class Aves; order Phaethontiformes; family Phaethontidae; genus Phaethon; species Phaethon aethereus. Next base: position 131,741,076 of record NC_138575.1, read on the forward strand.
AGGACTGTCTCCCATGGGAGGGACCCCATGCTGGAGCAGGTGCAGACTGTGAGGAGTCTTCTACCTGAGGAGGAAGGAGCGTCACACACAACATGGGATGAACTGACCACAACCCCCATTCCCTGTCCCCCTGTGCTGCTGGATGTGGGAGAGAAGGTAGTGAAAATTGGGAGTGAAGTTGAGCCTGGGAAGAAGGGAGGGGTGGAGGGAAGGTGTTTTAAGATTTGGTTTTATTTCTCATCATCCTGCTGTGATTTGGTTGGTAATAAATTGAACTAATTTCCCCAAGTTGAGTCTGTTTTGCCCATGATGGTAATTGCTGAGTGATCTCTCCCTGTCCCTGTCTTGACCCATGAGCCTTTCATTGTATTTTCTCTCCCCTGTCCAGCTAAGAAGGGGAGTGATAGAGGAGCTTTGGTGGGCACCTGGTGTCCAGCCAGGGTCAACCCACCACACAGGTGCAAATTCAACTGCACTAACACAGCTCTGATGTTTTTAGGATCAGAGCTCTCCCAACCCTACTACTGGCATCTTTGATTTAAAACCACTGGCTGCAGTGTTCACCCTGATTCCTGCCCATAACCACTAGGAAGCTCAGCTGGTAGAGCAAATACCAGATAGCAGCAGCAGTGAGCTGAAAACATCAGAAATCTGACTGCTCATTTCATCCTATTCCCACCACTTAATTATCTGTATTTACTTAAAGAAGAACAAATTGTATATAACCAACCTCAGATTTATAACCAACTTCAAACTGTCTTCAAAATTTCATTAAATGAAAGTCAGGACTGTACGTTAATTAAACATAACAAAAAAAGAAAATTAGTAACTATAATAAATCCTCAGCTGCCAATACAGTAGAAAATATAAGAATGCTTGCTACAAAACTTTGCTCAGATCCCATGGATTTGCATAGGTTATCATTTTGATTTACAGCATAAACACAATCTAAATGGTAACACAAATTATATGAGCATCTGAACTGAAACACTCTTAAGTATACCAAGAGTACCCATTTTTCTAGACAATCACAAGGAGGTTTTTTGGTTGTGTTTTGTCTTTCTCAGTGAAGGAAAAAAAAAAAAAACAACTTGTTTCAGGTACTATGGAAATACTGCCTATTTCAGATACTATGGGAAATAAAAGGATGTATAAAATGCTGTCAGGGAAAATTCTCTATCATCTTTGTATCAAAGCATACCTGCTGTCTTATAAACAAATTCAATTCATATGGCAGTCCAAGATAAACATTTAAAAATGTATAAGGGGACAAAAGAAAAAGAACAAAGCTGACCAACTGACAATATGCTTTAACTCTGAAAGTCTCAGAACTACTCACCACAACAACATCTGGGTCAATTTTGTGAATCTTCGCAAGGAAAAATCCCAGCAGCGTTCTCTCTGTTGCAGCAATTTCTATTTTAGCATTCTAAAAGGAGCAAGAGAGCACCTGATTTCAATGACCCAATAAGTTTAAAATGGAAACATCTCCTCTCCCCTACTAGTTACAAGACAATAATAAAGCACCACAGAGTTCTCCCTTTCCTTCTATAATTCAAGGCTTTTTGTTCTCACTCCCATAGACATAGAAAGCTTTTCTCAGAGGCTTTTTTCCATTTTGCTTTTGTATGCAGGTGTCTAGTGATATTTTGAGAGCCTCCTAAGAATCAAGCACACCAGGAAAATCCTCCATGTGCATCCTTCACTCACAGGCTTAAGATCACACAGAAAGAGAGGAAAAACAAAAATAGGTTACTTTATTATTCTGTCAGCTCTCCCAGTGCCCTTTAGAAAGGATGTCTTCTAAATTTTGACAGACTCTACTCTCCAAGGAAAGAAGAAACAAATTCTCCCAGTTTACTACAAGTACATAGTCAGGTATAATGAAAACAAATCACTATTTTAGCCTTTTTGCAAAACCTTTCCAACTCTCTTGTCTAACGGTCTGTCTGTTTCATGACCACAACTAGCAGCAGTACTGAATCAGAGTACACACCTGTTTTTACAAGCAACACAGAATAAATACCTGGATTTAGGTTTGCAAAGTAGAAAACTAATGAAATAATCATGCCATTCCTTTGAATATCTCTCTTACACAACTCACCCAAAGCAACATTAAGTTCATATTTTAAAAGGTACTGCAACTAGAAGGCTAACCAAATGAAATTACCTTCTTTTTAATAGCTTCTTTGAAGTCATAAGGAAAAATGCAATCATTCGGTTTGGAAACAACTGCAAAAGAAATCATATTTGTTCTTATATACATGTTCTTAATTGTACCCTCCCCATAAGGATCCATCGACAACAAAGGGAGCTAAGGTAAACTAACCTCTAATTCTAAAAAGCTAGCCTTATGTGAATACTTACCTTTGAAATAACCAAGTAATTAATAAAGTATTAAACAATTTTAATCAGTCATATTTGAGGTTACCATTGGAGATTAAAACTATGGTCCACAACTTCCGAAGAACTTCCTCTCACAAGCATTCAACACTCTTCAGACTTCTGATTGGGGTCTGAATCTCAAGGTTTAGCTGATCTATCTTACTATAATGACACTGTTGCAAGAGGTTTGGGTTTTTTTTTTCCCTAAGAAAACTTGTTTATAAATAAATGTGATAGTTATTTTTCAGTTCTTCTCAAGAGAATTAAAAAAATAAACAAGTGACAGTAAATAAGTGGTCTAAATTAATGGGTGAAGAAAGTAATCCAAGAGAACACATGATGAAGTAAAAGCAATAAAAATGACAGGAAACTGTATAGATATTTTCAATAAAGTCTACAATAAAAAGTCAGTAACCAGTGAAGTTAAAAATAGGGAAAAAAGCTTGCCTGGGAATTGAAACTTTGTCGCTTACCTATACTAAGCCATTATTCCTGGAGTGACAGAATGAAAGAAAAAAAAAGACCACACCAAAAAACACAACAAAAGAAAAACTCCAAAAGAATTCTTTTTCTACTCATAAACTGTTCCAAGTACATACCACAGAAGTGTGTCTGAAAAGGAGGCTGAGGTGGAGCCTTATCCAAAGGAAACTTCTGATGAATCAGAGCTGCAACAGCCACAATCTATACCAAGGAGATACAGAGCACACAACTTCATAAACATAACTGCTATCAACACCCATTTCTTCCCAGCCCCCCCTTTTTTTTCTTTTTAGGTTCCCTCATTTCTTTTCTCTTGTTTCTACAAAAGATCTTTTTAAACTGAATTCCAATTATAAGTAGTTAAAAAGAAGAAAAGTTATCAACTGATCTCAAGTAAAATTAAGCGGAACTTACTTCTAAATCATTAACTTAGAAATTTGAGAGGAAAAATAATTCATTTTGGAAAACGCTGCTTTTATCAAATTTTGCTCTGAATCTGAACAGACCCCACAGTTTAAAGGACTCCCTATGAAGTGCAGGGGAGATATGAGCAGGGCAGGACATGCAGAAGTCTTGCCTCTGGAAGGGCTGCCCGTGAGCAAGCAATCAAGACTGCCAAGAAGCCAAGAGGTTTTTGCGTTTGGAAGCTATTGCTTTACGGATGCTTCCGCTTGCTTTGCTGGCAGGACATCCTGGCTCCCCAGACACTGGTCAGGAAAACCCAACAGAAGACAAAGCAGACAGGCTTTAGAAGCATCTTGGCAAGCAGAGTCTTGTTGGTACCTGGCGTATGTCTCATTATGTTGGGTAGAAACCAGGAATTTTCCACACTCCCCCCACAAAAAAAATTTTAACTTCACCAAGAGGACTAATCCTGCTTGAAAAAACTGTCAGCCTAATTTTTCTTCCATTCAATTATCCAGAAACAATTAACCTATCCTATCAGTGAATACCAAATCTCTTCCTAAGCTAGGGAGACTTAAGTTAAAAAACAGATAAACATGCCTAACTACGTGTTGTGGTCTGCAGTCCACAACTGAGAGTGGCCACCTACATCTCTCCTCCTTTCTGTGAAAAGGAAAGATGTCACAGCAGAATAGTAGATGCTATAAGATTTAGATCAAATTCTCATTCTATTTCAAAATTACTTTTATCAGCATAAAAAACCCAGTCATTTTACCTAGAAACTATGATTAGCTCTACCAAAAAAAAAAAAAAAAAATCCATTAACAGCTGTTCTGGGACAGTTTCATTTATGCACAACTATTATGCACAACAGACAAAACAGAAGGCTTGAAAAGATATGTAGGACCCACTGTTGCGGTAAATGTTATCACCAAACAGGCCCCCTGAATCCACAGTTTTCAGGCTGGTGAGACCCCAGTAAAAATTTCTTTGAAAAGCCCGCAGCACAGGAATTTTATTCAACAGTAAATGTATTTAGACATGTTTTATCAGATGAAGTTCTTCCAAGCCATAGAAAGTTTTTAGTATACGCCAAAGAACAAAACCAAACCAAAATGAAAGCAGATTACTTACCTCATTCTGGTGAGTCTTTGGGTTCTGAGTGGTCTTCATGCTGAGGGACATGACCACGAGAGGAGGAGGAGGAGAAGAAAGATCTTTAACCACGTTCACCAAGCCAGGCTTCATGGCCACAGCCTCCACCTTACACCAGCTGACCGGCTGATTTGAAGGCTCTGAGGAAACAACATGAACCACCTTTATTCTTCTGGGAACCACAGGTAAGGCTTCTCTAATGGTATTGTTGCACAGAGCATGCATGGCCTTTTAATGTTTTGCCCTTGTGGAATAGTCCAAGATCCAGGCTAACCCAGCCCAATTTTTGGTAACTCCCTGGGCTCTAACTCCCCAGTCAGAAGCCTAGTCACACCAGGGGCTCTTTAACACCAAAGAAGAGAGGGAAGATTTGTATTGAGGCCAGGAAGATGCATAATGCAAAAAAATATTTCAGGCAGCTCATAGTAGAGAAAGGTGTAAGCCAAGTGAGCATAACTTCACCTAAATTAATATACCACCTCTTAGCATCTAATCTTGTAGTCAGTCCAAAGGGAGAAGGCTTCATAAAAATTAAGTTAATCCAAGTGACATGAAGGAATACTCAGAAATTTCTCAAATGACGCAGAAAAGACAGCCAGAGTGCTAACCAAAAGAATTTTGATCAGATGAGAACAAGAACATATGACTGACTGAAATGCACCAGATAATTAATTCATTTGGATATAGTCTTTCAGAAACACAATTATGGAAGTAAGGAGATGGGGGACGTCATAAGAGACTTCATCCCACCCTGGTAGTATAAACTATCCTAAAATGTAAGAGACCACAGAAAGCTATTTAGACATAAAGTGTACAAGAGCTAAAAAATGCATAGATAGATGGAGAAAAGATGACATGTTTACCACCCATTATTATCTGAGAATTTTTTAAAGCAAGTGAAGAATTACAGACCAAAAAAAAAAAGTGATCATTCACAAAAGATGCTGATGAGAGAACTCACTACACACAGTAAGAAGTGGGGGTTACATTTCTGATGGATTAACCTTTTGGGAACAGCTGTTGGTAGACTTAGCTATCTTACTCCCTGCAAAATTATTTGTCCCCTCTCTGGGAACCCACATATTTTACCTGCTCTCATTATCATTGCTCTAAATGCAAAAACAGGTAACTGACTAAAATACCTTCATTTATAAAACACTGATGATCTCTCCAAAGGACTACAATTGATTGCCTAACATCTTTTTTTCTTTGATCTCCAATATCTTAATGCCCTGAGCTTCAACTAGCACTCCACAGAGCAACGGTCTCCAAAGTGGGATGCCTAAGACAATCCATTGGGGTGTGGGAAGAAAAAGTTTTTGTACCATTAATAAATAAAGTAAATACTTTTAAAAGTGTTTATTTCACATACCTCATCCTTTTCTAATTTTTTTGGTGTGTTTATTTTATAATGTACATAATATATTAGTACAGTAGTACCTGTATATAATTTATAAATAAATATATATATTGGGGGTACATGCTCAATTTTTTACTGACAAGGGTATTCAATCTAACAAGTTTAGAGACGGATGCTCTAGAAAAGCTCTGATGCTATCTAGCACTGATACTCAAACTGCAAGGACAGCTTCATTATGAATAGCGATAACAGTTTTTGAAGAAGTTGTAGAAGTCTGATCAAATGATTTGAGACTTGCTTATTCTAAACCTTTTGGGTACACTTCTTAGCCCTAAGACCCTCTATGGGAAGTGTGGAAGGGAAGCTACACAAGCAAGCAAGAACCTTCTCATAAACTAGATACATAGTCTGCCCCCACTGCAAAAAAAATACGAAAGAAACAAATGAAAAAAAAAAAAAAAAGAAACCCAGCTTTGGGGCATAAAATCCAGTGCAGCGACTACAGAAATTTGCATAAATGTAACTAGCCAGCTTAATAGAGAGTTTTCAACAGAGTGGGCATGCCACAGTTTTGAAATGAGCAATTCTGACATCAAGCTACAGACTCTCCCTGGAACCTGAAGGCTGTAATAGAGATGTGGGAGTGGGACAAAAGAGTTCCCTTAGATTACCATTTAACCCTGGCATGGAATCAGTATCTGGGCTCAGGCAAGTTAGTTCTAAGGGGAGATAACGCACATCAGCAGTAAGTAAAACTGAATACTGACTGCAGTGTTGGTCATCATTGCCGTAACATTTGTCATATTAGATATGAGGACTCCTTCCAGGTGAAGAACGAACACACCCAAGAAATAGGAGGTCAATTCTTGGGCAAGAGTACAGATGAAAAACCACTCTTAGGCCTTTAAAAATCAGTGCCAGAAAGTACACTGATGCTTGCCAGTGTCTGGTGGAAAACCTCTCACAGTCAGGGATTTGTCTTGTCTATTCCAGCTCAAAATCCTTACTGGTGTCAGCTTTCTACGTGACTCAGTGAGGTGCCGAGGAGGAGAATCCTCCTGGTGTCAGCATTCACACTGTCAGTTCTACATTCGAAGTGCCCCAAAGAAGTCGCACTAATAGATGTAGCTTTTGTCTAGTGTGATCACCTTCCCTACTTTCTTGGGAATATGCAGCACACATTGAATAAAGGGCTCTAATAAAGCCAAAATAAGGTGGCATAACCACCTGTAAGTGGTGTATGAAATCCTTCCCACCTCGTGAGTGGCAAACTAAAAAAGCTCCAAACTTCCTAAGTGCCAGAAAAAAAAAAAAGCACTCACACAAACGAAAAAGCCATCTAGCAGTGCTTTGTTCTTGAAAAGCTACATTTGCAGAAGAAACATGAATTTTAAGTTATCAAGAGAAGAAAGAGAAATAAGTTTCCAGGAAACTAACTTTAGCTCAGTATACGTGGCTTTAGGGTATGCACCAACGAGTAGCTGCTAGGCACTGCATAGTTCCCTCTCACTGCCACTCAAAGTTATAAACTCATCTGTACAGTGTGCAACTTTATATGGACAGAGCTCTCGCTCAAAAAAGAACAAGTTACAATTTGTACTAGATAATGAAAATTACAGAGACAAATTGCAGGGTTAACTTACAAAATTATAATTTATCAGTACAATTTAAATTTCCCCTCCTCCCCCCAATCTATAATCATGTGTGTTTTCCAGCAACCAAGTATTTCACATGGAAACCACCATACGTGGATTTTTTATTTCCAGCCAGCATGGTCCTTTGATCTTCCTGCTCATCAAGAGAAGTTCCAGGCTAGAGGTGTTAGTTCCAAATACATGTGAAAATGTTTGTCCTTTCAGATCTTGGGGAAGCCGAGGGCATTCAGCCTAGTAAGTAACAGAAAGCAGCGCGTCATTTCACCCCACAGAAGTCTTCAAGGCTGACACACTATATTCAGACAGCACCTTAACAAAGCTACACAATTCCTGAAATCACTGTAATTTCCCACAAGCAAAGCCTTCACCCATAATACCTTACAATAATTGAAGAAATTATACTACTGACTCGACTTAAGTGCATAACAAAATCAGGACAGTAATGTAAAAATGCACTGAAGCAAAAGTTCTTCATCCATACTGGATATGACAAATATTATCATCAGCCAAGACTACAACAACCTTCAATGACCATTTTAATACAGAAACTGATCATGTTGTAAACTTAGAGAGCAACAGCTTTAATCTTGTCTGTCACATAAAGACTGAATAAAGTGGTTCTGCACAGCTAAATAAAAATTTGAGATAGCTAGCAAATCTCTATGGGATGCTGCTTTTGCAACTAGAACTAGTATAAAAATGGTTTAAAAAGGCATTAGCTTAGCAACGGACCCAACACATTCAAGACTGCTGAGTCTTTTATATTTGAAACTAAATCAAGTATTTTTACTAATGAAGAATAGCTACTAACGTTCTCATGGGAATTTTTTTCCATCTTTGCTACTCAATTTTACAGCTCTTCAACAAAAGTCTTTCTCAGCTGCTATTTGCAAGAGCCATATAAGCAGAGATATCAGCTATATTCTGTATATGGATTCAACAAAACATTTAAGGGTAGTAAGTAATTTAAAACATCTTACATTACCTCAGGCCCTGATCCAGTACAGCTAAAGGGTTGTTTGGCTGATTAGTTGATTCAGTGGCAATAAAAAATAAAGCAGGATAATTGGGAATATAGATTGTTGTAAACCAATAAGCAAATTATAATTGGGGGAGAAGGTGGGAGGAATGCAGTAGTTGTAGGAAGTATTTTTTCCCCTCATGCTTTATCTACACAAATAGAGCTAACACTAACAAATCTATTCGTTATAGGTTACCTGGTAATGAACTGTTTTTGGTAAGGACTAACCAACATACAAATGATAACAAAAAAGCCACAAGCTTAGGTATTAACCTCTTTTTTTTAGTTACAAGACAACGAGCAACTAACTACACATTACAATTTTTTTTTTTTTTTTAGTAAAATCATAGAATTCTTAATTAGGTAAGAAAGCAGGTTATGGTCTTTTATCAGATTAAATATACTCACCGAATATTTAACTTCTAAGTATTCAGATTTTGCTGGAACATCCGGGATCTCAAAAGCATAATATTTTTCCACTTTCTATATAAAACAAAGATGATATTTTTTCAGTATCTCCCAAATGAATATTGATTCTGTCCAATAAGAAAGCTACTAAAATAAAGACCAGCCAAAACATACATCTCAAATATCGTATGCTTGATCATATATTACCAATCCTGCAACTCATTGTAACCATCTAAAAATAGGAAGAATGTTTTAGTATCTGTATTTGATCTCTTTAGGTTTTCTTAGCATGACGAGTTTCTACAGAATTGACTTACAAGTATACTAACCAACACAAAAAAACATACAAGCTTAATAGCTAAGGAAACTCCAAAACGTTCTGTAAATTCACAGGCTTCAGACATGAGAATTGGTGGTTCCAGACCACCACAAAACCACAACATGGCTCCGATGGAAAGGCATTTCCAGAGATCGTCTAGCCTGCTCAGAGCTAGGTCAACTAGAGTGGGTTGCTCAGGGCCCTTTCCAGTTAGGAGATGTCTCCAAGGATGGAGACTCCAGAGCCTCTCTGGGCAACCTGTGCCAGTGCCTGACCTCCCTTAGCGTACAAAAGTGGTTTATGTTCTGGTAAATTTCAGGTGTTTCAAATGGTACCTATTGCTCTTGTCCTCCACTGGGCACCAATGAGAAGAGACTGCCAGAGTTGTTCATACACAACGGTAAGATTTGCACCACCCAATCCCTCACCCCGAGCTTGCTCTTCTCCAGATTGCTCAATCTTAGGTCTCTCAGCCTCTCCTCACATGACAGGCCCTATAATCGTCTTTGTGGTCCTGTGCTGGACTTGCTCCAGTATGTGCAAGTCTTTCTCATACTGGGGAGCTCAGCTAAACGCAACACTCCACACGTGTCTCACCAGAGTTGCATAAGAAGGAAGGACCATGTCCCTTAAACTGCTGGCAATGCTCTGCCTCGTGCAGCCCAGGATGCCCATGGTCATTTTTCCTGCAAGGGTATTTTGTTGGCTCTTGTCCAACTTCATGTCTACCAGGATGACCAGGTTTCTCCCTCCAAAGCTGCTTTCCATCCAGTCAGCTACCAGCATCTATGGGTGCCTGAGGTTATTCCAGTCCTGGTGCAGGACTCACTATTTCCTTTTTTTCAACTTTATGAGATTTCTGTAGGTAATGAGACATTTCCAGCCTCTCCATGTTCCTTTGAATGGCACCATGCTCATCTGGTACATCAGCCACTCCTCCTGGTTTCGTACTGTCTGCAGACTTGCAGAGTGTGTGCTCTGCACCATCATCCAAGCAATCAACACAGACACTAAGCAGGACTGAACCCAGTACTGACCCCAGGGGTATGCCACTAGGGACTGGCCTCCATCTGGACGATGTGCTGCTGATCACAACCCTTGGAGTCCAGCAGTGCAGCCGGTCTTCAGTCCACCTCGCTGTCCACTGACCTAGCCCATACTTCATCAGTTTGGCTTTGAGGATGCCGTGCGGAGACATATTAAAGTCAAGACAAACAGCAGCCACTGCTCTGCCCTTGTTCACCAAACCACTCACCACTTCACAGGAGGCTACCAGCTTGGTTAAGCATGATTTTGCCTTTGTAAATCCACACCAAACACTCCCAAGCACCTTCTTGTGCTTTGTGTGTCTCAAGAACAATTGTTTTCACCATTAGTTGCTCCATCACCTTTTCCCAGGGCTTGAGGTGAGGCTGGCCTCTAGTTCCCTGGAACCTCCTCTTCCTTGCCCATCTTGAGGGTAGCAGTGACATTTGCTTTCTTCCAGTCCTCAGGAACCTCCTCTGATCAACATGAGCTTTTAAACATAATCAAGTGTGGCCTTGTAATGACATTGGCCAACTCCCTCTTCACTTATGAGTGCATCTCATCAGGTGCCATGCACCTGTGTCTGTCCAATTTGCTTAAATATTCCCTAACTTCATCCTCCTCCAATAAGGACAAGTCTTCTTTGCTTCAGGCTTTCCTTCTCGTCTCTTGGGGTCAGGGATTGCTGAAGGCTGGGCTTTGCAGTACAGGCCAAGGTGAAGACAACATTGAGTATCTCGGCCTTTTCCCATGCCCTTTGTCACCACATCCCCTGTCCCTTTCAGCAGCAGGCACACATTTCCCTCTAGTCCTCTTGTACCTACAGAAGCTTTTCCTACTGCTCTTTGCCTCCCTCACCAGACTCAATTCCAGGTGGGCTTTGGCTTTCCTTTATCCACCATGATGTCACCTCCATTAGTCTGCCCTCTAATCCTGACCTGTAAGCTCTTGACTGCCTCTTTGCCCATCCTTAGGCAGGGCTCCATGCATTCCCATTGCTCTGATGTGTAAAAAGGACTCTCCCTCCTCACCATCCCAGCCTCTTCTTCTTAACCACATCCTATCCCACCGTGTGTCCATGATCCCAATGAGATCATAGCCCTGTAACTGCACACAGTTCCTTTTTTTAGATTGAATGCTTTAGTGGACAGTCACTTCAGAGAGGCACCAAAAAGAGCTGATTTCCCAACCACGTGCCAGCTATTACTTTATTACATGCTTAGAACAGAATAATTTCTATGACAGTATTCTGTTTTTCATTTTGAGTGACTTGGGTTTTACTAGAAAGTAGTCAAGTTTGTTTACGTATCTCTAACAAAGATAGTTAAAGCAGTCTCAAGATCAGTACAACTTAAAGTTAAGTATCACTTCTGCTTTCTTCAAGAACAATAATGATTTTCCACAACATGCACAGCTTGTCAGTTTCTAAGAATAACTACCTTCATTTTCCAAATAATTACAATATCCTGTGCAACAATATTATTGTACCTGCTGAAATGCCATGCTCTACACTGTAATATGTACGCTCTGCCCTGTAATACTTCACAAACCATCTGCACCACTGTTATATATTATTGCTATTATGTTATGCCATAACTATGCTAGAACATTATTCTTACTACAAGAATTCCTAGAGGCCCCTTAAATTAAAAAGCATATTTTCATTGGACAGTGCACTAAGTTCAGGACATTATACACAGAGTCAGCCTATCAAACTTACTCTAGTGGTATATTAAGAAAAAACAAAGTCACCATAAATTGGAATAAAATTTACAAATAAACAAAATATATGCACAGCTAGGTAAACTCAAAGTTATTGGGTTTTGGGGTTGGGTGGTTGGGTTTTTCTCCTTAAATTAATAGCATCAGCAACAGCTCCCTCAGAACACTACAATGAGCAGTTATGCTTGCTGCTTCTCATAACACTGCAGTTTTAAGGCTGCAAAGCCTACATAGGAGAGGAGAGGGCCCTCTGCTATAAATAAGAAGGCGGCAAATCCAGAAACAACTATGGCATGAACAGCTACATGGAAGCAGAAAAGAGTAATATTACTGGGTATGAGAGCACCACTATGAAGTCAGAACAGCATTACAAATTAGCATACAAATGTAGATCTGAACTGTTGAGCCAAGGCAGCACCTCACAGGAGCAGGACATCATAGCTGTAACACAACATATGGCAATGCACTGCTTTTAAGCACATATTACTGGTGACTCCTCTCTTTTTTCTTTTTTTTTTTTTTTTAATTTAAAAAAACCCTCTCAGGCTTCAAACAAGTTCTTGTTGCAAACGCAAGCTGAACATAGTGTAAAAATAGTATGCTGCAGTGACTCATCCGAGTTATTCCACAGAGCTCAGCTCAATTACACAAGCGTCTCTGGTCATAACTGCAGTGAATGAATGCTTCGCTGCAGAGTAATCTGCCCTTCAAGTGGCCCTTCACAGAGCAGAAATGAGCAGCAGTGATTAGCTGCTAAGTTCCTAAGTGGAGTAAGGCTGCTTTCAAATTGATTTGTGAAGACTTGCTAACTTGGCAGCAGTGCAACCCATTGAAGCTACAATCAGCAGCAGGTGCGGGAGGAAATGGTATGACTTAAGTGTATCTGTTCGCAGGGACAAAGTTTGGCACTGGCAAGGCCAAGATGCACACTCACGCGCACACACACAGAGAACAACTTGTCTCCGTGTATAAATACTGGCGCTCTCTGCATCATCACAAAACTGGGTATTCTGAATAAAAGAACTTTGGGTGCATGACAAGCATGCTAGTAACCTTTCTGATTTCCAGCTCATGGTGGAAGAGTAAGTTTCTCAGTTTCACAATACTATGCCAAAACTCAGACTTCGTGTTACTCTGAATACACTGCTCAGGAGTGCTCTGCTCACCTGAGTAATATTGCCAATTTAAAAATCTTTCAAAAACACCAACCCTTAAAAACACGGTAGTGGAACACTGGTTGCACATCACAGAACAGGCGAGTTGTTCTAAAGCGTATCAGGTCTCAACCACAGAGTCGCAACTGTGTGAAGATCACTTTTTTGAGCATTCACTCAGCTGAGTGCCACCACCATTTCAATTTGAGACCCTGCACACACCTGTGGAAACACAGATGCCAGGGCTGTATAACAACACAACATCTCTGACTGCAATGAAAAGAAAGATGATGACTCCTTATAAAACCAGGCAAATTGAGATCTCGGAAGGGAACTAAAGAAAAGGAAGGCACAGTAATGGGACAACCCCAATACTTCCACAATTATCTTGCAGGCAGCAAAAGGATCCCCTACTGCAGAGATGGAAGCCTGGCCAGGCTTATGCCACTTGTTCACAGTGAATTTTGTGTTAAGCTGCAATAGTTGAGTTACTGTAATACTTGCCTTGAATAGTTTTACAAAGGCCCCACCAACAGCCCTGCTCTCCAATCCTATCTTTTCTCTTTCCCCCCACATTACTAGTGCCATACCCTCCTGCTAGCTCCAATTCTCATTAGACCCTTCCAGGAGGCAGTAACTTTCAAAAGCAGCAGAAAATTATGCCAGCAAAATAAAGCTGGATAGCCTTTTACCATGTTAGTAAAATTCAGTTTACTGAAGAGTCTGACAAATTCAAACAGAATATGAATTCTTCCTGTTTGGAAACACTTCTGGTAGGTTATTCCAGAGCTTCTCTGCATACCCAACTATCCTGCCTAATTTATTCATGAATTAAAATTTATAAATTTGTTCTTTTGCTAAAACTGTCCTTTAAATAGCTTTCTTGCTACTCATCCCCTTTTAATGTTTTTAGAGAATAAAAAAGTCTTATCATTATTCTTCACTTTACTAGGCTAAAAAAAAATTTAAAGCTCTTTTATAGTTATCTCTGGTATAACTGATTCTCCTTTTGTCTCATGCTTCCAATTACCACCTTTTGTACCTATCGTCGCTTGAGTTGATCACCCTGATGAGGAAAGATTAAGTGTTATAATATTCTAGGTAAGATCTGAACAGTGCCTTAGTGCTGCTACTTCCCTATTCCTGCTAGGGATCGCTCCTTGTGTTACAGCCAAGGACCCCAGACGCACTGTAGTCACATGTCTGGACAACACAGTTGGGTCTTTCATCCCAGGCTCCATGTAAACTCCGTAAAATTTGATCAGCTTTGAACTAACATCAGAAATAACAGTTCAAATACTTCCTGCATATGGTTTACCTTGATTTTTACAAGCCAAGGTTAAACTATATTACTCCATTACCTCACACTATTCTTCCTCAGCACACCGTGGAGGTTTCCTCAGATTCTGTTAACAGATGTGCATCTTTTCAAAGGCCTTTCCCCCTCCTTCCATTTCTGGAAGTGTTTGTATCCACTCTTTTACCGAAGAACTGATTTGCCCCAAGTTGCCTCCCTCATTCCTGAAAGGGCCTTTGAACAGTGAGCTATTACAAACTTGCTTTTCATCTGTTGTTAAATTCGTTCCTTTCCAATTCCCATACATAACAACTAAGTTATAATCAAATATACAAAAGAAATAACATTGATAAAACTGAAAAAAACCTGAATTTGCACCAGAACTTTGAAAGAAAATAAGCTAGAAAAAAGTGAAGTTTTACAAAGTCCTAATGAAGCGTGCATTTTCCCTGAATGGTGTAAATAACACTACATGTTGTTGAAAAGATGTCATTTCTCGCATGAATTTGCCATTTGAGAAACACTGCTCACGTTTTGACTTTAACAACATGAACTTTCTGAAGTATTCTAGCTTTGAATTAGATGACCTCCTGAGGGTCTTTCCAACCCAAATTACCATATGAACTTGATTTTATTTTCCCCTCATTTACTTATTGTTAAATTCCATTCTTCCCGCATTTTTACTTGCCATCTTATTTCCTGATCAACTACTCAGGAACAAATCTACAAAGTCACAAGATTGCCAGCCTGGGAAAAGTTACAACTAATTCCACACCACCTGGTAATTACAATGAAAGCCACCTTTGCCAGACTAATGACATCTTACTTCAAGAAATGGAAAAGTTTCTGAGCACTTCATTCTGAACACATCTTCATCTGAACACACATTCCTCTAACTTGCACGTTAGCCACCTTTCACACACACACACAAAGTCCCCACACCCCCCCTGCCAGAAGACAAATGCTCTATATAAATGAACAAGAAAAGTTCCTCACAACTAATTCAGTCCAAATCAGCAACATCAGCTGTTGTCATAACTCTGCAGGAAAAGTATTATATTACTCTATGTGGAAATTTTCCATTATAGCAACATTTTGCTCTTCCAATGTTCTTTTAAGCATTTGTTGAGCAAACAGGACACAGCAAAATAACACTCTAAGACTATTGCCCATAACTGTAAGCCCAGAACAGCTTAAGTTTCAAGACTGGATGACAGTCCTCACAACTTGCTACCTCCTGTATAAACGCACTATGACAATCCATGCTCCAAACAGCACATATGCTAAAAAGATAAATCTGCAAGAATAACAAGAAGGATGAAACATGCCAAGAGATGAAGTTCAGTAGGACACCTGGTCAAATGAAAAGATAGTCAGTGCACTGACCTATCTGCTGGACAACAGAATCTTTCATTTTAAACTTTGACACCATGAGCTGATACCCAGGCTTTAGGTATCAGAACTTCATCTGTTCTGTATTCTCAAAAATAGCTCAGCAAGCAAGACAGACAGACTGACATTCAACACAGTTTCAAAGAAGCTAAGGAATAAGTATTTTCAAAAGCATTATCTTTAAACTTCTGGTGGAACAATCATATTGCATATGTACTGTTCTTAAAGGAGTATGCATATTTGGGAAGACACTGGAATGGCTTTTAGGAGACTTACACATGTCCGGAGCTATATATGTGGACTTGAGCATAACCTCCCCCGCTGGACAGACTTCCCACCTTACGAACCAGAACAACAGAAAATGGCCACATAGGATGCTTGTAGACAAACCTTGGATTTGAACTTCATGATCTTATACTTTGGTGAAATGCAGTCATTAAATTCCTTGAAAACACTCATTAGAGTTACCGGAGTCTCCATCTCTTTGCCAGTGGACAGGTCAATTTCCTCAAAAAAAGAAGTAAAAAAAGCCCATTAATTTTGTTAAACAAATCAACAAAAAATGCCAGCAGACATGACCAATAAGTTGTATTTTGCTTTACTGTTATGAATCATGTACCTCTTCAAGGGAAAACTACAATGCAATCAGCCAAGAAAACACAAGTTTCAAAAATATTATTTGAAACAGAGTGTTTAAAAAGCACTAAGTTTTCCAATAATACTTCAAGACAACTTAGATTTGCTGCTTAGGAAATAAAAGGTAACAATTTGTCTGCAGTTGTTAATTAGGGTCGGGGGGAAGCAGCAATGCTCTACTCTGCATCTCACATGTGATATACCATGTACATCTTGTACTTTACCACCTACATCAGACAGCGCTGGCTTCAACAGTTCCCATAAACACACTGCTAGAACTCATAACCTGCCATAAGCAGAATGAAAGGTACTTATGTTTGACATGCTTAAAAGATATACTTACTGTTTCACGTGGCAGTAGATAAACAGTTCTCTCAATATTTTTCACTGTCACACAACAGCTGACATAGGTGTTTGCAGATTCAATCCAAACTTTGCCAAACAAAAACACCACACCTAAGTAAGAAGGGCAGAACAAAGAATTCAATATGCAATTCTTAAATTAAACATTCTTAGTGTTGCTTAAAACAGCTTATTATGTATTCTTGCACAGAAACACAACCATTTCTGGTTCAGGTCCTTGGACAACAAATCTTTCTGATGTATCAGCACATTCTAAATAATTTTAAATACCAGCTTTACAAATGGATACCTTCATGCTTCTACCTCCATCACTATAGTAACAACACCCTGATATGTGAAATTCAAAATAGCATCAAACAGCCAGTCTCAGAATTCTGTTCTGATATTCCACTTCTGCCTACATTAGTTTGATAATTCATGGCGAGAGGGAAGAAGGAGAAAAATCAGTGAAAGCTGAAGATAATCATAATGCCTGTGCTGTCAATCACTCCCGAAACATGTAATCTACAATTTTTCATTCTTCAGTTAGACCAGTACAACTAATCCATTCTTGCTACACTTTAGTACCACAAGATCAAGACTCTACTACTAATAAAACCTGTAGAAATACATTCTGAAGACAACAACTAGAAGCTGATCAACTATTTTTAACAAGTGATGACACTGGAAGATGTACGACATCCCAAGAAATCCCAGATGCTAAGACAGCAGTTGTAACTAAGGTAGACATTCAGAAAGCCTATACACAGCAGGACTAGTGCAACTGACTCTTCATCGTGGGCCACGTCATTATTGTACATGCACATCTCTGAGCCATGGAGAATGTGGCATTAGCACAAAACACTGCAAACTGCTAATCAAGTGAAGTTAAACTTTGAAATAACATAGAACAAGGCTAGCTGACTTTCACATATAGTTTGTGAATTACAAGTAAAATAAACTTCCAAGTACAACTCAAAAACCTGGCTTCACCCAAGTTCCCTTCGAACACCAAATAATTTGGAATTTGATTACATAAGAGACTATTAAGAGTAAGACATAAGAGACTACCCTATTAATCAAATCAGAAATATCAGAGCTGAGACTGTCTCAGAAACAGTGTTTCACATAAGGAAGATTTTGAAACCTGCATTTCTACTTGGTCTGACAATGCACAAACTTGGTTTGAGTTCTAATTTATCTTTGCCACACGATCTATCAGATGTAAAGGCACCTTTCTTACTCCATTAGATCCAAGATAAATCAGTGAAGATGCACTAAGGCAGATGACAGAGTTAGTATGACAGGCTAAGAAAAATCATTTCTTGAGTGCTTGGAATAGATGTGAACAAGACCGCTTTTGTCAAGGGCAGAAAAGAGAATGCTGCCGTTTTGAAGATGATGAGAGCAAGGATACAAGCTTCAGCTGCACAAAGTATCTTAGAGATTTTAATACAGAGGCAATCTTCAAGATTTAGACAGTTTGAATAAAAGGATCTAGAAAGAGCTCAAATTACAGATCTAAGTGACAGGGAAAATGAAGTTCCTGTCCTCAGCAATCTTTTTTTTTTTTTAAGGGGATAAAAAACTCAGATAGGTTTGTATCATACAGAAAGATGAACTATGGGAGAGACCACAAAACAGGAGTTAGTCGCTTGAACAGCTGGCAATATTAAGAGCATGGAGAAGTTAACCTGTCAGGCATACATACAAGCAGGTGAGGTAGAAAGAAGGATACACGAGACAGTCAGAGACAGGGTAAAAGGCTGCCTGGACTGCAAAGATGAACTTCAATCAACTCTAGCATGGACAAATAAGTGGTCTTAATCCCCAGATTTCACAGAATCAGAGTAATTTAGGATGCAAGGAACCTTTGGAGGTCACCTAGTCCAACATCCACACACACACCCCACCCGCCCCACACACACATAATGAAAGCAGGGCTAACCTGAAAGAGTTTTCAGAGACATTTCAGATGTAAAAACCAAGAAATGAGAGAAGAGATATCAGGACCTATCCCCTGTAAACCTGATTATGGAAAGAAGAAAGAAAGAAAAAAAAATGGGAGTAAATCTTATAAAACCCAGAGTCTGTGAAAAGAAAGATCATGTTACCAATGAACCAAAAGGCAAGCAAAGTCAAGTGACAGGGAAAATGTCTTGCAGAGGGGAAAGGAAGGGCAATTTTTATTCATTATTTCTTTAAAATGTTAATAGGATTACAATTCTCAAGTTCTCTGCCTAAGATAGTAAAGGGACTTATGAAAAGTAAGCCTCCAAAAATTCACTGAGTTTGAAAGAGTCTTATGATTATGCTATAGTATTTACTCTTCAGGCAATGCATTTGACATCACAGTAAATGAGGCATAAACAAAGATCATGAACATGTTAAACAAAAAAAGCAGTGTCAAAATTTTCCCTCTACATTACTAATTGAAAACAGGTGCAGTCTTTATTATTCAATCCTGAAAAAGTCATAATGAGAAAACAACACTCCTTGCACGCAAGGAACAGAAATCCTTTCATAATTATGTTCCATTCAGCAACCACTGACTTGGAAGACAAAAAAAAAGGAAAAAGAACAATAGTGGTGTCTTTAAAAGTGGCAATTTTATATTAGAGCCATTGATTTCATCAAGATATCTGTGATTATTACCACTCCCATCACCAAGCTGTTCAGCCCAGCAGAGTCTCATATTTAAGTTTGGCGTCCCAACTCACAACAAAAGGTATAACAAAAAAACTTATCTGACTCAATGCTTACAGCATCAACCCAAAAAAACTTGAACAACCTATGGAAGAACCTTCCGCTAAACCTACATGAAGCATAAATTAGAAACCCAAGAACCTAAAGCTGCTGATGAAACGAGAAGACAGATAGCGCTTAGAACAGATGTGAACACAACTTAATTTTGTCAGGGCTGAGATCAGAATGCTGCAGTTTTGAAGACGTCAAAAGGCAGGATTAACACCTCAACTGCACCGAGTATCTTAGGGATGTTAATCCAGAGACAATCTTCAAAATTTAGACAGTTTGACTAAAGGAATCTAGACAGAGCTTGTATTTTTCCTTGATAGACGTATCTTTCCTTCATATAAAATAATCCACCAGTATTTTAAGTTACAATTACAGAAACAAGAAGAAAGTATGCTCAATTGTTGGGCCACTGATTAAGAAATTAACAGTATCAGCTTATTCCTGGAGTGCACAGGGTTTTAAGAGGGCCAATGGGTCACCAACATCGAGAAATGCTAGTAGGTCCCTTTGTACCTCCCTACTACTATCCTAGACCAAGAGAGAACATTCCTACTTTGACCAGTCATAGTGCCCTGCACTGAGGACAGAGGTGCAGAAAAACAAGAGATCCACATACAAGTTACAGAGCACAGGGAGACTCTGTATCTAGACATAATTTAGGTGCGTCTGAAAATCCCAATTACATAAGAAGAATCAGAATAGCATTTTCTGCCTTTAACTGAATAGTTACCTGGCTGACTGTACTGATCTTCATAAGCATCCAGCCAATAAAATCTTAAGACTTGATCATCATTTTCCCCATTCACAAGTGGAAGGAGATTGGGGTCCAGCTGAACTTCTGCCACTGCTAGATCAGCTTCGTCCTCATCAATTCTGTCCCAACATGAGATACCTGGGAGAGAACAACTTCTGCAGGTTTTGCAGAAGAAGAAAGAAACAAGAAATAAAATTGTGCCTTTGCTATATCCACCGTTTCGCTTTTTTCCAGTCCTATATTCTCAGGCCTTTTGTTGCTCTTTCCACTACCAAGCAACATTCCCAATAGCTGGGTTTCCTCAGATTTCTTCTGAAAAGAAGGATGGAGTGACAGAGAGAGAAACCCACATGCAAGTAGAGTTCTCAGTACACAACACACAGGCTTTAAAAGCCATTCACCTGGTATTTCAGCCTTGGTCATTTGAATGACTTTTACGTAACAAATATATCCATCCATTTCTACAAGTTGCTCAGTGGGAACAATGGATCATTTCAACAAAACTACCTTTTCAGTCATTAAAGTCTTTTTGATAATTCAAATATTTTACAGTTTAAAGTTATGGAAACATATGATCCAAGATTCTTCCAAACAATCAAAAAAAACAGGGAAAAAAACCCCTTTTTCCCTATTTCCAAAGACACAGCTGTTCACCATGTGAAATTGCTTTTAGCAACAATACTTTTAACTACAACTAACATTATGAAATACCTTCATAGTTGCTTAGAATAACCACCGTTAGCAATTCCTCATTTTTGCTTATTGGCACCAAAGTTCATTGTTCAACACCCACATTGAGTCACCCTGATGTACTGAAATACATGTTCTGTTGTCATATACTAAATCCCAACACCATCAAGTATTTTTCAATTAAGTAGCTATCAGCATGTTCAACATTAACATTTTTAGCCTCAGTACAAAGAAAAACATCACATAGCATTATCATCATTCTGTCTGTATCACAATTACCCCACTGGCAAAGACAAGTCTAAGGTTCATAGATACTAAAAGCCTTCTTGGTGGATGAAAAAAAAAGAGAAAGATTCTTACAAGACAGATGTTTCCTTCTTCTCTGATTCTAGCTGCTCCATCTCTTTCTTTTCAATTTCCTTGTCTCTCTCCAAGCTTTCGGATGTCTCAAGTATAGCTTCCACATGCTCTGCTTCCATAGGTTCATCAAAGTCCTCCTCATCAAAATCCATCATTCCCTGATCATCATCTGGAAGTGTTGCACATAGAACTAAAGGCTTGAATCATTAAAATGACACATTGTATATACTACAGTGGCATGCATAGATAGCATTCTATATGTATGAATGTAATATACAGTGTCAATACACAAACAAAATATTACACCTAAACTATCTAAGCATCTAACGAGTAAAAACTAATAAGTGTTTTAACACTGATATGCCATATTTAAAGAGTTTCCAGCACTGCATTTTGATTCCTTTTTGATACCTGCAATAGCTTTCTCTTCTATTGTCTTCACTACTCCCCCATTTTCTGTAGCTTTTTGCACATACTTGGTATCCTTGTTTTCAGAGACTATGACAGATTTTGTTGTGTAATTGGCATGTTCAGGATGAAATGAAGCTGGAGGAAGAGCTTCCTTTCTGAGATGAGCAGGAGCTTTCTTTGATATAGGGGTGATTACCTGGAAGACATTTCAGCCATAAGTTTAAAAAAAAAAAAATCTCTTAAAAGCAAAAAAGGAATAAAAAAAAAATCTAGCACTCACTATTTGCAGAACTAATAACCAGGGCTAGGGGAAAAGCTCCACATATTTGCAGCATGACAGCTAAAACTCCTCAAGAGTAAACTTTAAATTCTACACCATCATTTCTGCTGCGATGCATTTCTACTATAACTTTAAAAAGCAGTTTACAACAGGCCATGGTTGACATTTAATTAAATGTCACTATTTTTCCCACATAACATTAACCCATTCCTAAACTAAAACCTCTATCTGTGTCAACTGAGTATGTGACAATATATGTCAGGCAGGGACACAGCCTGGAACAACTCAGGAAGGCCAATATGGCAGTTTACACCTGTTCGTATCAGTAACGAGTTCAAGGTGTCTACAAGACACCATGGGTCTAGAGAGCAGAGCACTTCTCCATTGGATTTCTTCATGCTGCAGACGTGACAGGGAGAGTGAGGAGAACCAAGAAACTGCGTTTCAGCATGCTCTGCAAGCCTGAACTCTGAGGCACTAAATACATAGTTTGTTTTTTGGACAGGATACCACTACGGCAGCAGCTACAAAACCATCTTCTTATGGAAGATGTGTATGAAGTGGCCTCCACCATGACCAGCAACAGGTCTCTCTGCATTTACTGGCCCTTAACCTGTGGTAAGGTCCAAAACCTTTATCTTCAGGGAAAGCTGTTACTTGAAGACATAAAATTTAGACTTGCACACAACCATTTCTACAGTTTTAATCTCAGCTCAGCTACTTCTACTGTGGCCAACACCAGACTTGGCCGTTAAATCACCTTAAACAGAAAGCAAATGTCACTTAATCTACTTTCACCAGCAATTTTTTGCTAGCTCAGACAGATGAATTTATTCATACTTGTATTTCTGCTCGTCTCCTGAAGTAGAAAGCATCACTGCCATCTTGCTTTTTATGCCCATTTATTTTCTAAGGCTGCACTCTTCATCCTTTTCAGCTGATTAATTGTCTAAAATCTCCAATTCCTCCTCTTAGGACCACAGAAGCTATCAGCTGAACAGCCTGTCTGGGAATTAATTTCCTTCTCAATGTTTCCTCCAAAAGTGACCACTGTTTTGCACCATAAAGACAAAGATCCTCTCTTACTGTATCTTCCCCTTTTTCCTTTTTCAATTACTTGGAGGCTCGAACACAGCTGTTGAAATGAGTGCCACTGGTGACTATTTTCAACATAAGAATTGATGTCACTATTTACACAAGGTTTCACAAATCAGATTTATCTACTCTACTCCATTTGCCCTCTACAGGCTCTTACCACATATCTCATTGTATTTCCAGCTATAAAGCCCTTCTCATTTACCAGAACTCTTAACAAAATGCTAGCCTTCCATCCTTAGCAGCCCATCCCTCCTTTCACTCCAAAATCTTCCACTAGGGTCAACTTCTATCCACAGCTTCAATTTTCCGTTTGCTTTCCATTTCTGCAGAAGATGAGGGGTTTTTTTGCCCATGCCCACAAATACTCTTTCTAATGCTTATTTCACTTCCCATCATCCTTTCCTTGCCACAGGGTCTTTTCTACTTTTAGGAGAAAAGAAACAAAGCATCACCTTCATGTGATGCACCTAACATAATAAAAAGGGCATGTCAAATGTAACAGCTACATACTACTACTGTACTAAAGATACAAAAAGTTGTATTCTGTTTATGTATTAACATGGAAGGGGAAGAGGAAAAATGCATGAAGTTACACAGTAACATTGCCAAGGAAGCTAATGAGAAAGGTAATTTCTAGAAAAAGAAATTAAAGACAACAGTATTCAAATCAACTAAAATACATATTAATACTTATTAATGAGAACTTTTTTCATTTTTTTGCCTTTACCTTAGGAGTTTGGGACTGCACAGAGAAAGGATTCAGTGGTACTCCAGCAGATCTTTTCCTTTTCAGCATTATAATTGGTGGTGGACTTAACTGAACAGTCTGAATATTGAGAGAGAAAGTGACAAAATTAAGAGGTGGTATTTAGTGTTTTCTTTTGCCTTGGTTAGTAGTATTTTCCATCAAAGAGGAAGGCCACCAGTATTTCTCATTTGCCAAGAAAACGCACCTCCTGATACACAATTCGGCCACATAAAAAGAAAAAGTTATCTGAGCAATCAGCCCATGAAGACAGACACCAGAATTTTTTTTGGTAAACAGTTTGAGAAAAACTGTCATCAATAAGTGAAACAGTTTTCAAACTGTGGGCATTTCAATAGCTGACCTTTAATGCCCGAGTATCAGAATAACTGGTGGGATGTTCTTCAAGTCTGCTGAAACAGTAGTACTGAGCATACGTCCCTTGAGAAAGGCAGAATTGCTCTTTCAGCATGGTCACACTAGAGGAAAACCCATTTTAATTTATTTACATGAACAGATATTTTGTAGTCATCCTTATCAACAGCTAATAACTAAATACTAATAAATTAGCAAATAACTAATAGCTAATAAATAAAGAAATTTTAGAAAACAAGTCACAAAGCCACAAAAACCAATAGCTAATGACTATTTAAGTAAATAGAAGCCGTAATGTAATTATTAGAATTATTTCCCCTGATCAATGCTCCACAAACTCTGACAGCATTAAAATGCATTTGCTTAAAGATTTGAAGGTTTTTGATAGCCCAAGATATTGTAACTCTCAACCAGATGTCATAGGGAGGAGTAAAATCATAAGCGCACAAAATCAAGAGAACAACTTTACATTGGAAAAATCTTAGCGCTCTGTAAAAATACATTATGCTTATTATGATACAACATATTTCAGTTCAGTATCTCACCACTACAGCAGTTTCACGGTTTACATGTCAGCAATCCTTTAAGTTTTAAGAAATCCTGCTAAGGGGCATTAACTCATTGGAAAGCCATTAATGACAAGGAACAGCCTCATATTTGAGACTGTCCAACCCTGCTACAGCAGCCATCCTCCACTAACTCAGAGGACGTGTTAAGTCTCGTTCTCTGCAGCAAACTGTGGAAAGCAAGAGGAGGCAGACAAAAGCTGAGGCTACGTTATCTGCTGAAACAGTCCCACCTCAGCTCCTCTCGTGAACCCAAACACACCAGATGGAAATATCCCACAGTATACTGGCTGGAGCATGGTGATACACATAGATGGTATACACTATCCAGGTGCAGGTAAGTCCTGTCACTCCAAGCTAACTAAAACCTAGAAAGCTGCATTAGCACAGGCTCTACAGCACATTAATATAAATCATCTCTAATTAGGACATAGCAGGACATTGGCTTATCAAACCAATACAGTCCTGCAACTTCTGCTCGGTGGAGATGACAAGTAGACTGCATTCGTATGTGGAATATACCAAGCAGATGTGCTATGGAAGAAAACCACCTTAGATGGTCTAGTTTTAGGAAGAACTTTATTTTATTTATATGTTCCACAACAAGAAAAAATGAATTGATTAAGGTGTTTCAAGATTTTTATTAACATACTTACATCAGCATTGAGATCTTGAAGAATATCCCCTAGTAAATCATCCTTTGACAGGTCCACAGTTTTCTGTAAGGTAACACAGATTAGCCAAACAGTTCTTAGTTACGAGTGCAAACCCAATCAGGACCAGCAGCAAATGACTAAAGAGTTTCTACAAAAAACACACAATGTTTTCAGGAATGCTCCATACACAAGAGTTTGTAATAGGAGTTTATGTCTTGCTAGATACAAGAAACTGAAATGAGCCCTTGCTTTATTCCACTCCCACTAACACACTGCAAACAAATTAGAAATCTTTAAATTCAAAAATGTAAAAACTTACGTCTGTGTTTTTCTTCCCAGCACTAGCTATAAACATAGACTTAATTGTGTTTGGCTTTGACACCACAGATTTTTTCATGCTCTTTTTATCAACCGTAGAAGTTTTGCCACCTTTACCTACAGAAAAATATAAAATTGTGAATTCTACATCAGAAAAGCTCAATGTTTAAGTGTCCAGTTATCAGTAGGAATACACAGCTGAGGTAGTCTACTTCTTCCACCTTTACACTTCTGGATGAAATGAAGCCTAATCATCTTTCATTTGCTGCCAGCTTTTTACACCTGTCATGCATACACAAAAAAAACGCAAAACCTTGCCAGCATCCTACCTTTCCTAGACACGGCAGAGATAATCTTTGCATACCCAAGTTCATATTCCAGAAAAAGGACTGAGATACTTTACATGCAAGCATCTCCAGAAAACAAGTGTTTCCTGGAGTATCCAAGTTTGGCGCTAGGCTTGGATTCTCAACATCAGATTCACTTTCGCAGTTTGCCACCAACTTCATAAAAGTTGGCAAAATCATTTGATCCCAGCTACACAAAAGCATACAAGTATTTCAGTGGCAAGAGAGACCACACATCCTTTAGACACTGGCTTTGGAAACCAAGATCATTCCTAGATGCACTTGTTCTAGAAGTGAATATATATCCCACAGAAGACTGTAAGGAAAGTTGCCCTGGTAATGCTGAACTAGTTGGCAGTGATTTGACTTCAGTTTGTGGACCTCTATCTTCTGCATCACAGGGACTAAACAAAACCCACAATCACAGACATAGAACTACCGAGCATCAAGTAATGTGTCATTTGCCCATGTTCACCACACACTGATACCAAGAAGTTGCCTGTTTTAGGTACCTTTTAAAAGCCACTGGAAGACTTTCTACAGTGGTCATGGCCAACCTACCTTTCTTATTGGAACCAAGAGCATCATCATCCAGATCTTCATCAAAGATTTCCCTTCCATCTTCTACATAACCTATCCCATCTGCAGGAAAAAAAAAAAAGTTAAAAATTTACATTTTAAATTGTCATCAGATATTTCTAAATATATTCATAATCCAAAGTTTTACACATTTAAACACTTTCCCCCCTTTAATATAGAGGAAAGTTTTTAACACTTCTGTGTTTATAACTACAGCATTCTCATCTGTATCTTCTATTAAAATAAATATATTTTTACATGTTTAATTAGAAATTATCGATTACAGTACTCTTTAAAGCTACATCACTGATAACTGGACATAAAATTTCAAAAACAGCTCTTAATGGAAAAATATTTTCATTACCATCCTAATACACTAATATGAGAACAATGAAAAAGATTCACTTCCATATAAAAGCTTATCTTTTCCTTGTCTCCTAAAACAATCTGTAAGAATGTACTAACTATAACTTACCTCAAATCATGAACATTATGAAGCCCAGTTGAGTTGTAACACCACAATCAAAATAACTTTCCAAATGAATCTTAACTTACCATCATCAACAATCCAGTCATCATCCTGACGTTCTCTGACCATCTTGGAGTATTCTTCCTCATCTATTTCATCATAAACACCTGTGAAGTCTTCAACCTACAGTTAAGGTAAAATGAGGATTAACAGTTCCCATACCATTACTTATAATTCAAATGAAGTTTAATATAGGTCATCAGTAAGCACACAGAAGTCCCCCAAAAATGCATGTTTTCCTACATTGTTACATTGTTCACAACCAGTAAGCATGGTTATTCATTAAGTTTCTTTTTTGGCAGTGACAAAAGACAGGTTATAAATTTTTAAAATTATCACTGTGTACTGAAACTCAAAAACTACTGAAGCACTGGCGGAGACTTAATTTGAAACTGATTTGCTTTATTGCTCATTTCACATTACAAAAAAAAAAAAACAGCGCACAAAAAATCCTAGCAATGGAGACTTCTGACCTTTGGCTCTACTCTCAAACACTAAGATGAGCTCAGTGAAAAGGAAGGTGACTTGATGTGTCAAAGCATAATGCTTAAGATGTTCTTCTCTGCCTCAGAGTAAATTTGCATGTTAACAATCTATGCATTTCAGGCTGCTTTAGATTTATCCACCTCAATGTGGAAGCCACTTCCTGCTGGCACTGCAAACAATTGGGCAGTATCAATGTTACACTGCCAGATTTCAGTTCTACCAGTTAAATTTTGGTTTCTTTGTGGAAACATAGCATATGAATATCAGTGGATTTCAGTCATGTAAAACTTTAATTTCAAAGTTTAAAATCATTTGAAGTTAAAAAAAAAAGCACTTCCTATCATAACATTAATTACGCAGTTAAATTTTAAAAGTCGGACCTTTCCTGTGGGATGGTTATCAAGCAATACCAAGCACGTGTGACTTGCAGCTACTAAAATAATTTTAGTTTTGAAAACAGAAATAAACAAATTAAAGATACCAGAAAGCAGCAAAACTATTACAGTTACATTCTGAAATACATACACCGCTAAAAGCCAAAAGCTGAAAGGCAAATTTTGTTTCCCCTAACTTTTAGATACACATAAAGGGTAGTTAAGCATCTCGGCTCACATTCAGTTCTTATTAAAAAGAAAAGATGAGGAATTTTCACCTGATATTTTATTTTTTCACCAGCTTTGGCTTTTTTCAGACGTTCCAGTGCTTCTTGCTGGCCTCTTCTAGATTTCTTCTCACGTCTAGAACGTGATGCTGCAAAACTTCCAGACTCATGCATTGCTGCAATTAATTAAAAACCAGAGAAATAAGCTTAGTAATGAGCTGCTGTTACCTTTGGTATTTAGTGTTCAGTGATGTTGATAGATGATTGCAGTTTTGTTAAAATCAACAGAGACCTACTTGGCTAAAAGCACATAGTCATGGATGGCTCTTGATAAGGAGATTCTGGAATTATACTGAAGGCATGGTCTCAGACAGACACAAAGATAGAATCATAGAATTATTAAGGTTGGAAAAGACCTCTAAGATCATCAAATCCAACCATCAAGCCAACACCACCATGCCCACTAAACCATGTCCCGAAGTGCCATGTCTACACCTTTTTTGAACGCTTCCAGTGATGGTGACTCCACCACCTCCGTGGGCAGCCTGTTCCAATGTTTGACCACTCTCTCAGCAAAGAAATTTTTCTTAATATCCAGCCTAAGCCTCCCCTGGTGCAACTTGAGGCCATTTGCTCTCGTCCTGTCGGTAGTTACTTGGGAGAAGAGACCAACACCCACCTCACCACAACACCCTTTCAGGTTGCTGTAGATCAAACAGACTTCATGCCAGTTGACAGTCAGCAAGAAGCTACCGCCTAGATTTCCAAAGCACCTCTCAAATCTCATCCACGCCTATCTGAAAAGGATCCCCCCCACTCTTTCCTTGGGAATTTCCAGCTCCTTTTATTTTGCATGTCTCCATGACAACTTGGGAACAGACTGACTTAGAAAAGGCCTATATTGCTACAAAGCAGTAATTTTTTTAGGCTGTTTCATGACGTTTGAGAGTGCAGCTAGACTGAGACAAAGTAGTAATCTGCTGTCAGCAGGACTGCTGCCCCGCTTCCTCGCACACTTCCCTCCCTTCGTGACGCTCCCCCCAGCAAGGTGCTCCCCACTTCCCCTAACCTTTTTCTCTCTCTTGATTTTGGCAGGGGGTGGGGAACACACACACGGGACATTTAACTGACCACAGAGAACGAAGAGTCCCACTCCCACTTACGAAAGCGGACAACTAGCCCAGGAACACGACTAATGGTTGTGTGTGACGAGCTGAATCCCCCGCTGCGGGCAGAGGGAACCCAGGGAAGGGCGAGGGCAAGAGGTCAGGCCGGGCCAGGCCGCCGGGGGAGAGGGCCAGCCCCCTCCCGGTGACAGCAGGAGGCCGCGCCGTTGATGGAGCCGCACCAAGGCCGCGCGGCGGGGGCGAAGGAGCGCGGGTGTGTACTGCCGAGGGCTGGGAGACGGGCTGAAAAGGGGGCATTTACACCACGCGGGGAACCGATGTGGACGAACTGCAGAGCCGTAACCCTCTGGGGGCATTTATACGAGATGTTCTGTCAATTCGTTGCGCTCGCTGCAAGCAAGCGCCTACGGCAACGTGCTCCTCCCGAGACAAACGTGTTGTGACCCCCCGCTGAGACCACCCGCGTCTGCCGGTGCCCTCTCCATAGCGGCGGGACGCCAGCGTGGCTCCGGGCCACCAGTGCCCCCGCCGACGGCCGCCACGGGGCGATAAGCCCGCAGCCTCCCCACCTGGGACGGCCCAGCCCCGCCGGTAGGGGGGGCTGCGCGGCCGGCGCCCGCCGCCAGGCAGAACCGGCTCCCCGCCCCGGGTGTAACCACCCCCGCCCGCCGGCAGCGGCTCCCCCCGCCCGGGTAGCGCAGCTGCCGCCCCGCCAAGCCGTCCCACAGCGGGGGGAGGCGGGGCGCAGGGGGCTCCCCGGGCAGCGCCGCTCGGCCCCGGCCCCCCGCGGGCGGGGGACCAGCCGGTGGGCGCGCGCTCTCCTTCTCCCCGCCGCCAGCGCCGCTGCCCTGTTGCCCCCGCTCCGCCTAAAACCGAAAAGACGGCAGCCTGCCCCCGCGCCCCCCGCTCCGCCGCGGAGAGGGAGGCCGGCGCGCCCCATCCCCTCCGGGCGAGCACCCCACGGGCCTCACCGTCCCGGCTCTGCGCCCCGCTCTCGGCCATGGCGCCGGCGCGCGCCGCTCGCGCCAAGGCTCCCGAAAGTGGCGCGAGACGGGAGCCCCGCGAGCCGCCGCCAGGGCGGTAGCCAATCAGCAGCCGCGGCGCCTCCTGCTCCGGCCGCCCCACGCGGGGGCGGGTCCGGCGCCGCCGCCCGGGGCGGGAGCCGAGCCGCGGCCGCCGGGGGAGGAGAGGGGGACGCCGGAGGCCGCGGGACTGCAGGAAGGGGCCTCCGTCCGCCTCCCTCCCGAGAGGGGGCAGGAAGCTCCGGGCGAGGCGCAGCCACTTCCTGGGCGAGGCCTGCGCCGCCGGCGGCGCCTGTCGGGACGGGCTCCGGCCGAGGCCTGGGCTGGCGCTGGCGGCTGTAGCCGCCTCAGGCGGTATGCGGGGCCGGGCCGCGCCGCCTAAAGCTGCGGCTTTGCAGTCGCAGTCTTTAGCTCATCCTGGGTGCCCGAGAGGGCTGTGAGGGCAGCAGCAGAGCAGCGCCGTCCAGCGAGTTGCTTCTGAGGGATCTCCCACAGGGCTCCCACCCGCTGCAGGGGTGCGGGGGCCCGCATACCATAGTGGTGTGGTGCCTTAAGTGGGGCATAATAACGTAAATGCACTCTCCTGAATTGGGAGGAGGTGTTAGTTCATGTCAGCCGTCTAAAAGCTGGAGCCAGGCTGCAGCGTGGGGGTCGAGGACAGCCTGCAACAACACCGTCGGCAGTAGCCCAGGCCCTGCTGGGAGTGACAGGCATGTCCCACACGGGTATGAGCAATGTACCACCACAGAAGTGAGGGGAGTGATCATGACAGGCTATGAATAACGTCCATAGTGGCTGTGGTTTTTGCATATTTAGAGTAGCTATCTTGGTAGTACCGAGATCATCCTCTTGTCACAAGTTTCAGGAACTCCTGCTGTAAATTGTGCCCTACTCTGTTTAGAGACAGGTAGCGGTTGCCCAGGTCAGTGACAAAATAGATAATGGCTGCCCTCCTATTTCTTCCTTTACCTCTTTTTTTTTTTCCCCCTTCCTTGCTAGGAAAATAGAAAAAAAATCGATTCAGACTGGATTTCTTACGAGGCCAAGTGCATGGAGAGCTCAGGGAAAGGCCTGTTAGCTTTTGCCTTGCATGCACCTTGTTTTGGGGTGGGGGGGAAGGTGGGGAATGTTCTGCTCATCTTGTTCCTACAGAGATACCTTCACTCACATATTTCAAGAGTATTACATGCCAGCCTTCATCTGTGGAGCAAAAGCTATATCTGGAAAAGGATATATTTCAGTTTCAAGTATAGTTGGAAATGTTTTTAAAAGCCTCAGTTAAGACAACTGATGCTTTACAAGTCCTTTCCTCTAGAACGGCTTAGATCTGTCTGCCTGTGCCTTTATTAAGAAACCCAGGGAAACTGGTGGGGATTGTGCTGTTTCACCATAGATTAACCTTGATCTTTCTTCCAAAAACATCAGTGTTGGCCAGTCACTACCCAAAGAATTTGCCACCTTTATTTGCAGAATTTTCTGGAGGAGCATTTGCTGCTCATAAAAATCTGCAGGCACTGACTGCCGCTTCTTGCAAAGGCAGGTAGCACCGACGCTTCAGAGCCATTGGAGAGCGAATAGGACTCTGTCCTTTGGGCTGATACACTGTTATAGGAGCGTTAGCCAGTATTGTTTGGCCTGGATATACTGACTATTTTCAGAGATCTAGAAGAGAGAATTTTTATGGTTCTGAAACTGAAAGTTACTTTCCTTCTCAGCAAGGACACCTTTGCATTGGTAAGAGAAATAAAAAACCTACCAGACATTGATCCTTCTAACTTACTTACCCAGTTCCTGGTACAACACCACCTCTCACTGCGGGACCTAGTCTTAGGTGGAAGCAGAAGAACCACCCTAACCTCCTGTAGCCGCTCCCTGGTGCCCGAAAGAGGCCAGTCTGCTCTCCCAGCGACCCCGACAGCCAGAACGCCCATTCCCAGGCACGCGAGAGAATGAGACCACCCCTCTCAGCAGTACCAGGTTACTACATCAGCTTAGCTGTAGCAAACCCACGTCCTGGGGAGCACGAACAGCTATAGGAGGAATGCTTGTCTGAGCTATGGATGGCCTTTTGTTTGGTGCAGTGTATCGACTGTTTGGGTTTTTTCTCCTTTTTTTAAACACATGCAGAAAAAAAGATCATGTCACCAAGCTTGATGTAGGGTTCAAATTCAGAAGTTACTCAATTTTCTAAGCAATGAGAGAGAAACATTTATAAAGTAACAATGTCACAAAATTGTTCAGTTTGAATAAAAATAAAGTGATACTGCATTTCACCTCTACCTTTCACATTTCACATTCTTTTGAATTTTGAATTGACTGGATTTTAATGCTTTTGATTAAAATAAAACAGTACCCTTCATGAACTGTCATACAAACAGTGGCGTTTGTCATTCAGGTGATGCCATGATTTGAGCCGGTACACAGTGATACAGTTATTTTACTAAACTGAAGTTGTTGCCATAGCTCCACTGTGGGACAGTGTAGAACAAACAAAAGCCTTTCTCATGAATGCTTGTTCAATCCTGACATTCATCTCTGGCCGTAACAAGAATGCATCTGTCTCCCGCAGCACAGCATAACAAGCATATTTAAATGCTGCACGGGAAAAAATAAGTGAGGGGGTGCAGGGGATGCACTTTGCTTTGGAAAACAAAAAATAACCCAGCAGGAGATTTGGGACTTCCTCTGCTAAATGGTTTTATTACAGCAGATTACTTTGAGTTGATCTTTAACCTCCCTTGGGACAGTCATACAAGAACAACTTGGCATGACCTTTGCTCAATTGTCTTTTAAGTACAAGAAATGGGAATTCTGCTGTGCAGTTCAGAGCCACCCAAGGTTCTCTGAAGGGAAGTGTGATAGCTGCAGAGAAAAGTGCAAGAGAAGCACAGTAACGAAGATGGTAGGCAGCAAAAAACACGGTACAGAAGAGGAAGCTCAGGAAACTCCCAGCTTTCAACGAAAGGTGACAAAGATGTATTTTCCATGTTGTTTTCTTAGACCTGTAATTTAAATATGTAAGTTATGAATAGAAACTGTCTGCAATACTCATTGCAAGAGCTCCAAGATAATATAAACAGTAATATATATTAACATATGAGAGTACAAATGGAATATAGTATCAAACCTATATCAAATCAAAAATAATTACTGTATTGAGGATTATTCTTCTCTTCCTTTTTATGTCTAGGGCATGCTTGATCCATCTCAAAGACAGTAGGACAAAAAGTTAAAACTCAGATTCAGACATAACACGTTAAGGTTATGGTTGGTAATTTTTTTGATGGTGAAAAAAACCTGGTGAAACTAAGAGAGGTGGTATAAAAAACAGAATGCGAGTAAAACATGAGTTGTAGCAAGGTAGCAGATTCACCTGTACTCTAACTCAAAATGCCTAAACATTACTATATTGTTGTTAAGTACAGACTGTCTTTGTGGAGAATTGTGTGTGTGCCTGCTAGTGCTCGGGATATGAGTGTATATGCTCTCTGTGTATGTTTCCTACAGACGTGGAATATTTCATTCTCTTACTTTTAATCCTTACCTTTGTCTGAATTAATTCATGTTATCACTCAATTAACTTAAAGTTTTTACATCTAATATGATCCAGCGCTGAATACTTCATTTCAGCAGCTGCTTACTAAACTATGCTATTCGCATCACATTTCAACATGAATTACTTAACTGCATGGAAGAGTAAACTCCTAAAGGAGCACAGACTGTGTAAATTAAAAATTTAAAATCTTGAATTATTGCTTACCACAAGGTCTGTGTTTTCAAAACTCTTCACAGGTAGTTAACTGATAGAAATATGAAGGAACAGATGTTTCTCCATTTGTTTATCAATAAAGATAATTCAGACATTTATGTTCAAAGGGTAGGTTCCTTGCTTATCAAGCCTTTAAATGCATTTTGTTCACTGCACATCTCTTTTTAATTTCCTGAGTTACCTGCTAGCATCAGGATGAAGAGAATAAAGTTGCTATTAGGATGCTAAGGCTCTGAAATGCAAGTGTAAAATAGAAACTAGAACACCACATTAATTTCCATTCTGACAGAAAAAAAAGTCTAGGAAATGAACATCTAGACATACTTTAAAAAAAAAAAAAACAACCAACAAACAAATTAAATTCTGATTGCAGTTGAATTACAGCAAATCCTAGTAACTCAACCAGAATTTGTGGAATTACACTAACCAGAACAAAGAGCAGAATCTCATCACCTGCTTGCCTAATACAATATCCCTATTCAAGCCTAGAAAAGTACAAAATATTATAACGTAAATTAAATAGCAAAGACAAGTGAGAGCAAACTCACAGAGAATGAGCCTTCACATAATTATAATGTCTAAGAATTAAGTCTGATGCCAATGGTATTCAAAAGCACACAGTTATTGCCACAGCATGGAAGTCTCTGTTTTAACGACTTTCAGCACTCTTTCTTTACAATCGCAGAAAAATGAACAATTAATGTATAAGCAGAACATTATTGCAGAGAGGCTGTTACATTTCAAGACCTGGCTGAAGACCAAACGCGGTTCCATTGGTGAATACTCGCAGCGTTCACTGTTCCGCATCTCTGGGGCAGAAGGGAGGAAAACATCACAATACGCTGCAAAGCCCAGTTGTAATCCTGACAACCCTCTGTCGCTGGACGGGTGCTGGAAAAGGCCGCGCTCCCAGCGCGGGGAGACGGCAGTGGCTGACTGCTCCCTGCGGGAGGGGGGCCCAGCCTGGCGAAGCTGGGGGACAGCCAGGGCCCCCTGCCCCAGCCCCTGAGCACTGTGAGCAGGGCAGCCCGGCCATGGGACCTAGGGTCGGCCCAGAACCCAAAACAGACAAGTCCATGGTGATGAGGCAGCTGCAAGCTCAAACCAGAAACGTGACTGGGGGTCAGGTCCAGTGATGGTTACCTGGGTCAGACGCAGCCCAGTGATCACCAGGCGAGTCCGCAGTGATAAGACAGGTCCAAGGTCAAGCCACGAAGTCAGCCCATGGGTGGGGACCCAGATCTGGCCCGATGATGGTAACTGGGCTCAGGCATAGCCTGGGGATCACCAGACAAGTCCACAGTGGTGAGGCAGGTCCAAGGTGGAGCTAAGAAGCCAGGGGCACGGCTGCGGCTGAGCTGGAGACCGGCAGCCCTACAGCCCAGCTCCGGCAAGGACTGATGGCGCAGGCCAGAACTGAGACAGAGGCCCCGAGCAGAGGGCAGGGGACCCAGGTGAGGCTGGTGGGGGCTGGCAGCAGCCCACCCCCCCAACAAGGTGTGTCCTCACACCCTACAGAGGTCTGGGCTCAGAAGGGGTCTGCTGTAGAGTGATTTAATTGCCGTGGGTTGTCAGTGGGCTACTTCATGGACACTGAGCCAGGGCAGGGACAAGAGCCACGGCAGAGGGGACCTGCAGATGGCAGAACCCAGGAGGCCAACCCCCCAGCGGCTGCCAGCTGGGCCCTGGGAGGAGGGTTCACCCAGGAGCTGGGGCTGAGCAGGGGGCCAGCACGGTGGGAACACCAAAGCCCAGGGTCAGGCTGATGACCTGGGAGAAATCACCAGAGAAGACCCCACACGGCCATGGGCCAGGCCCCACTGTGCTCGATTCAGGGCTTAGGAAGGCCTGAGCTGGCTGTCAGGGTGGAGCAAGAGTTGTCTGTCCCACAAGGACGGGAAGCCGACAACGTGATATGGCTGGTGGGGTAGGGACCTTGCCAGCCAGGGCCCCATCCCACAGCCCCCAGGTGAGGTGAGCAGGGCAGGCCCAGCTGAGAGTCTAGGTCGCATGGCCAGAGCCCTTCGTTTATTATAACAAAATCTTACGTACTGAATCACTTTCCATATTTCTATTTGGCCTTCTGGTACCATTAACGTTTCACTGTGCTAGGGCAGTGAAACTGCAGAAGCTTAGCTGTTACTAAGGACCACTAATTCTCTCATTCTTACACGTATTTTTAAAAAACTCATAACCTGCTTAGAAATTATTTAATCCACAAGTAATAATACAGAAACTGGGAGAAGACTTTCCCTCTCATCTTTTAACCGTAACTACTTCCCCAATTTTTGATACCTCTCCCAGATTTACTGAGGCTCTTACATTGTTGGTGTTCTTCCCCTTAAGACCACGGCATAAATCATTTTGTCATCTTGCTGTAGCTAGCTTATCTAAGTGTGGGATCTTAGAATAATTCAGGTTGTAAGGGACCTCTGGAGATCTCTAGTCCTCCTGCTGCTCAAATCACTCAGAGAGAGCAGATTGCTCAGGCCACGTCCAGTCAAGGTTTGACTATCTCATGGATGGAGGCTCCGGAACCTCCTGTTGCATGCATCAGGACAAGCTGTGGAGTGGCTTTACCTTCTCCCTCTTCCCCATCTCTCTCTTCATGCTCAACAGGCCTTCTAGAAGGCCACTTCTGAAAATAGTGAAGCCTCACTCCTCTGAGTCATCCAAAGGTGAAAAGAACATGCCTGACATACCAGCCCATACCACTCCCTTTCAAACACGGCAGAGAGCCCCAGAAACGCCAGTACTGTTTTGTGCTTGAATATGAGAACAAGTGACAGTAGTCTCATTTTGGTATCCTACCTGAGCAAAGGGCGAAAAATGAGCCCTAGGACTTTCATAGCATGGTAACTATGCATAGGTAAGGTTTGAAAAGCTTTACTGAAATTATTCGGTGAAAGGATTAATAATTTTGTTGACATACTGAAAGATATGTAGGAATTCATATAAGCCTGACAACTTGGCTTTTGTGTTTAACTATGTAAATCCAGAAAGCATATGAGGTTCTTTCTCCCTTTCCTGTAGTTGATCCTTTACAGTCTACGTCTTATCTTCCCATGTTCTGTTTTTACAAAACAGCATTTCTTTAGGAAGCTTTTGCCCCTTCCCTCCTCCTGTTTATTTAAATTAGTTTATCAAAAAAAGTAGCAATGTAGCCTTTGACTAAATGAGGTTTGGGTTTTTTTTAATTAAAAAAAAGAGATATTATGTTGTCTGTTTTTTCAAAGAAAAAGCCCCCAAAATATTTGCAAGGTATTCTCAATCTCTTTTCCAGAAACAGCTGCATTATGCTGCTCTGGGGGTAGAAGATGCCCCTCCAGTAACATGTCAGATCAAAAGTATCAAAGGTGGCAAAGTTATAAGCAACGGAAAGAAGATCTTAGGGTCAAATAACTAGTAAAAGCTACACTAGCTAGCAAATAATCATTTTACAGTGCATAAGTACATGTTTTGTTTTAGGTAATGGGTGTATCTCTACCCAGATTATTAAAACCTCCAGTTATTAAGTTTTTGGTACCCAAAATATTAAACATGAACCCCAACAATCACATGAATGCAGTTTACAGAATGACTTTTTGATGTTTTACTTGGCAGGTTTGCATTTGAGATAGTATGGTAAAAAGAATGTGTGAAGGCATTTGCATGAAAAATTGACAAATGGGAAGATAAAGGTGGACAAGAATAGTGGAGGGAAATAAAAGTATTAGAGACTTATAATACTGGAAAAAACAGTGTGACAGAATACTGAAGATCAAGCCAAGAAGTTTGAAATTGAGCTGGGGAAAAAGGAAGGCACCAGATAGATTGAAAATGGGTAGAATTGAGTGCAATACAAATATATGCAAGAAAGGCAGTCTTAGCTTTTTGTGGATTTAAGGGGATTGGAGTACGTCTCTAGAAAGCCAGAAGAGGGGAAAAGGAGAAAGGAGGGATAACAACATAGTTTAAATGTAAACAGGAACGAGATTTTTCTTAAATTATGTTTTATCTGTAACAATAAGAAGCAGGACAGATAGAATATCACTCATTTAGGCAAAGTTTCTACTGAGATATATAAAGGAGTGAGATCTGTAATACTCAGCATTATATTTCTTGGTAAAGTTGCAGCTGTAGTACTGTGCTTGCACACTCTGCAAGAAATCTATAGAGAACCCAAAATAGAACAGGAAGTATAATGAGAAGATCTGTAAAATAGGACCTATGAGAAAGTACTGGAACAACTGAGGCAGTTTGGTCTAGAAAAGCCATGAGAGATGTGGCAAAAACACCAACGTACCTGCTAAATGTCAGCTCTCTACTCCAAATCCTCAAATTATTATTTCAAAATCTTAACCATTCGAGTCATACAAAAAGCAAAAGAGAGTAAATCTGTTCTCTCTGTGTTCAGTAGAAAAACAAGCAGGTGCAATAGATTGCAGCAATGGAGGTTCAGGTTAGACATTAAGAAAAACTTTCTAATAAGAAAGAAGCATGGCCAGCAGGTTGAGGGAGGTGGTTCAGCCCCTCTACTGTGCTCTCACCCAGCTCTGGAGCCCTCAGGACAGCAAAGACATGGACCTGTTTGAGCGGGTCCAGAGGAGGGCCACAAGAATGGTCACAGGGATGGAACATCTCTCCTACGAGGACAGGCTGAGAGAGTTGGGGTTGTTCAGCTGGGAGAAGAGAAGGCTCTGGGGAGACCTATAAGAAAGATGGGGACAGACTTTTTAGCAGGGCCTGTAGTGGTAAGACAAAGGGTAATGGTTTTAAACTAAAAGAGGGCAGATTTTGACTAGATCTAAGGAAGAAATGTTTCCCAATGAGGGTGGTGAAACACTGGCACAGGTTGCCCAGAGAGGTGGTAGATACCCCATCCCTGGCAACATTCAAGGTCAGGCTGGACGGGGCTCTGAGCAACCTAATCTAGTTGAAGATGTCCCTGCTCATTGCAGGGGGGTTGGACTAGATGGCCTTTAAAGGTCCCTCCCAACCCAAACTATTCTATGATTCTATGATGCTATGATATCAGAAGGAACCTTCCTGATGGCTAAGATTTTTCCCTGTTTGCTGTCTATTCAATTCAGACCTTGGAAGTAGTGTTGAGAGGATTGGGATCACAGTTTCCTGGCTTGTTTGCATGTAACGTTAATATATGCACCCTGGGACAGGGTGTTTATGCATCAGATGTCTATTCAAGCCCAAGCAGCTGTTGCCAAGAGCTCAGTCATTAAAGGCAGTGGCTATACATCCCTGTTACTTCTGAAGACGGAGGATGCCCAGGAGACCATACTCAGCCTGGTGCAGGATATCTGGTTACATAAAAGAAATTAGATGCATGAAGCTTCCCACCCATCACTCTTGCTTCACTGTTCTTTTGAAAGTTGGCTCGCTTACAGGGATTTACAGAAGACCATATGCTCAGCTTCTCCAGTCAAACCTAATTTTTATTTATTTATTTTAGAGCATAAAGATGATGTGCTCCAACCTTTTGAAAGCCTGTTTTGCCCCCACAGCTAGAAGGAAATGCAATTTAGGATACCTTGTTCAAGCTATCGAATATGTTATCTAAGATCATCAGAGCCAAGATGGCCTGTGATAAATTCCATTTGGACAGACATGAAGGAACCCACAACCTTCCCTCTGCCATTAGTTCAACTTTCTCTCTCTTTCTCAATTAATGAGGTACACAGCATTTCTTAATCATGCTGTTCAAACAGAAGGAAAAAAAAATTCTAAAATATTTCCCAAAGTTGGAAATGAATAAGCAGCAAGAAAAGTATTCCACTTCCACTTTGAAATTCTGGTATAACTTAGATAGGTGATAACACTAGTGCAAGAGAGACATCATTCTTTAATGCTACATGTATATGGAAAAACTTATCTCTATAAAAGACGAATGCAAATGCAGCCGGAGTCAATAGCAAACTCTCAGCATGAAAGCAAAGATGAAGTTCACCCTTTCGTGCTCAAAGTAAATAAAAGGCAAGGGAATTTACATTTCCAGCTTATTGGCAATGCGATCATCCAGCTGCAAGAAGGTCCATTTCCCTTTCACCTCTATTTCCACACACCTGCCTGGTCAGGGCGGTCTGAGCACTGACACCGGATATGTCCATACCTGGTGCTGCTCCTTCAGCGCATCAGCACTGGTCCCCTAAAAGCTGGCGTATGTGGTTGAGTTTATAAAAGGGCTACCAGTTACCTCAGCCTGCTCTAGCCCTAACACTGCTCAGCCATGCTGT
Source organism: Phaethon aethereus (assembly GCF_964289735.1). Classification (NCBI taxonomy): domain Eukaryota; kingdom Metazoa; phylum Chordata; class Aves; order Phaethontiformes; family Phaethontidae; genus Phaethon; species Phaethon aethereus. The sequence goes on from NC_138575.1 coordinate 131,781,536, forward strand.
CCAAATATTCTTCTAACAGCATAACTCTCCTGCAAATATTTTGCCTAAGCAAATGAGCGAGAAATTTCGGGCAGAGTGCTGCATTAATCATGGTTTAATCATGTCCCTGGAGTATGCTTTCCATAACGTGTGAGCAGTCCTCACAGAATAACAGATAAAGGAACTTAGTCGTGGGGAAAAAGATTCAGCTGTGAGATTTAGTTTGGCTACCTGTTTTCCTTGCTCAGTCACCTCTTTTGGCATGTATTTTCCTTTTTTCATGACTTCTCTCTCATCATTTCTTTTCACGTTCTCCTTTCTTTCTGCTTTCTTTTGCATCTCCTCTTCTACACTTACCTATGCCTTTCCCTTTCATGTACTTCATGTATTTTTTTGTATTGCGCTCTGCCTCCTTTGCAGATGTGCAAAAGATGAGATGTTTGAAATGAAGCTCCCAAGTCCCGAGGCACACTTCTCTTGAAACTCCTCATGGTTTTGGATGGCCTTAGATGTTAGTGCCCCTTGATGAAGCTCACCGTGCCCACCGCAGCTAAGTACTACAGAAATACGCTTTCATGAACCTATCAAGGTTAACTATAGCCAATGGAGCCTCTCTGTTCTCAAAAGCATTGGCTTTATATTGTCTTGATCATGTTGTCATGTTCTCTGTGAGCAAGAAGGCCAGGTATTTCACTGAAGCCACGTAGAAGCCGCAGCAGCGTGCAGTGAAGATGTAGTCGTGACTCCCGGGCAGGCAGTAGCCAGGTTCTTCGCTGTGGGTCTGGGAACTTCGTCACGTATTTGGCTGTGATAGAAACATTTTGCTGCGTTTGGATGGAACCCCTACCATTACGACTACGTCCTTTTATCCACCTCACGGCAGAAGAGAATGACACTTTAACCGAAACTGTTCCACATTATGATTCCTTTCACTAAAAAGCAACTTTATTTCTTTAGTACCACGGATTTGCAAAAGCATTGCCTAGGAACCCAACCCAAGCCGAAGCGAACGTGCATTTCCGAAAGAAACTCACCCCCTGTCCCCGGCATTCTTTTGACCTCACTAGCTGAAAACCACGTAATACACGACAATGCCCACGCATTTCAGCCCCACTCCGAAGAAGCGCATCCAGTATCTTCTTCCTCCCCGGGGAGGGGAAGCGGGCGGCCGCTCCTGCCCCGGGAGCCGGGGCGCAGCTCCGGGCGGCCCGGGGAGCCCTGCGGCCGCTACCCCCGCCGGCCCGCCGCGCGGCAGGAGCTGTCCGTTCAGCACCGCGCCGGCCGCCTCCTCTCCCCGCTCCCGCCGTCCCTTTTTGAACGGGTCGCACCTCACCGCAGGTCACCCTGAGGCAGGTGGCAGGGCCGGCCGGGGCCGGCGGGAGGTGTAGGCAGAGGCGGCGCCCGGCCTGGCCGTTGCAGCTGCGCAGGGGTGGGGGCCGGGGGGACACGCCCGTGCGGCTCTCGCTGCGCCTCTGGCCCCCCAGGCGCCCGCGCCGCTCCGGCGCGCCCCGGTGCGCGGCTCCGAGCCGGGCCGGCCCGTCCTCGGGAGGGACTGTGCGGGGAGGCCGCGGCGCCCCCGGGGGGCCGCCCGGGTAGCCGCCGGCCGGCGCGGTGGCGCGGCGGAGCAGCAGCCAACCAGGAAGCCGCATGCAAATGAGCGCGGCGGCGGCGTCCCCCTCGCGCGGAGGGGGCGCGGCGGCCGCCCGGTTGCCATGGCGACGCGCGGCGGCCGTACCCCCGGGCGCTTCCCGGGGAGACCCCCCGCGGGGCGGGCACACGCGTGACGGCGGAGCCCCGCGCCGGGCGGGCCCGGGCGGCAGCGGCGGGCGAGGCTGCCGCCGGCCATGCCAGTGCTGGCGCCCGATGCTGAGTCAGAAACAGGTATCCCGAAATCCCCCTCAGAGGCGCTGCGCTCGGCGGCCATGGAGGAGCTGGAGCACACCTGCCCCCAGCCTCGCCTGGTGAGTCGGGCCGGCCCCGCCGCCGCCCTCCCGCCCGAGCCGCCCCGGACGCTGCGGGGCCGCGGGGGCGAGGGGGAGGCCAGCGAGGGAGGGAGGGAGAGGCCGGCGCCGTCTTATGGCAGGTCCCTTTGTGCAGCGTCGCGCCCCCGCGGGGAGGCTGCCGTGGGGGTGGGCTGTCCCCTCAGCTTCGGGTGCGGGTCCCTCCCGCTGTGCTTCGTCGTGTGGGGGCTGCGGGGAGCGCAGTGCCAGCGAAGCAGAATTTGTGGTCCCCGCTTTAAAAGCAAACACAGCCTCCCCGGCCCCCCGCAGCGAGGCCGCGTTCGGGGGGCGGTGCGGCGGGTTCTGTAACGGGCTCGCGTGCAGCAGCCGCGGTCTCAGCTCAGGGACCAGGCAGCGTGTCACGGCCGCGCCACCGCCAAAGCAAGGCTGCGCGTCGCTGGCAGCGGAGGCGGCCGAGCGGCGGCCTCGCCGCGGCCCGGGCAGCCCCCGCCGCTTCGGAGCCCCCTTCGCGCCGGGGCATCCGAAGGAAGAGAGCTGCGGGCTTTTTTTTTTTTGGGGGGGGGGGGCGGGGTGGCCAGGAGGATGAAAGAGAGCCAGGAGAGTGGTAGTAAAAATAAACTCCTTTCATCTTCGGGTAAAGGTGAGGGAAGGCTCCTTCGGATCCTGCAGGCATCTTTACGCAGCTGCTGTACCCCCGGAGTTAGGGTTTCTGAGAGCTGCCCTTTTTCACGCGCTAATTTGAACTAATTGGAATGTTTCCTTGCTTTTTTATTTAAACCTTTTGTTATTCCTGTCAGGAATGATCGCTCCTTTCCCCGACGCCGTATGCACCCACTGGCAAAGCGGTAGAAAAATAATAGTAACCATTCCTATACACACAGACAGAAATGCAGAGACAGTATCGAGGTGTGGAAGTGCATGACTGATGCAACAGTTTAATACTGGAAATCAGATCATTTAACACCGGAATTCAGTCACAGTCCTAATTAAAACGTATTTAAACACCAACCTTCAGTAATTAAATTCAACGCTATAGTTGAGACATTGTTCTGATACGACAAGAAATAGCAATAGTCATTGGAGCTGACCTAAATTAATGTTTTCTACTTGCTAGTGTTATAATTAGAATCAACTTTAAAGAAGACTCTTAATGTGTTCATGGAAGGCTTTGGGAGCTCTTTTAATAGGGAAAGTTAGCTCACGTGTTGTTACTGCAGTGTGTTCGTACAGGCTGTCTAAGATTTCTCTGTCAAAAGCTCAGGTATAACAACCCGTTTGAATATATTACTCCATGTAGTCTGACATGTTAAAAGATTTTAAAGAAAGAAGTGACAATATGATGCCAGTGTTTACAGTATCATGCATTCCAGTATAATTTCTGTGGAAATTAAGGTGACAGCTAGAGTACACGAATAAAACAGGAATTCGTTATGGTGTTTTACATCTTCCCGAGTACCAATAAATAATGGACAACGGAGACGTTTTGAATAAAGATTTATGGAAAATGTGTCCTTATAAAGTGATATTTTGTCAGTCAGCAGATCTGCGTTATCTTCAGGAAAAAAAAAAATTGCCTGTTGAAGAGTAATGCAATACACTGTATTTGATTAGGGCATAAGGAGTCATGCAAGCAAGCGTAGTCAAGTTATGTCTTAAGTGAGAAGAATTCAGAGCTGGTGTCCTGAAGAGTTAAAGTGAATCACCCCTTGACAGATGATCTAATAACATGGATATCAAGTTCCTACCCGATCTTTTTTAAGATCTTCAGTACTTTCTCTGATGCCACTCCTTGAAGGCAGCATGTACAGTGGTGGGCCAGTAACCAAGTCACTTACTTCATTAATATAAATGAAAAAGGGTGTCTCAGTTAACATTTTAGTATCATTTTATTGTCCTGGACCTCAGGATGGTACGTCAGGATGGGTTTGACACCTCAGAATGGTGTAATTCATGGCAATTAAAGTCTGTGATACTTACAGATGACTTTTTAATGCCGTTCATTGGTTATTATGCGTCTTGAAGATTAATTATCTGGGCTTTTGAGTTCTTCATGTAGGCTCATTTTTAGGAAGCATTTTTTGTTAAGAGAAGAAATATAACTTCAGAATCAGCCTGAATTTTAGAAGATGAAAAGCGGGTTAGTTCTTTTCTGAAACAGTTGTTGTTGTCCTTTTTGTTAAAAAAAAAAAGGAATAATTTATTTAAAGCCTTAAAACTGTGAATATTTTTAATGGATATCTGCCACTAGATCCTCTGATTTTAGGCTATGGAGTCTGCTAGCTTGGCAGGAAGTGTCACAGTAGGACTAAAGAAAACCCCTGTATCCTTCAAAGAGCAGGAAAACAGGGGACATTGAAGGCAATTCTCAGGTAAGTTTCAATGTGTATTGAAACCTGATGTTTTTCAGTGCCTAGGTACTGTTGTGATATAAATTGCCATTAATTTTTTCCCAAGACACTCTTTGGGTTTTCTTAATCAACTAGAGCATTAATGAGCGTTCATGCTTCAGTCAATTGGTCCGTCTTTCACTTAGTCTTTACCTTCTTTACATTCTCAACTTCCATATATCTGAATGCTAGAAAAATCTCTCTGAGTGACACATGTACCTGAGCCTCAGTGCACAATGGAGGAACAAACCAATTAGAGTGGCAGGTTTTATCCATAGTGGTGATTTTAGCAGTTTTGTAGTGAAGAAAAAACCCAGAAATAATGCTTCTTCAGTCCTGGTTTGTATAGTTTTGCATTTATCTGTGTTTCTCATCTGGACCAAACTGCTGGGTTTGGCTGCTTTCTGATCTACCACGGTCCCATCCGTTTTTTTAAGTGGGCATTGCTTCTCCTACTTAAATCCTAGGTTTCCCATGGTTTGGTTGTGAGGGCTTTCATTGTTTTAAGTGGGATAAACGTCACTGCTGGTCATATCATTGCACACAGTGAAGCTATGGCAGTTACCCCTGGGTAACTTTCAAAAAGCTGCAGAGCACTGCTGGGCTGTGGATGGCAGCCAGAGAATCCCAACCTCAGGCTTTGCCTGTGTGCACCTGTGCTAAAAAGGCCTGTAACTGAGGCAAGCAGAGATACCAAAGGAGGAAATACCAAAGAGTAAGTACAAAGCCTTGTGAAATGATTAGCTTATTTTTTTATAATTTATTTATGTCCCACGGGATCAAAAGTTTGACTTTGATCCCACCAGACTGTGGTCTCACATGTAGGCAGCTCCTTGAAGGGTTGGTGTGCGCCTCGAGAATTACCAGTCCTCACCCTGAAGGAAGCAAACAGGCATTTCAACACACCTTGTTCAGGAAGACAATACCAGATAGTGTCTTTCACAAAAGGAAACAATGGCAATTTATAAGGACAGTGCTGCAGACAAAGCAAAACCGAATACACATCGAAACTTACTTGAAAACAAACTTCAAAACCTACTGCTTGGTTTCATCTTTCCACTGAACATGTTGAGAGCTGCTTTTCCTCATATTTCACGTCTCTGTCATGCAACACAGGCCACAGTGAGAGCATCTGGAGAAGTACTGTTGGGGCCTGGGTACCAACGTCTTATTTTCAAAACTGGCTGAAGCCCTTAGGGTCAGGCCAGCTGAAGGAATGTGGGGGGAAACATAAGTTTCCATCATAGTACCTACCTTGTTGTGCTCTGAGTCTAATGTGAGATTAAGCCCAAATCAGGAATACAGGCTCTTCTGCAGCACTTAAAGCTAGGCACAGTTTAAGGAACCTTAAGAAACTAGACAAACGGAAAACCACCTGAATTGTTAAGGTGACCTACAAGGGGGGAGAGGGAGTGGGCAGGTAGGTGGTAGGTTTGGCCTGTGCTTGTGGGTATGTTGGTGGGTACAGGACCAGGCAGGAATTAAGCAGATGTTTTCATGAATTTAAAGTTAAGTCAGTCTATCTTCACGATGACAATAAAAAAGCAGATGATAGGTGCTTTTTGCTGTGTCTGCTCCGTCCTTGGCCATGCGACACCAGCAATACCGGCCTGTTCCCAAGATCATGGTTATGTGACATCTGTGCTACCGTCGAACGCCTGTTCTCAGGCACTTGAGCTGTGGCCAGATCCCATTTGCCTGTGCAGGAAAGGGCATCAGGGCCCTGTGTGGAAGTACCCAACCAGTTTTTTTCTGCTTAGCATCACCATGGCAAGGACAGAGAGACTAGCTGGAGGCTTAGAACCTATCCATATGGCAGATAAAACATGTTCTGCCAAGGCACTGTAAGCATCAAGGCCATTTGAGGTTCACCCTGGCAATCCCAGTGCCTGCTCCTGGACTTAGTTCTACTGTCTTGTTTTAAGGTTCAGAGGCTACAGTCTTCTACAGTTCAATAGAAATTAGGCACCAAATACCTTGGAACCACTGTATCTACCAGTACTTTGGCAAATGAGACTCGGATGCAACTGAAGATCACAGCTGTAATGTCATTTTATATATCAGCTGCTTTAGCCATTTTGTTTATTTTATCAATAACTTAGAAGAAATTAGAGTACATGAATTCATTTTTTTTTTAATTATTCAAGTACATTTGGAAAACATTTTTCTTTCTTTTAAATTTTATTTTATTGAAGGGTAGAGGAGAAAGTTTCAGTACTTTCACTTACTGGAGCTGTATAGTGGTTTAAGGGGGCACTAGACTTCACTAGATGGTTTCCCTGTTGCTGCTGTTAAGCAATGAAATGTTAAGCACAAAACTTGAAATAATTGCAAGAAAAGTGTGCATGCCTTGGCTTCCTATGTTTTCATCCCTGGATGCCTTCCTTCATATTTGCAAACAGTGTTTTGGGAAGGTCTGATACAACCTCTGGAACTATTTCAGGTATTTTATTTCCATGAGCTTCCATAGATCTTCATATTTATCTTTCCTGTGTCACTGAAAGGTATAGGCAATTTTAATCAGAGGCACTAATGATGAATTTAGGGAGTTTTATTGTGGTTACAATTGTCTTATGCATCTCTGTCTCTCATGAGTGGAACTAAATACATATGTAAAGAGCCTTACCGTTCAGGAACCCAAAATGACTTTATTTCACCAAATATTTCCTTGGTCCTTTATAAGTTTGGGTTTTGCTCTGGATTAATTTTCGTTTTCATAAATGTTGACTACTACATAAAAGTACAAACCCATAAAAACATGCCAAATGTGGTTTGCGCTTGGGGATGTGTAGCAATCTTTGCTGCACTTAAAAAAAAAAAAATTGCCCGTAGACATCAGAAATCTACTGTGATTTGCCTTTACTACATCAAAGGATATGCAATGGGTATACGTTCTGAAATGCCATAGTCTCTGCAAAAACATGCTGCAATACGTATTTGTCAGATATACAGAACTACAGAATCACAGAATCACAGAATCATTTAGGTTGGAAAAGACCTTTAAGATCATCAAGTCCAACCACCAACCCAACAGATACTTTTTGCAGGAGTCACAAATGACATGTAAACACAGGGAGCAAACATTGCATTACATGTATTGTATTCCTTGCTTGCATATACGCAATGCTATTTTAGAAGCAGATTTTATTAGGAGAATATTGCCAATTTCTTAAACTGTGCTGCTGTTAATATGAAGGTATGTCACACCTTCAAAAAGGAGTAGAAAACCATTGTAAATAGATTCTCTCTTCCCCCTCCTCAAAAACATATACAACATTATAATGTAACATATGTATAAAATGTAAAACGAAACACAACACACACATTGGTGTGGAGCAGAAGACATGCAGAATTAGGAGTCAAATACTAACTACTTGGGCAAGAAGTATGCAGAGTGTATAACCACACATCCAGGATCGTGCACAGACATTCAGCGCAGCCACAACTGTCTGTCCCAATATGTGCTTATACCTTTGTTTCCACGTAATCTGCTTTCCTTTCCTACACACACATAAACAGATGGCATAAGGTGAAAGAAAAGCTCTTCTGAAAGGCACTGGATGAATCACAAATCTGCTAGAGAAGCCCAGTGCTCTCCCTATGGGAAAATAGTTCTTCCCAGGGTGCTTCTGCCCGCCAGCTGGGGAACTGCAGAGAGTACATGCCTCCTGTGCAGGAGGAAAAACAGGGGTTTTTTTTGCTTCAACACAGCTCTATTTTGAGTCATGGTTTATACAAAATGCTGTCTTACATCTGCCATGAAATAATTGATAGATGTTAAGTATCTTTATGTAGAAGCACCAGTAGAGATTGAATATTGGGCCAAATTCACCCAGTGTCTTAGCTATAACTCAGTTGATTTCAGTACATTAACCCTTGCCTATGTTAAAGCTGAAGTTAGGTCCTCTGAGGCATACACCAGGTGTGTACACTGATGTACAAGGCAAAAGAAATGGGTCTTAGAAATCAAAAAAAATATGAATGAACATTATCTCCAGTTTCTAGATTGATCAATAAAACACAGAGTGGCATTAGAGCAGTGGTTACACAGTTTTGGTCCGTTGACGATGGCCAACCCTCAGTGTTAATCATGGGCCAGCAAGCACCTGCCATTCAGCTTTGAATTTCAAATGCACTAAGGGCAGGTTGGTTCTGCAGTTGCGTCGCAATGTCCTCCTTTTGCAATGGCATCTGCAGGCTGCCGCTTGGTAACCGGTGCCCCATCAAAGGAGCCACATACTTCTTTATCCCGAACTACTGCATATCCCTGCTCAGTGCCAGGACATCTGACAGCTTGGCTAAACCTCTAGCTGTCAGGACAGGCGGACATCTAGGCTCACAGGCTCATGCTTCCTTAGCTGCTGTTCGTTCTTCCAGTCAGTCCTACCTGGGTCACTTGTACGCAGTGCTCCTTCCAGCTGCGCCAGGGTAGCGGGCTCAGGTGGGTAAGCTGCTGAGCGTCACGTTTCATTTCCAGCTGGTGTTCATGGAGGTTGAAGGGCTTCCTCGGCAGTTCTTTCACTTGAGGTCTGCTTGACTTGGGGCCCATCCTACCTCTAGAACGGATTTTATTTTCTAAATAACGTGCTCCAGTTCAGTCAAAAGTCATGGCTGTCATGCAGGAATCTTGTCACAAAATTCTTTGGCCTTTTGCAAATATTAGACTAGTTTATATAATAGTTGTTCTAGTTTCATAATCTATGAATGTGTACATATATACCTCATTGTGCTTCTTGAGAAGACAATGAAAGCTGCTTTTCTTCTATTATGTCTTCAATTTGTAATTGCATCTTGAACTTAATCATTATTGACTTAATACTGGTGACAAGCAAAGTATACTTGATTGAAGATAAAGCCTAGAAAAAGGAACTGAGAATAAGGAAATTTGGAATCCTTGCAGACAGATTTTTTTTTTTTAAGTTATTGTTCTTACTAGGTTAGTTTGCCTTATTTTTAGTTTACATGCACCTCCCTGAGTCAGCAGAACTGTGGGAGAACAGGCTAGATTTTCTTTTGATGCATGTGTTGATATTGGAACTGTTTGTGAAACATTTACCTGGAGGCACCCACCAGTAACATTCAATTACAACTTAATTGCTCATAAATTTACCTGTTTGGGTCAAGGTTACCAGAGGTAATACATGAGACAACATGGTTTTCCTTTTTCACAATGTTGACTCCCTGAACCTCTAAGAGAAGACCTTGGTAGTCCTTAACATAGTCTTTCCACTTGCAAAGGGTATTCATACTTCAGAAACTCAACATGTATTTTTAGTTCCTTTTCAAGAGTTTTGACAGTGTTTTTCTCTTAAATGTTCCTTAAAACTGATCTTGGTGTTTCCTGCTTGTTTACCAGCATTAGGAGCAGGTTCCCAAAATAATCTTTCCTCATACGAGTAGATCTTTCCTACGTGATTTGGTCCAGTGAAATCAGTTATCTGTTTCAAATACTGCCTCTGAGATCAAAGGAGATTACAGCATCAGACCTCCCACAGAATTTGCCTGCCAGTTTAACTGTTCTATAAGCACAGTCCCAGCCTGCTCTACCAAGGCTTGCCTGTGTGGCTGTACTGGTTCAAGATCTGAAATTTTCTTAGACCTTTGTCGATGGCAAAATCTTAGATGACAATACAACTGTTCTCCCTACCAAGAAAACAAGGCTTTTGTCTATGCCATGTGGTGAGGGAGGTAGTGTAGCTGTGCAAAGCAAAAAAAAAAAAAAAAAAGAAAATAAAAGAGAAAGAGTAGCTCCTTCCATTAGCACGTTGCGTGCAATTACCCTGCCGGCAGAGTTATAGTGGCAGATGCACTATGGCATAGATGGGTCTACGTTTGCCCATTTAAACAAATATTTCTGTCTTCCTTTCTGCTGTGTAAAAAAACCCAACCCAACAACCCTGCAGAGAAAAGCAAACAATAACACAACTATTACAGGCTGTAAACAAAAGAGAGAGTGTGGAGGTGCTGTACTTTTGACCTATTATTTCAGTGGTATGACTCCTGTTCCTTTACAAATCACTGACCACTTTGCTTTTAACCCTTTGGAGACATAAGCTATGAATGTTTATCTGCTAAGCAGCAGCTAAATTAAATGGCTACAGTAGCCTAAGAGGCTATGAAAAGTGATAATAAAAAGGCAGCATCAAGATACAACTGAAAATAAGCTGCTTCTAGCTGTCATGTAGGGTTTCTTCATAAAGTTTCCTGACCACAGGACCAGCTCAGGGCTGCCTACCACACTGTACTCTGGGCTACTGCCTCATTAAACGTAGTCAGTGCTTACAAAGATGTTACTGGGTGCAAATGGAGCTGTGAGGCATTTGCTAGGAAGCCCCCCTTTACCTACCTTCCATCTTTTAATGTCCTGAAATTTATTGAGCATCATTCAGTTATTTTGCAAATTTGTAAGAACGCAAGCAAGACACTATTTAAACTTGTCATAGAATGAATGGCTTCTGATATGCAGGGGTTATTGGATATGGTGTTTTTGCATACGTTCATTTTTAGGAAGTGGATTTAATTATAATTGAATGCAGCGTCTTCATTCCCAGGCAATAGGACTTGCACTGCAAGAGTTTTTTAACAACTTCGGAAGTAAATATCACTAACGAATCCTAATATTACAATGACTTCTCCATTTATGACATGTGATAGGCTTTCTCTAGACACCACATTATTAATAATACAGTAATGATGTTTGGACAGCTTAAATGAAAGTAAGGTCTCCCTGCTGACACCAGGTGTAAGGTGCTTATGTCATCAAACATACTGCAAAGTGTAAGCACCATGTAAATAATTTTGTATTCTATGCCTATCTATTAAAGCTCTAGTAACTGGAAGAGTTATCAGTTTGAACACTGTATAGACCACCTTGCAGTTAACAGGGAAGGGCAACAAAAATAATCAGAGTTGTGGACCAGCTTCCATAGAAGGAACAAATAAATGAGGTAAAGTTCTTCATCCTGGAAAATGTGACCGAGGGAAGAAGAGAGATAGGCAGGGAATAGGTGGCTACGAATGAATTTACTGAAGCTTCCAGTACAAGAATATCAAATAATAGAAGGAGGAGGCAGGTGCTGAACAATAATTCATCACTGAACTCACGCTTAGGCTAAAGAGCACCCTGCTACAGGATGATGCAGGTCTCAGAAGTTTGCCTTCATCCAAAATACGAGGCTAATTTGATTTGCTTGACTAATCACAAAATGTAAATGCCTAGAAAATAATGAAGGCGCAGTTGAAGGGAAAAATGTGTCAGAGAAAGACAGAAGTACATTTGCACAAAGTCTTTGTCTAGCCGTCTGATTATTGGCAAAACTACAGCAAACTTCTAAAAGTACTGTAATGGATTAACCAAAATTAAAAAGCTGCTATAAATTACTTGCTTTCTCTCAAATCTAGTTATTCCTGACAAACAACTGGAAATAATATAAGTAATTATATACAAACTGAAAGAGGTTTGATAAATTATTTATAGTTTTTAGTAATTTCTTGAAATATTTTATCTTGTGCTAAAATACAGACCAAGTGGCCTCATCTTCTTTTGCTCATAAGATGTTTTTGTTAAGCTCAGCAACATTTTTTCTAGGCCAGATAAAACAAAATAATACGGATACTTATTGGGAAGCTATTGCTGTATTTCACTTGATCCGTCCGCATATGGTATTTATGCATTTCTCTATGTGGCTTTGATAGACTATTGCTGATTTTAATCTATTGTATTTAATGTATTTTCATATCCAATGACTGAGAGGTCACAGAGTAACGCGAATATTGATGAGTCTGGTTCTAAGCCCTTGGCCATAAAGTAAGCTTTAATGATGAGCATTTACAAGAGCTGGACCGATGGGAAGCTAATAGACCAAAAGAAAAATCTTGGTGCTGCAAAGGTGTTTACATGGACAAAAAGCACCACTGTGTTTGCCTAGGGGGGAAAAGAATATCTTGCAGCAAACCAGGTCTATTTTCTTCAAATAATCTCCAAGGAAACAGCCTCTGCCAAGCTAGGATCTGATTACCAGTTGCAGGCCTCGGACCATAGCCATTACTGTTTTAACATTTCTGCCTTCCTCTTTATCCCAGCGGGAACCAGGTTGTATGGGCTGCCGTGTAACTTGACCTTTGTTGGAGATAAAAAGACAGGTTAGCACACAGCGATCGCAAAGCCAGAAGCAAAAAGACAGTATTTAGAAAATAAGGGAAGGAGCATGGTATGATTATGTGTAATGTTCTACACTGTGCATTGTGGGTGGCTCAATGAACAGTGCCCGACCACAAAACCCAGACAAAAAATTGGACTTGGTCATAGTTTCTCCATTTTTAACCTGGTCTGTGCAGAGAAAAGGTGACCTTCATCACTAAGATATTGTTACCTCGGATGATTTCCTGCAACATCCGCGATTAAGAAAAAAAGGAAGGAAAAATAGGAGGAGAAAAAAGAAATCTACATAAAATTTTAGTGCTTTCAGTAAACAAAATGAATAGTAAATCAGCAGAAAGAGTTGGATATGAACCTTAGAGCTCACTTTAAGTCTTTGCTGCTATTTTACAACTGTCCTCTGAGCTTTCCATGCAACAAGCCAGTGAGCCCAGAGGTCAGCAGCAATCAGGCATGACATGTCTTAAAGTGTCTCAGGGATGCTAAAGAAAATAAATGCTCAGTGATTAAGTGTTCAGCATCCAAAAGATGGAAAAAAGTGTAAAGGGGAAGAGAGATTCTGCTATGACCAACCATAGGTACTCAAACTGGTAAGACAACTGTGCTTGGCACAAATGGTCACTGCCACATCAAACCAAGCCACAGCTTCAGGGCCATGAGATCCCAGCTAAACCATGGTGGAGGCAAAGTAAGCGATGTATTTCAGCTTGTCGCAACCACCACCTCATCTCACAAAAACAAAGCAACCCAAGACTCAGCTCATGGTAGTTTGCTGTTTCTATGATTTCATAAAGATTTCAAGCCCACAGCAGTAGAAGCGTGTTTTTTCATATCAGACCATGTGGCAGATAATAAATATCTGAGATTCTGATCGCTGATAACTTCCTACATAGGCATGGGCAGAAAATGTAATTTCTGTAATCAGGTTTCCTGACAGATAATGCCACATCATTCTTCACACATCCTCACTCTCTCTCTCATATCTTTAGGTTATAAGCACTTCAGAGCAAGTACCCTCGTGGTGGTCTGATCACAGAGCGTTGTAGTACTATTACAGTATGTGTCAGACCAGAGAAAGGAGTTGCAGCTCAGTTAGCTCTAGTTAGGTGGGACTTCTGCTTGCAGTCTTGGCTTTGTTTTGAATTGCTCCTCAAATTTCTGAGGAAGGTTCTGATTAAAAATGCAAGAAAACAACCTGTGGTCCCAGTCATCTGTACTGATGTCTTGTCAGTGGGGGGAGCTGATGCTTGTGAGGAGGTGGCCCATTTGTAGCTTTCTAAATCCCAATTAGTTTTTCCAGCTATTATTTATGCATAGCAGAATACATTTTGCATCATAGGCCTTTGGACTCATTGGAACCAAACCAAGGATTAAAGTGCTTGGGCCATCAAGCCTGACTTCAACCTCAGCAAATGGAAAAATTACGCACCTGCACCAACTTAAGAAATGCTTGAGTTTCTCAACAGAGACAAAAAATTAAGTTGCATGATGTATTTGTAAAGCTTTATTTTCCTCATAATTTTACCTTGTGTGAATTGTGTGTGCTCAGGGGTGACCAAAAAGCAAAAATCCCCAGGGAACAAACCAGCATTAAGCCTGGTTATAGTATCTTGCCACAGATAAATGGTTCTTTTTTAACCACTTGATGGAAGAAATAAATTGACTTACTTTGTGTTTTTTTCCCCTTCCAGACTCTGACAGCACCTGCTCCATTTGCAGACGAAACGAGCTGCCAGTGCCAAGCCCCCCATGAGAAGCTAACCATTGCACAAGCCCGCCTGGGAACACCAGGTATGTGCACAGAACAACGTCAGCAGGACCGTGGGTGCTCCCAAAGCACAGGCTTTCCCTTACAAACCTCTGTCCATGCTCACATGCTTGGAAGCGGAAAGGCCAGCTGGTATCTGGTGCTACCAGGCAGCAGGGAAGAAACCAGGGGCTAGAGGACCATTATCTTCTGCTAGAGAAAGAGCAAGAGAAAACGTTTCAACTTTGAGTTTGATGTTTTCATGGATGTCTGCACATTGGTCGGAAGGAAGGCTTGCCAGCCCACTCCAGACAGCCTTAAAGTTGTGTTGTGTAGCGGCTACCTCCTGGATTCTTTTCCTGTACTGCCTCTGCTGGAAAACAGCTTTCACTGATATTCTTGTTGATCACATCAGACCTTAAGTGGCCTTAAAGGCCATTTACCCTTTGAAAAGAAACTATGCCCAATTTTGGAACTCTTTATCTGGACAGTTTTTCCAGACCTACCTGTGTGATTGTGCTGGGGAAACAGGATGATTTCACACAAAGTCCCAAATACATACTTCACCCCATCTAAATTCCATGAGATTCTTTAAAAAAAGCCTTCATATACTTACTTTACGTATTTAAAATAAGCTTTTAAAATATGTACACTTTATAGAGGTAAGCCCCAGCTTCCCACACAGCTCTTCAAGGAACAATGTTGTCCCCATATTTCCGTGGACCCCTGGATGTCCTGACAGCAGAGTTATCTCTCCGCAGCACCGAAGCACAGGCCATGGAGGTTGGAGCTCTGTTGCTCTCATCTCTGCTGTCCTTTTGCTTGGAGGTGACTTCTCTGTGGCACAGCTGCCAGGTGTGTCATTCGGTAAACCAAGTTCTTTTTCCATCTGGATGCTGCTGCTCAGGATGCCGTTCAGAAAGCAAGAGTTGTAAGAGTGATAGCAGGAGGACGATGAGAAAAAGAAATTATAGGCTCATTAGAGAGAAGAGCTTGGGGGAAGGATGGAAAAAGGGAAGTGAAAGGTTTATGTGGAAGAGGTAAGCAATACATTTTTACAGCAGTAAGCTGTACAAAAAAGAAAGTCATAGACAAGAGGGGAGGAAAAGGGAGATGATAGGAAAAAATAAGGGACAAAATGAAAAAATCCAGAAGGCAGAACTGACTAGAAAGGCAGAGAGAAAAGAACAAGACATATGGTGGAACTCTGAATGAAGCAGGAAGATGACATTTTTGCTAAATTAGAATACAGGGATGATGGATGATAATAAATAAGCTAAGTTTGAGAGGAAACAGTAGAGAGTACAGAGAAGAACAAGTAATGAGCAGGATAAAACACTGTGAGTTCACCCACGGTGCATTTTGAACATCAGAACAGGGGTAAATCTCTGCAATCATCTGGTCTGGGAACAAAAACCTGTCCAGTAGAATTAAGTGCAACTTGGTTTGGGTCTGAAAAGTCACTATTGTGTTTCTTTCTCTGCAGTTGACAGACCTGTCAGAGTGTATGCAGATGGGATATTTGACCTCTTCCACTCCGGCCACGCTAGAGCTCTTATGCAAGCCAAAACTCTATTCCCAAATAGCTACTTATTAGTAGGAGGTAAGATCGGAGTTATTTATTGTGCTGGATTTTTGCTTCTGTGCTTCAGTATCAGAGAGCTATTGCCGTGCTTGCACCCCCAGCTGTTTATACACTATGACTTTGAATGCTACTTTCACTCTAGGGACTTTCTATAGGTGATTTGCCTTGAATTAAGTCTTACAATTGCATCAATTAAAGTAAAAGTCAAATTCTGCCCTCAGCAGCACAGGCACAATTCCCATTCTAGTTAAAGCAGGTGCCTGCATGACTGAGCTTAGAATAGCACCATATGAATAATTTACCTTCTTCAGTTATTGGCTCAAAATTGTTCGAAGATGGAGATGAGTGAATGAGATCAACCACTCATTTATTTCTGGCTGCTCAGTCCCTCCGCCAGCCAGAGCCCACGTCCCCGGGCTGCCGGGTCAGTACTGTGTCTGCAGGCCCAGCCTTCAGCATCAGCAGAGAAGCTGGATCCAGCCAGTTATCATTGGAGACCCAAATGTAGGTCATGGTTTGAACATAGTTTTCAGCTCACAAGTGTCCCCAGGCAGGTTACTTTCTGATCAGGTTTTTTTTTTCTGTGAATACCTTCTTTTTTTGCTGTGTGGCTGGCTACCAGCTGTTCAGCAGTTGGTGCGAGCCTGAGGAGTCACTGGAGGGCGTCTGTGTGAGCCCTGCTCTCCTCAGGCCCGACAAACATGCCTTTGGGGTTGAGATATGCCTCACACAAACATCTCGCAGCAGCCTTCAGCTGCTCAAATGCTTACAGCAGTGATGATAAAGTGAATGTGAATGCAACCTTCAGACACTTTATAAGATACTTTATTTTGTATCTTTGTCCCAAATCAGTTAAAAGGTGGGGAAAAAAATACCCAACATAGAGGAAAAGCAAAATCTCCATATAAACACAATCTTTGGTTTTACACTTAAGTTTATGAATTGTGCCAATTCCTGTGGAGCTTCCTGGGAGGGAAAGGAGACATCCCTTTGTTATAAAGGAAACATTTAGGACTCTCTTGTTTTCCTGTTGAGCCAGATAGATAGCTTGCAGAAGAAGCAAATGGAGGTGCAAGACCGTGAGGTTTAAAAAAAATGACAGTTATGTAGATTCTGTTGATGCTTTTAAAGGAGTGGGGGCTCTCCCAGACCAGGGAAGGAGCTCTGGGGCAAAAGCCTGGCTCCTTTAAAATTCATGGCATAGCTTCACTTTGCAGCCAGCACTCATCAGCACCTTTTCGCAGTAAGACACTGCATCTTAGCATATTTAAAAAATCGGCACTTTTCCACACCCACATACAATTTGTGCTGCAAAAGCACTGGTGTCATGTGTCTTTGTGGGCACCACAACCAACCCCTTTTATTTCTCATTGTGAAGATAATTATTTGGAGCTAAGGTTTTTTTAAAATAAATATTTATACCTTCCCAAATCAGTCATTAGAGCAGGATGACAGAACCAAAAGGAAATACAGAGGTATTGTGTTTGCACTGTACATGAACAAACAGTAATCAAAAAATGAAATCAAACCTTTCTACAGCAAAAATTACTATTTTTCCAATAATTTTAGTAGATCCTTTCTTCCAGGAGAGGATAGCTTTAAGATGACATAAAGGCTGTAAATAAATATAAATACAATCCCAGAAGGGATCTTTCTACTGAAAATGCATTGATCTCCATTAAATTTCTTGTCAGCAGGTATCAAGAATGACATAATAGGATAGAGTAGCATTTTGCTAGCTGAAATTCATACGTATATTATTATCTGGCTTTGAGTTTCGCACGAACTCCAGGGCTATCTAAGCCTTCCTCCATTTTTCCTACTTTAAAGGTCCTTAACGACCATCACAGCAAGAACATCCATTTTAGATCTCAAAAAAGACTGCCAGCGCCTTGCCTGATAGGTTGATGTTTTCAGATTAGAAAGAAGCAGCAGCTGTAGGGCTGCTCTCACACTTCCCTGCAGCCCTAATAACATTGCATTTGCCATTTGTCAAGTACACTTAGTATTTGTCCTAGTGTCACGGACAAGTGAGATCCAAAGGCACAGGTTTGACCTGTGGTGAAGGACAATCACTGTCAATCCAGCTATAAATGGGTATCACATTATTCCTTGTGGGGTGTCAAATGACTGTCGTAGCTATAATATTGGACAGAGTTACAGTTGTGGGGACAGACCACCATGTTTTACACAATGTTTAATATCAATACCTAACTTTTATAGTCCTCTGGTAACATGGGTGTTGCTTCATTTTATTTTAAAAGCAGTGTGACAAAGTATTGGTACATTCAGAGTTAAAGATGCAGGATTTCTGGACTTGCTCATTCCACTAGAGCATATGGCTTCTCCCAGTCCATTTGGTGGAGCTTCCTTCTGCAGTTTCCCATTTGAACATGGCATAAGCCTTACTTCTCTTTCTATGAAACCTGCTGAACTCAAAGCTAAACTCAGAGACAGATTCCTATAAAATCTGCCACGATTTGTTTTCCATCAGTGTTTATTTAGTGAGAAACTGTTCCCCTGTGATTTAGAACTTTGTTGGCAAATTCATCATTTAGAGTGTTGTTTACTTAAGAATAAAAAGCGGGAACAGGAGGCTCAGAGTTCTCCATCTCTGGAAACTCAACTGGACATGTCCCTGAGCAACCTGTGTAGCTGACCCTGCTCTGAGGAGGGCGGTTGGATTAGGTGATGTCCGGTGGTGTCTTCCTGCCTCGACCATTTTGTGTTACACGACATTTGCAAGCACTCTGTCATTGCTGACACTGCACTTTTTGATTGTTTTCAAAGCATTGTCCATCAGCCCTGAAATTTCACAGCCCGTGAAATACCCACTTATGGTGGGATTGAGTTACCTCAAAATGTGCATATAGTACCGCTTGAGACGTCCTGCAATATCTCACTTGGGCTCTGGCTGCAGCTCTAGAAGGGGAAGGATCTCTCAGAAGCCTATGGTTGTACCTGCCAACCCTGAGCAGAGCTCTCAGATGCCTGGAGCACCCCAAAATTAGCTAAGCTAATAACTAAGTGCTTAATGGAATTACCAGGAAATAGTCAACTGCTGGTTATGCTAATTCTACTGAGCGTGGAGCCATTTTGTTGATACTTCCATATTTTAGTTTGCAGTGATGATTTAACTCATAAATTCAAAGGCTTCACTGTGATGAATGAAACTGAGCGATATGAAGCCCTCAGACACTGTCGTTATGTGGATGAGGTCATCAGAGATGCACCCTGGACACTGACACCCGAGTTCCTTGAAAAACATAAGGTACATTTCTCTCCTTAACGCACCCTTCCCCTTTGTAGGCTGACAGTTGAGAATAAACTGCAAGTCTGTGAAATTCTATTAGCTGGAGCAAATTATTTAATTTAGTTAATTCCAGTCACTGCAATTAGGTACGTGGCATTGCTTGCCTCCATCTTTGTCAGAAAAAGTTACAGTTGTCTTGCCTTTTTTTCTCAATACATTGAGATGATTTCTGTAGTGGGATTTTTGAATGGCAAAAGAACACTGAAGAATTATTTACAAATACGAAAAGAATTTCAGGAAAGGAGATCATGAATCAGGAAAATTACCATGTAGTGACTAAAGTCCTGAATTAAAGGCATGTTTCTTATTAATGTCAAGAGGTGCAATAATTGGCCAGAAATACATAAAAATGTCATGTGTCCTCTAAAAGGCAGGACAGAATGTATTACATGCTATTGGCTGTCTTGCAATATATATAAATCTTAACAAAAGCATAATTAACTACGATATATTTTAGTGTCCACATCACTGGGTGACAAAAGGACAGCATGACAGGACTAGGTATACATGTATATACGCACAGCCTTAAGGAGGCAGAATCAATAACCCTGCCTCTGTAGTTTTGAAAGCCAACGCTTTGCCACTTGGCTTAGCTCTTCCAGTAGCAATAAAAGCAGGAATGGGTGTCTTAGGTTTTCTACAGAATATCACACAGAGCCAGCCAGAGCGATGTGTTAATGGCAGTGCTTCTGAAGACAAGCTTTCTGTTCTTTCGTAATTGATCGTACAACACAGCAGCTGTAGGCCTAAATCTAGTGCAATATTCTAGGTGATGGCTTTAGGATGAGAATGTCAAAAGCAAGTCAGCTGAAGTCAAGAAAAGAGATGATCCTCCACAATGACCCCCCACTGAACCAAAATTCAGTGATGGTGGCATATGATTCTTCTTCTGTTCACTGGCAGATTGACTTTGTAGCCCACGATGACATCCCGTACTCCTCCGCTGGCTCGGATGATGTATACAAACACATAAAGGAGGCAGGTAAGGGCAACTTCACATTTTTAGCACCTTCCTTTTCAGCCTCAGCTCAAATTCTTTTACTGCCTTTCGACCACAACTTCTGTGAGAGAAGCAGTAGAGATAATATAACATTCTTTTACGCCCCAACAGTAGGTACTGCTGACTTTAGCAGAAAGATTCACTTTGTAAAACCACGAAGAATGTCCTCGGCTGAATTCCTGCCGTAACCCCCAGGAAACCATTCAGATCTGTCACGAAAGAGTCCCATCTGGGTTTTTAAAACAATATTAGGGTGCTCGACTAAAAGCTTTGAATGAATGAAAATGAGTTTAGTTCCCACAGCAGCCCAGCCAACTTCAGTGGTTTGTTGATAACTGCAAACTGAGGACTCCTTGACACAGCCCAGTCCTGAATACAGGCAAGCACAGACAGCCTTCAGGAGTCATTAGGATCCACTTCTGCATTGCACCAAGGGTTCTTTTCACTACACTGGCAGAGGCTTTACACTGGTTTACACTGGTAGAACCAGAGTAATTCATTTGCCATGACTATTTAGCTCTTTGGTTGACTACCATTGAACATGAACAGGCGGAAGTCATCAGGAGTTAGTATTTCTTCAGTTCAAGGAAGCTGAATTAAATCTGAGGAGATAACATTAAGCCACTGTTTGCCAGTAGCAGCTATCCTAACACAGTGAACGGTGCGGGAGGAGGAACTGATTGTGCCTTTCTTCTGCTCCCTGGAGGTGCTGCTTTGAACACCGGTGAATCCATCCTCTTCCTGGTCTACATAAACATGTATACTGGAGGCTTAAAAAACTTCCAGAGCAAATCTGCCTCATGGGAATTTGTTGTGCAAAGTGACCTTCTCAAGCTATACAATGACAGCAGTAGACCAGGTATTGACCTGAGCTGAAAGAATGGGCATTTTATAGCAGCAGTTCTTGATCATTTTCCACTTGCAAACCTTGCTGTGGTGTCAGACTCCCAACTCTCCTTAGGGAACTGCTGTTCTACAGTTTCAGAGCCAGCACCAGCTTACTTCACTAAGTAATGGAACAAGGGTACCTCTGGTAAGGATGGGTCATGGAGGGACATACAGAATATGTGCTGGACAGGCAGCTATTTTGCTTTTCTTCTCTAAGGTGCTGAGTGCACAGGACAACATGACAGGAGCCTTTGGTGTCACTGCATCATTACCAGACTGAGCTGGAGAGTGCCCAAACCTGGCACATCCTTCACTGCTGCTGCTGGGCATGGGTGCAGTGTGCACGTGTCCTGACAAGAGGTTCAAACTTGGCAGAATAGATTATGGATTTACAGCTTATGGGGCTGGTGGTCTGTCCTGTGTCTATCACTGCAAGATGCTGGAGAAGTGACTTCAGTCTTGTATGGCTGAATTTTGTTACGTATAAACTAGGAATAATGTTACCTTACTTGAAGAGTTTTGAGATCTAGTGCTGTAACAGTTCTAATGCTCCAGAACAGTAATATTAATTAATTTCCCCTTTCTCCTAGGGGGCTTTGTTTTATATAGACCAATGCTGTGGATGCATTTGTGCATGTTCCTTAGTTCCAGTACTCCCATTTTCCTGCGTCAGGTTTTTGGGCAGCAGAGAAGCAGATGGGAACCGTGGATCTCCTTGTGTAGATTCCCATGGGCTCTCATTTCCCCACTCCCTTCAGTGGGTGGGAGAGCATATGGGCAACAGTGAGCTGGGTAACAGTGTGCTACACTGACTAAACCTCTGCACATCTGTGAGCAATTAGGTTGGAAAACATGAATCAGTCCAACACATGAAGCATATGAAAGCAATATCAGTGACATCAGGTAATGTGCTCATACATGGGTTTGTGCATCTACTTGAAAACAATTCCCCTTTTGGCTTAGCGAGGGTAGGGTTTGGATTTTGTTAATGTATTCTTATGGCTCCTATCTGTAAAGGCTTCTGGCTCAAAGTGGGTTTCACTGCCTCCAAAAATAGTTTCCTGAGTGACTGCTGCAAGCCTGTAAAGCACGATCAGGGAAACCTCTCTGCTTGTGATTAAAATAATCTGTTTTTAGCAGAGTATTAATTAGAGATCAGAACGAAAGAATATCACATAGCATTTAGTCACAAGAGGCTGCTAAGCTTCTTGATTCCTTCTCCAGGTCTTTTTCTAACCCAGTAAAATTAGCTGGCAGTGCCTGCCTACTTCAAGTGAACGTGTGAGGATTAATTTGCCAGTAGCTATAGCACCCTTTTAAGACAAAGCACTACTTTTTTTGCAAAACCATTTCCAGCCTAATCTCACAGCTCTCTCTTATCAGCAGCTTGATGTTGCAATTACATATAAGTGATAGTAGTAATTTTTTGTAGCCCTAAATAACTACTAAACCAAGGTGTGCTAGCACTGTGCTATTACTGCCTTTGTGACTTGCATTAACACTTCAAGTGATCCTGTCTTGATGAGGATCAATTAAAAAGCGATGTATACCTCAGCTGTGTTGAGGAAAATACAAGCAGTATTAATAATGCCAGTTTTCTGAGGGCCTGATCTCTCTGAGCAGGGAGAGTGGTTATGCAGCCACCGACATAGCCAAGGGGACATGAAACGGGGGCTATGGGCATTGACACCCTCAGTCCCCACAGAACATCCACATTTGTTCACAAGACCGTTACGCTTCACCTTCCTGTTACAAGCTACTGGCACGTCCAGGGTGTTTTCCAGTTACTGTAACACAGCTTTTACCTGCAGGCGCTTCCTGGCTTTGGCCAAAGCCAGAGGCTGGTCTGTTTTACTCAGCAGAATGAAGACCGTCAGATGGTGCAGCAGAGGGGTGGAGGGGAGAGTGGAAATACACAGGAGAGCAGCAAATGGCCTTTCGGTAGTGGGAGTGGAAGCCAACCCCCCAGCTCCTTTATCTAACATTAAATAAGGGCTACGCCTACGGAAAGAACTGCTGAGTGAATTCCCACAGCTGTGGGGTTTAGCCTTCCTGGCTCGGGAGCCCCTGCCAGGCTCGTAACTTCCACGAGTTGACGAGCTGACACTGTGAAGAGGGCAAGTTTCAGCCTTCCCGAAGGCTTGAGGGAAAACGAACAGTACACCAACCTAGCGCCTTCCCTAAGCTCCCACAGGAGCAACAGGAAAGAACTAGGAACAAGACAGGCAGAACTGCAAGTCTCTTACCTTTCGTCAGGCATTTCTGTGTTCATCCTCAGCTACCTGCCGCAGTGCCTGGTCCTGCCGTGCTTTCTCAGTGGGCTTTCTTTTCCCACTTTGCTCAGGAATGTTCATACCAACGCAGAGAACCGAAGGTATCTCCACATCGGATATCATCACAAGGATTGTCCGGGACTACGATGTGTATGCCCGGCGCAACCTCCAACGAGGATACACCGCCAAAGAGCTGAATGTTAGTTTTATAAATGTAAGTACACCAACCTGCATTTGCTTCTGAAACGCTCTCTCCTAGGACCCCACACATAAAGTTAAGAAAGGATATCTTCTTCCTGCTGCTTTTAAAATAGCTAGGAACAACTTAATTTAAAAGAAACTGGTAAGCTGAGGGTAGTTTTAACTGCTCCTATTAATTAGGAAAGCTGCTGCTCCCCTTCCTCCTTGAGCTGTGACTTAATGATACACTAGGAAGGAGCCCACCCCCCCACCGCAGGCTTCTCAGCTGCCCACCCAAGACACGATTTGTTTCCTTATTCCCATGGGGAGAAGGCAGCACAGAGTGCAAGGATTTTGATATCCAAACTTCCTCTACAACGTGACAGGATACAAACCAAAACAGAAACAGCTGAGCATCAGTGAGATTATGAGAGGAGGCTAAAACGGTTTTTAAAAGACAAGGAAGTCTGTTAGGCAGCTCATACACAAATGATGCTGAAGAGATGAGAAGCCACCACAGGCAGGGCAAGAGCTCCATTTGAAAGGACGGCTCAGAAAAATGTAGCAGCTCAAATTATTCAGCTTCCATGTGTAGAACTGCACCTTAACACATAACAGAAATGGAAGTTTACTTCCCTTCATTTCTGTTTCAAGCCTTAAGGCCTCAAGATAACCCACACTACTGAAATCTTTCCTGTGATTGGACTGGGTCACAGGAGTACTTCCCCCCTCCTTCCCTAGAGCTGGAAAACCCCCTTGTGAAAGACTGAATTGTGTCATTTTGTGAGGGTTTTGTTTACTTATTTCTTATTCTGAAGTCTGGCAGAGAAATCACAGATCACAGGGCATAAATATTTATTTTACTCTGCTTTTTTTTCAGTCTTCTACAAAATCTCTAAAAATCCTGCTTGTAAGTACTCCACCCAGAAGAATCACTACGGCAAATATCCGTTAAATTAAGGCAACTGGATGCCTTGAGGCATTCTCAAATTTATCCTTTAGAGGCTCTGAGGTTAAGATACTGTTGTTTCCCCAGTCTTAAGCCACTGGTGTATCCTGAAGTCCCTCCTGGCATTTGGTTATTTAGTTTATAGTAATTTAAATGAAGAAATACTAATTTGTACCAGAGGATGTTTGCATTTCAAAACTAAGAAAACTCCACGATTTCACCAAGACAGAAAAGTGCTGGTTTCCCCATTAAAGAAAGACTTGGTCACCTATTAGGTGCAAAGTGAATTCAGTTTCTTTGGACCGTGAGGATTTTGTTTGGCCTTGTGGCCTGCAAAGATGGTTCTTCTAGTAATTCATGAGCTAGTATAAAATCCACCTCAGCACAGTATTTGTTTTGAAAGTAAATTCAAGTGCCCATTAAATGAAGTTCACAGGAAATTAAAAGCCGACAGTGATCTGTTCTTCTACAGAGACCATTATACCTTCAAGGGCACAGTGTTAGTTATCTGTGTGTACTGACCGTCTGAGGAGCACTGAAGCATTTCAGGACAAAAGCCCTTTAACCCTGAAGTATTTTGGAAGCTTGGCCCAACAAGAGCTCCCTAACATGATCTTCTCTGTCCCTCTCTTTTTCTATGTGACTTGGCAATTAGGAGCTTGCCCTCTTTTCTGTCAAGTCTGCTGGCCACAAGCCACTGGCCTACGCACATCTTTCTGTTGCAGCCAGAAGCTCCTGTATTAGCCAGGCTTAGAGGTGAAGAGAGCTTCCTTCTGCTCTGCAGAAATCTGACCAAAGAGACAGTTTGGTCCAAGTTATTATCCAGGCTGGCAAGTCAGCAGTGGTCTGAATTTGCTAGGAAACCCAGGGAGATTTGCCTTTTGCTTAAATTTGAGCTGGTAATTTCTCACTTGTATCCTTCACAAGTTTCATATAATTTTGAAAGTGCTTTCAGTTTGAAAATATGGAAAGATTCATGTTGTGGATTAAACACGGTAATCACACAAGATAGTCTTTTCAATATGTACCTTCTGCACTTCATTCCACAAATGTTAAATTTGCATTTATAAAAATAATGTGGGAATAGTTAACTGAGGCCATATGTATTAGGATACATTAATGCAATTTTTTTCTTCACAACTGTCAGTGGCTAATTATTTCCAAGTGCCTATATATTAATCTCTGTCCACACTTTTAAAACAGGAGAAGAAATACCGCTTTCAAAACCAAGTGGACAAAATGAAAGAAAAAGTCAAGAATGTGGAGGAAAAATCAAAAGAATTTGTTTACAAGGTGGAAGAGAAGAGCCATGACCTCATTCAGAAATGGGAAGAAAAGTCCAGGGAATTTATTGGCAACTTTTTAGAGCTGTTTGGACCCGACGGAGCCTGGGTAGGTATTCTGCCATCCCAGGAAGGCTGAGTGGTTTTTATTAATCTTCTGTAATGCAGATCAAGAGCAGATTCTTTTGCTGCAGTCTTTGTTTTGAAAGCCAGCACAGTAGGATAATGCTAAACCCGCTTGCTGAATCCAGTAACGCATGCCAATACTGCAGCAGGAGAATTTGCTGCTTCTGGTTGTTGCTGGTTTGGGATAATTTCTGTCTTTTGTGAAGGTGCGATGCTGAATGTGATACTGCATTCAGTAGAGCGGCACGCAGCAACACACGAGCAAACAGGCTAATACAGTCTATTCTCCCCATTAGCACTAAATGAGACCACAGACATCAGGGAGGAATTACACACTGGAGCTGGTGAGGGAAACAGGGACACTAGAAAGTTTTTCAATAGTTCTCTTCATGCTCTGTACTCAGCAGTAGAAGATTACAATTTTCTAGCTTTAAAAACTACCGATTTAAAGTTCCAAGAAATGATGTTACATGTTATAGAATCATTTAGGTTGGGAAAGGCCTTTAAGATCATCAAGTCCAATGTCGAGTGGCCAGGCTCATCTGACTGCAGGGAAGGCTCAAGTGGAACTGAAACACTTTCAAAGCTCTCCTCAGTGCGTTGCTGGCTCCACAGCACCCATTTACCACAGGTCCCCAGGTGCCTTGGAAAGGCAGTTGAGAGTCTGTAAGAGCATCTTTCTAGGGAGAAACCCCAGGGTCTTAGTGCGTGACTTCGGTTTGAGCAGGTGAGTGGTGATTTCGTGACACTTCAGAGCCCCAAGGGAGTTCCCGGCCCCCATCTTTCAGTTCTGATAGCTTGCCAATCCTTGAGAAGCTTTGTTGTACTACTTCCCTTTGCTACCATCAAAACTAGTAGCAAAGCTTAATTTGAATGTAAAAGTTACCATTTGTTTGAACAGACCTTCTTAGACCTCCCCGTTGGGTGTCAGTCCTTTTCCAGCAAGTGCTCTGCAGAGCTGTGTTCTGGTGAAAGCCCCTCCAGTACAGGCATCATCTCGGACGTGCTGCTCTAGTCGCACGCTCTGAGCAAAGCTTTTGCTCGGTTTCAGGAAACGTGAGCAGGCACGGTGGAGAGCAGCAGAGAGCTCAGGGTGACCTGAGGGGAGCAGAGGAAGAGCTAGACAAATAATCCTGCAGACCAGCAGGATGCTTCAGAAGTACACTTTCAGACCATGGCTTGCAGACAGACAGGCAGCTCCCTCCTTACTTGAAAGCAAACCCTTTGCAAGAAGCTTGTGCAGGCTTTAACTACTCATGGATTACAGTTTGAGGCAAAATGTCAATAGAGGCAGCAAGACAGAAAAAACAGTTTAGGACTAACATGAAGCAGATACTATTGGAATATTTTTAAAGAGCCAACACACACGTAATATTCTCTCATGTCACTTATTAGTTCATACCCGAACAACTTCCCATCACGAAAAGCAGCTTCTGTTGAAAGGATCTCAGCAGAGTTTTTGTTTATAAACCCTCAGGAAGATTCACAGAGCCCTGGTGAATTAAGCAGCCCGTATCACAGCTGTGTCACAACTCCATGCCACCAAAGCACATAGTACCTGCTTCTTACTGGACTTATCTTTTCTCTGCCATGACTTGCTGTGTTGATTACCACTTGGTTGAGAATAGCCTAAAATTAGACTGTGAAGGCTTCAGAACAGAGGCTGCATCTTTATAATCTCCTTACAGCTACATCTGTCCCGTGCAAAGGCAGATGCTCTCTGAGTAACACTGGTCCCAGCCATATAAACAAATAGCTTTAGCAATTTGTTCATTGACAGTATCATTTTCCTTGGGGAGGGGAAGAGGGTAAACTCTTCTGATGAAAAGCCCAGGTTTACCTGCATCCACATGAAGGGTCCTTCTCTGAGTTTTCTCCATAGGGCTTGGCGAGTGTTCCCCATGTGGGCTGGTCCTGTGGCCATCGGTGCTGAATAAATGAAATCAATGCTAACAGAGCAGATGAAACCCACAGGAGGCGAGAGGAGTTTGGCTGTGCGGAGAGGGGAAAAGAATTTCAAAGCCTTGATCCCATTCCCTGTCCCTACCCACTCAGCACTGCACACTGATGGCATTTTTAAAAACCCTTTTCTGATAAAACATTTTATGAAATTCGATTAGAGAAAAGCTGCTCTGCAAAGGTATTTGGGGGTGGAGGTGGCCTCCTGTTTACTGAGTTAATGTCCCAACCACAGAGTAGGAAATCTGGTGCAGAGAGACCTTTGCTAAGAAGAAGAGCGAAATCTCCTTGCAGTGTTGTAGGAAAAGCATCAGTGACAGCGAGCTGAGAGGTGTTGCGGCTTTTTAAAAATCAGTTTGAGCCTTGCAACAGAAAAGACTTTTAAAATAATGATAACTTGCTATTAGTGTCAAAACTGTTATTAACGTTAATTTGCCTTATCACTGTTAGTTAGATGTTGCTTTTAATGTTCACATTAAAAGTACAGGAATTGTAACGGGCATGCTAGATTCCTAGATCAGTAATTTGCATGCCATTAATATGCTATTATTATTATTTCACAAATAATTATTGTAATATGTTTTATGCTAGCATCAATTTTCTAAACATAAGGGCCACATAACCCACAAAAAAGAATCCGTTTCTGAAAAAAGGTCAAAATGTCAGCTGTGAAACGTCAAGATGTCTGTAATTAATTGGCAATTTTGCCCACCTGTGCAATCCCTGGTATTTTTTCTGTGGGAGAGTCACAGAAGGGTCAGAAACACTGACAACATGGCATGAAACTTCTGTCCTGGCTTGAGAGAGGGCCACCACGCAGCCCGGCACAGAGGCCCTAATGGCAGAGACACCGCTCCACGGAAGCGGAAAGCAGTAGGGTTCATTCCACCTTCTCTCAGACACGTATGATCAGCTGCACATCAGGTCAGCGGAGAGAAGGCAAGCCTCATGGGGCAGGGTTTCCATGCTAACCTCCTTCTCGGAGGAGATAAGGTGTCCCTCCAAAGGCCCATTTCCCTCTACTCAGTGCACAGAGGGAGTCGGGGATGACCACACCGGGAAATGGCTGCATCACAGCAGACGTCTGCAGGGGCTCAGAGGAATATCACGGGGTTGTGGCTGGAACCCAGAGCCGGCGTTTAGGCCACACTGTGTGTCCGCAGCCTGGACCTGAGCACGGCCTTGAAAGAATCAGCAGCTCAAAAGCAGCAGTCCTCCGTAACGCCCAACTGGCACCTGTTTTGTAAAGCAAAGGAGTATCAACACGTAGGCAATAAAATTCAAATAGGCAAAATATATTTGCCCAGTAGCAAGTCCTTCAAAAGCAAAGCGTTATCTCCCTAAACTGGTTGGATGTACCTGAACTTGCTTGAGCCAAGGCTTTGAAAATGTTTTCCAACCTGTAGTAAGGGTCCAGAGCGCACCCAGCCTTGTCTAACCCTCCTGCACTTCAAGGGAGCCGTTAACACTTGTTCTACTTCTTCAGCACCCAACAGCCTGAGGATCACCCCGCCATTAGGAAGACCTTGCCTGTGAAGGGCATGACTTACTGACCCTGCTAGAGCACAGCTGGAGGGGAAGAGTTGTTCTGGAGGCAGCTGTGGTTTTAGCCAGCAACCTGGTGGCTAAAGCACTGATGCAGGAGGCAGTACAGACTGGCCAGGCACTTACCCCGCTGAAGGTGTGAATGCACCAGCTTGTTCAAGCAACAGGCCCTTTGCTGAAGCAGGGACCAGGCAGCAGGTGTCCTACAACCTGGCTGAGGGCCTTCGCAGGAAGGTGGGGTTCTCCTTTCCAACCCTGGCCCAAGGTACAGCCAAGTACCCCCTGCCACATGGGATACCAGCCAAGCTGGGACCTTTGATCTTCCCCAACACCAGTACCACAACATCATGAGCCATTGCAATGTCACTGAGCTTTCTGAAGTGGCTGGTAAGGCACCAGGGGCAGGAGGGAGTCAAAGTGTTTTGCTTGGCCAGGAAAAAGATATTTCATATCAAACAATTTTTTTGTTGTGGGTTATCTTCAGTGAGAGGATGAAACAGGCTAAGTTAAGCCAACAAAACCTCAATTTCTGTGATCTAAAGAGAAATTTTGCACTCCTACCACTGAACTTCAGCAGGCTCAGAGGCTTTGCCAGCCCTGGTGACATCCTCACGGCTCTCAGCAGCAGCAGCAGAAACCCTCCCCCACCCAAATGCTTCCTGGCAGCATTTATCAGGAACAACCACCATCTGCTAACTATTGAGATTTTAGGAAGTCTTGACTATTTTGGACCTAGCAGTAGTGCCTGAGCAGGTTATACGCTGCGGGTCTCTTTGCATGAGAGCATGGCTAAGTGTGGCTCCAGGCAGGAGCTGTTCTGTCATTCTGCACTGCAGCGACATCCAGGCTCGGCAACGGAGTTAAAGGCCAATGCGATAAGGATATAAATTGGGTGAGGGAGCTCACAGAGGAGCAGTTAAGTTTGGTATTTGCGCTCGATTGTTAACCTCCAGGTTTAGCAAACACCAGAAGCCTGATGGGAAAACCTAGCATTTGCCCCTCTGCTGGCAGGGAATACTGAGTTTCCAAGAGGGGGGAGTAAGAGCAAGACAGGCAGCCACAGGCCCCTTGGCTGGGAGGAAGGTCATCACAGAGCAGAGTTGCTGCAGGCAGAAGGGGAGGAGGAACAAAATGTAAACTCAAGCTGAGAAGGTCTGTGGACTACAGCTGCCCAAGCAGGCAAACCCAGAATACGTTCTGCAGAAGTATTTTAGACCTGAGCGGCAACTTAACTTTGTTGGGGCTGGCTCTTCCGTTCCAGCCGAGCATCGCCTGCGACTCGACCCCCAGTACTCCAGACAAGGATGAGAGTGCATGTTCCCCATCCCCAGGAGGGGCAGCGAGGCCCTCGCATTTGGCATTTTCCACGTGAAACCTGCAGCAGCCGTGCAGTACGCACTAGATCTCCTGTAACCCAGCCCGACAGCCTGCAAGGCTACATAGGCGCTGACAAGTAGCAGCGTTTGCCTTAGGGTAGCAGATGCTTGACTGAAAAGGTGGTCTCCTCCACCCCACCTGCTCTGGCAGGTCTCCACTCATCTTTACAAAGCAAAAATGACAATAAAGCTCAAAGCAGAACACAGAGCCTGTACGTGTTTCTCTTTTCAACAAACACATCTGAATTCTGACATTCCCACCCCCCCAACTTCAGGGTTTGGGTAGTGCATGCTCCAGGTAGATGGGGAAGTGGCTGCCAGTATTTGGCAGGCACCAGGCTCTCTCCCTCGGGAAGGGAAGGAGGAAAAAAAGGCTCGGCCAACCAGGAAGCTCAGCAGGAGACGGGTGGTCCATCCCAGCACACTAAAAGGGAACAAGGAGCATTTGGAGTTCAGGCAGAAAACTGACTTTTTGAGATGGAATGTGACCAGCTCATCCGAAACCAGCCAAAGGGAGTTCCTCCTAGCTGGCTTAAGACAATACACACAGTATTCTCATACTAGGGGTGTCCGACCTAAGAAAAAAAACCTTGTCATGTAAAAAACGGGTTATTACGAGCCAGCAGAAGAGGCAAAGGCTAAGTACAGGCCGTGCTTCAGAGCAGAAGTCTGTCCTCCGTCTCCTTGCTCTCTCCCAGGTGAGAGGCACAGGGCAGTGCAGCCCCTGCCTGCCCACAGACATACCTTCCCCTCTAAGCGTTACTCAAAGAGCATCTTTTCACTTTGCTTTTGCAGAAGCAGATGTTCCAGGAACGAAGCGGACGAATGCTCCAGGCCTTCTCTCCCCGGCAGAGCCCGAACAGCAGTCCTACGCGAGGCCGCTCTCCATCCCGTTCTCCATCTCCACCCTGGGTCTTCAATAAAGCCTCCCCTCCCTCTTCTCCAAAAGCTGCCTCTGCCTCCCTCAGCAGCATGAGCGAGGGAGACGAGGATGAAAAGTAAAGATATATTTTTTTAACCATGAGACAGAAGAACAAGCTATGAACTCAACCGCAGGATGGGGAGAAGCATGAGGAACATCGGGGTACCTCTGACAGCAGGGAACGTGCTCTGGGAGATGTTGAAAATGGACTGGAGCACAGCAAGGGAGATCTCAGGAAGAGCTTATCCCATCCCCACTCCCTTGCGGTGCCTGGAGGCCCGGCCAGCAGCGCTTGCCAGACATGGTACCGGGGGCTGACGGAAAGACATATGCCTTTGTGCAAGTTCCTGTCCACGTCTTGCTGCTCATGGCTGCTGCGGCCAGGCCGGGCCAGCGGGGAACTCTGCCCCGAGCGGGGCTGGCGGGAAGAGGCCGGTTGGCTCCCGATCCCGAACCAGCACACAGGCTGCGGCCTGGGGGTAGAGAAGACGCAGTCGTCCCGGACCCTGCTAACCTTAAGCTCTGCTGGCACGTGAAGGAACGGCATTGCTGCCACAAATACATTCAGAAACAGGAAATAAAATTTTACCTTTTTTCTTTTTGAATGAAATCTGCCCCAGGCCCCAAACCACGCCAGTGAAATGGAGAGTTCTCCAGCTGAGTTGCTAAAAATCCATTTAATATATTCAAGCTATTGAATGCTGCTTGTTGACCAAGCCTCTGTACAGGGCGTACGTAAAGTCAGGCCATATTTGCTTTATCAAATTGCTCTCCGCGTTCCCAGTGCCTGAACAGCTATCTGATAACTTCCGTTTTGCTCCCTGGTTTTGCACTTTGGAGGCAAGAAAATAAATGAAGACAGGCTTAGCTGCGATGTGGTGGTGCAGGATAGTTTGAAGACGTTGGTGATTTTTACTGCTGAACTGTAAAGCGCACACGTGGGATCACAAGGCCTCAGGACATGGCCTCCTAGAAAACCCTGCTGCTCCCTGCTACCCATCGCCAGTCGACGTGCACAAGCGGCGCTGCTGTCCTCATGTGCCACTCAGCGGGTTAAACGCATTTCTCAAACTCTGAACAAGACGTGTTCTCAGACACCCTGCCCCTGCAGGGGTCCCGAGGCCCTTCCTCTGCCCGAACGTGGAGGAAAAAGTTGGAGAAAACAATGGAAACCCTTTAAACAGGACTTGGCATGGGGATTTTCCCTCTCCGTCCACGACACCCGTACAGCCCCGAGCAGAGCCACAAAAAGGGTAGCACGAGCTTTCCTCTCCCCTTGATGCACCACCTGATCTCCTTCCAGCTTGGCAGAGCCAGACCAGCCTGGTGTCCGGCTCCACCGCTCGGTCCGGCAGCTGGTACCCGGAGGGGTGGCTGCAGGCCCGCAGGCCTTCTGAGCACAGGGGACCCCAAGGTCCCTGCCCCACAGCTCCAAAAGCCGTGGGAAACATCCAGCCCGCATCACCGTGGTAGGGCTGCAAAGCAACGATGCGATTTTGCTCTGTTAATTCCCTACAGCTTCCATCCCTCCCCCACCACGGGGTAACTGGTTTTTCTTTGGGAACACTTTGCCCAATGCTTCTCTGACAACCCCAAGACTGAGTGCTTTGTCCTCTGGAGTCAAGCTAGTTCCTTCTTCACAGAGCTACACAAGGAGGTGAGCATGGAACAGGATGAACTACCGCTTTCATGAGGAAGTGCCAAGGGAGAGCCACGGCTAGTTCAGCTGCCGCCAGCTGTGCGCCCGATGGGACGATGCAATTAAGACCTTTCTCAGCCTTAGGCAACCTGTTACTGTAACTTCATACCTGGGATGCACTTGCCAGTTTTTCTGATCCTTTGCAAGTCTTTAAGTCTTCCCGTCACAAACCACTCCTCCACCACGGGAACCGTCTGCTCTCTACTGGTGCTGTTTATATGATGAGCCATGTCCAAATGCAATGGGGGTGGGCAGGTTTTTATTGTTCTTGGCTTTCACCTTCCGTTTGTTTGTTTGAATTTCATAGCACTTACTGTTCAGCAGCCCTTGTTCAGTGGCTTGAGTGGAAGACAGCACCACGACTTGTAAACAGGAACTGGAGAAAAACTCACCGGTGACCTCTTCTTAACAGAAGCTGTTTCTGAGTCACAGGTGGCTACCCAGCAACAAAGCCATAGCCTGTACCAGACATCCTTTCACATTTAGGGTATCGATAAGCGGAAGCCTTTGCCCTGCTGGTACAGACACCAATATCCATGTGCTGTCTCCAGCAAACCTCATTGTCTCTGGACATGTAGAAGGTGATTTTGCACTTCTGAGTCATGGTTGGGTTTTATTTTTCATGAATGTTGCTTTAATTCAGTCCTGTATCAGCCAAGCTCCACATGAAAAATAAACAGCATACAACAGATACTGCTGCCTCTCACCTTCATTTTATAGCACCTTTGGATGCACAAACACAACCCCCAGCTTAAGCCCCACTGACAGCACAGTGCTTGCCACCCCCATCCTTTGCGCCCCAGGGCTTTATGACCGCACAAATGCCACTAGAGCAACTTCACCAGCCTGCCCAAAATCCTGCTGCATGAGTTACTGCTGCTGCTGCTCTCCGCTCCGACGGGATTGCCTGTCTCCTTGCCTTCACCCAAGGAGTGGGTGCTGCAAGGTAAAGGTGGTGAAACCCTGACTCAGCTGGGAAGGCGCAGCATTAGGCACCAGCACATCCGAGACCTCCCTTGCCCTCTGCCCCAGTGCAGTGGAAGCGGGAGCCGCTATTTTAATGCTTACTTCTAAGTGGAAGAGAAAGGCAGTGCTTTTGCAGCTGTCCTGGCTCCGCTTCTGAAAACTGTCCCCAGCAGCAGCAGCCGTGGTGCTGCCGTCTGTGCCAGGACGGCGTCTGCAGCTGTGCCAGATTTAACGCAGCACTGCCGCAGCAAACCAGCCACAGCGTGCAACTCCTGACCTTGGCCTTTGGACTGGACTCTTCCTCCAGCCAAGTCAGCCAGGTGCCTGGATGCTCCCGCTGCGCTCTTTCCCTTTTGTCCTTTCTCTAAAGAAAGGGGTTACTACTGCACCAGCTGTAGGAAAAACTTTTTTAAAAATAATTTATTTTTTGTCAGTCCTGCCTCAGGCAGGGAGAAGCTGAACCAGCAGGCCAGGACTTAGGACCTCCCAGCTAAGGTATCTTTAACTGCAGAATAAGAACAAATTTTGAAGTCTTCAAGCACGGCAGAGAAACTAAAGGCACAGAGTCCACACCAGAATGCTGCCTGGTAATACAAGCTCTATTACTTAAGAGGGACTTGGGGCCGTTTTGAGCAGTGTCTTGCATCCCTTGGGAGGTACGGGACATCCTCGTACGCTCCCAGGACTGGGACGGTCAGCCTGCCTGCAGTCCCGCTTCTCTTTCGCTGCCGAGCTGCCTCCACAGCCCCACGGAGAAGACCCACGTCCGGCTGAGGCCTCCCCACAACCTCATGACCTTTTAGTCGCCAGTTCTGTGCGCAGACACCCGCGCGGCCGGCAGCGCTCTGCGAAGGGACGACAGGGCCTGTTGTTCACACCAGCCCGATCCAGCCCCAGGGACACCATGAGCCATGGCTGAGTTGGGCCCTCCCAGGCAAGGTGGCACGAGGCATGAGCGGCCGCACCCTGTGGCAGTGTCTCCCGCTACTGCAAAACAAGCGCCGAGTTAGATTTGGAACAAACCTTAAATCCAGCAGTCTGACCTGAAACGCATTTTCCGTTTAACTGGGATTTCATTGCACCGTAGAAACCCTGAAAGCACTAGCAAAGGGCACGACTGGAAGCAGTCAGAAAGTCTCCGCTGCAAGTTTGTATGAGTTCAGAGTCACAGAACCATTAAGGTTGGAAAAGACCTTTAAGATCATCAAGTCCAACAACCAACCCAACACCACCATGCCTACTAAACCATGTCCTGAAGTGCCATGTCTACACGTTTTTTGAACACTTCCAGAGATAGTGACTCCATCACCTCCCTGGGCAGCCTGTTCCAATGCTTGACCACTCTCTTGGTGAAGAAATTTTTTCTAATATCCAATCTAAAACTCCCCAGCACAACTTGAGGCCATTTCCTCTTGCCCTATCACTGGTTACTTGGGAGAAGAGACCAACACCCACATCACCACAACCCCCTTCCAGGGAGTTGTAGAGAGCGGTAAGGTCTCCCCTCAGCCTCCTCTTCTCCAGACTGAAGAACCCCAGTTCCCTCAGCCGCTCCTTGTAAGACTTGTGCTCCTTTAACCCTTCTCAAAAGGCAGTTTCACCCTATGCAAAGACAACTGTCTCCTAAAAGGATTAAAAGGTTACAGGGCTTGGTCCCAAATTTCTCTGGTATTATTTCATGTACAGCACAGACCACGATGTAAGCGACCCCTGCGGGAGTTGTTGGGATTTGACTACTTACAACGTTCTCCTCTCACCATATTGGTCGCTCAGCTTTCCATTTACATTTAGGTTTTGGATAAAAGTCTCACCTCCGCAGGCCAGGGGGAGGATTCCTCCTGCTGCCCAGCAAACTATGTAATGATAAATGTAACATGGTTAAAATACAACCACAGCACAGCAGTAAAATACCTGGAGGAGCCCCGACACGCGTCTGAGGGTGGGGGACACCCCTACTCTGCCTGATCCTCTGCCATTAACCGTGACTTCAACAAGTACGTGGGAAAGAACCAGGATTCTCCCTTTTTAAAGCGGCCTGAAATCCCCCGATCTAGAGAGGACGCACTTGCTGGCGCGGTGACGCTCCTGCTCAGAAGGGTGCCCGGGAGGGCAGGCGCACCGCGGGCCCAAAGCTGCGTGTCGGTATCCAGCTGGTGAGCTCGGTCCCAAGGGATCAAACAGCACAGTGAGCCCTAAGGGCCGGTGACTGACTTCTCCGATTTGCAGAAAGGGTGCAAACAAAACCTCCGGCAAGGGAAAGCTGGAGATCCAGGAATGTAAACATTTTTTTTTCCCCCCCCGGCTTGTTTGTTTTTAAATGACCATGGTAAACAGAAGCAAGATGGTTACAAGACAGTTTTCACATTTACAAAACCTAGCAATAAATTCTTTTTTTACATGTTTAGCTGGACTAATCAAGAAGGAAACGGTCCATTATCTCACCACAGTTATTCCTGTGCCTAAACATATGAAGGTGAGAACACTCAAAGGGAAAACCCCACACGGCGGCACTGAGCAGGCGGCAGGTACACGACAAGTCTTGCACATATTTCAAGTTCTAGAAGCAGCTTTGTTACAATAAATTATGGCCTCTTCAGCACATTGTAGCATTTTTAACCCTATTCTATCATTCTGTAATCGTATTTCCCTACAAACAAACCTTTGTTTTCCATAAAATAAAATAACTGTGAACTACAAAGCCACCATCCACTTAGGAAAAGTAGATTAATTATTACCTGCTCTTTAGAATTGACTAGCTTTGAATACCAACAGGGTTGTGTTATTTTAATGTACTACACATGCCATACTAGGCTCTAGTTTTTTTATTTCAAAACTAATGCATGAAAACAGTAGGAACCAAGTTACTTTGCTACTTGGCTATACTTAAGATATTTTGCATCAGCAGTTTAGAAGTGTTAACTTCTAAAGTTTCATTTTTAACAGTGTCCTGAGCTTGCACCACTACGTAATTAAAAGCCAAATGCCAAAACAAAATATGAAACTATCCCTCAGAGAAAATTTCTGAGGTTTGTTTTTTTCTTCTCTCCTTTTGTTATTTAAAAGGTCTGAATGTCTGCACTTATTCCAGAAAACAACAAGGAGGTCATTTTAAATATTCATACTGTTCACTTGCAAATAGAAAACTGCACAAGGCATATCCTGTATAAGGACTAACAAGATTCCCCCCCAAACCAGCTGGTTCCAACATAAACATTAATCCAAACAGTGTAGCAAGTCTGTTGGTTTTTGCTTGTTTTTCTTTTTTTCTTCCCCTCAAGCGTACCTTTTCTTCAAAGCCACAGCACATACTTGTATCATAGACACACAGAGAACATTGAGAACCATCAGAAGACACCAGCAAGCTCACAGTCTGTATCTTATAAAGAAATGCAAGAAAAAACAGTGTCGTGAGGTCAAGCACCTCTATTCTGACCGCTTTCGATTGCCATTTTCCGGGAATTCAAGTCAATCTGTCATTAAGAACACAGTGATAAGCTACGTAGAAGCCAATTAAAACGCAGTTAGCCATTACGCAGAGTGGTGGTACTATCATGCCATCCACAGAATCGAGTTCACCCATTACCCAAATGAAATTATAGCTACAGGGAAGTGCCCAAGATGATCTTTTTGTATGTTTTACCTAACTGTTCAACCGTTTATCGAGGAACAAAAAGTTAGAGTTTAATTATATACTTGAGCACTGACAGTTGTGAACCAGGGACCTTGATAAAAAACACTTTCATATGCCATTAAAAATGTAGAAACGTCAGTTCTCTTGCTGTAAAACACGACGTTTAGCAAATTATATTGAATGAAATTATAGCTACAGGGAAGTGCCCAAGATGATCTTTTTGTATGTTTTACCTAACTGTTCAACCGTTTATCGAGGAACAAAAAGTTAGAGTTTAATTATATACTTGAGCACTGACAGTTGTGAACCAGGGACCTTGATAAAAAACACTTTCATATGCCATTAAAAATGTAGAAACGTCAGTTCTCTTGCTGTAAAACACGACGTTTAGCAAGCCAGCATTCTCCATGCCAGAGTAATGGCACAGCCTAGTAGCAAGACAAAATGTATTTAAATACACCGGAACAAAGCATAACTGCAGCCTCTTCATCCATCACAAGTGGCTATTCGCAGAGTATTCTGTAAAGCTGGTAAATTTGTACCTTATAACACACAGGACGTGGCCATTTTACTTAGTGCGTAATGTAGCAGGCAGTTTTCAAGCATACGGCATCGTATCGGCAGTGGACACCCATGTAGTGAAATACTTTATCTGAAAATAAAGAAGGAAAGAATAACATTGTTTCCCTGGTGGCACAACCGAACCTTTAGTCCACCATCATCTAGAGACACAGAAACTACCACCCAGCCATGACTCAGGCACGCACAACCACCCAGGTTCCTCTACCTGAATGCAAAACTAACCAAGCCTTAAGTGCTGGTCCTCCACAGCCCCAAGGATTATACCAAGTGTTCTTATTGTCTATAAAGCGATTTATTATCATAAGGATAAAGAGCAAAGCGAAACAGGCAAGGGAGGTGCCCACAGAACACGTAGGGGAAGCCATGCACGCCACCAATGACCTCACACCTGCTAGGATGGCGACTACATCTTAACGACTCGCATCTCACTGCAAGCTGGCATCAGCTTCCCCAACCACAAGGAAATTTCAATGAAGCTGTCCTGTGACAGCTTTCTAATACCAAAACACAGATCAACACGTGATCTTGAAAACTGGCAGAACTGAAGCTTTCTTCTGAAAAGCCTTAAATCAGTGTATTTACCGGCGCCTGCACATTTATTAATTTCAAGAAAAGAATCCACAGTGGCAGATCAAGACAGAAAATCATCTTGCAGCGTTCAAATCATGTCTCCGAGCTGCACGCTCGCAGAAGCAAAGCGACACGCCTGTTGCCTTCGGGCTAGGAGACACAAAAGGGGATAGTTTGGGCCAAAGACATAAAAAATTATCCAAGTCAGTGATGGAGAAGGGCTTTCAGGTTGCTGTAACAACTTTTCTGAATGGCTGATGCTCTTAGACAAAATACAGTAAGCATTATTTACTAAACTCACTTGATTTTACTCCTACTACTAGAGAAAATGGTACAAAAGCTCTAAGTAAAAACAGCCTTACAATTAGATGACGAATATAAACTAATCTGACCAAAAAAAAAGTTTTTTCCTATTAAGCATGCCTGACATGTTTTGTATGCCTGACTGCATTTAAAAACTGCCTACTGCAAGATTTCTGCTTCCACCGAAAGTAACAAATTTAAGTACTGAGTCTACAACAGCCTAAAAGAGACATGAATCTCTCATGACAAACTGATGCCTTACTACAAATTGTTCTCCCACGTAAGCCTGTGTCCTAAAGCCATAGATCTTCATTACACTGCTGCTGCAGCGAGCTGCTTCACGTTCTACAGACAGCTACCGCCAAATACCATGCTGTTCATGCTGGCAGATTTTGCAATTTTGAGCTACTTAGTTAACCGCTCAGCTCCGGTGACTATCCCATCATGACAAATGGTAAGCAGCAAGAAAGCACAACACAGATTTCTTCTCTGAAGTTTTAAAATAAATTCTTCATTGGAAAGAAACTTATAGTTCTAGCATAATTCTGACCAACTGCAGCCTCATTTATTACTTAATCAGAAAGTTAATGAGT
Source organism: Phaethon aethereus (assembly GCF_964289735.1). Classification (NCBI taxonomy): domain Eukaryota; kingdom Metazoa; phylum Chordata; class Aves; order Phaethontiformes; family Phaethontidae; genus Phaethon; species Phaethon aethereus. The sequence goes on from NC_138575.1 coordinate 131,821,511, forward strand.
CAAGATATCTGGGTCTCCAGGCATTTTCTTGCTCTGGAATTGCCTGGTAACAAACTTCTAAATTTCTTGAATAAGTTACGAACACATATAAAACTTTCCATAAAGTTGAAGAAATTTCAAGGCAGAAGCCTTGGCTGTTTTTTTGTAACAGATTTCTCAAATGTCAAGAATATTCCATAGCTTTAGGGAGATTTATACAGCAGAAAAAACAAATCCAAACCGAAGAAAACAATGTGTGGTGACAAACCGTGCTGATGTACCCCGATCAATCGGACACCAGTTTCAGAAATCCCCAATAACTCACTTCTGGTTCTAAACCGCTGTAGGAGCTTCTGCTGCTTCATTGTCAGGAAATCAAGAACTCCAGGATGCATTAGAGGCAGTCCTTAGTAATACTGAACATTAAAGGAAACGTCGTACTCCACAGAAATATTAGGAAGCGGTTAAAACCGTAGGCTTCATCGCTATGGGCTTCAGAGGAAACATCAGCGCTGCCAAAAGAGGTAGCTCAATCCCTACCTTCAGCCTCTCACCGAATTCAGTCCCTCTGAATCCCGTATTTCCGCAAGCCAGCAGTCTGAAGTGCTGTGAAGCTGTGCTCCTGCCACAGTAACAATGATGATCCAAGGGCTTAAATACTCCCTTCTGTTACTTACATCAATATATTAAACCAATAAATTATTAAATCAATAAATTATTAAGTCTTGATTGACAGTAAAGGCTGTAAAACCAAAGAGGGAAAAAAACAAACCCATACACTTATACAGCAAAACAGTTAGCGAAACCACAACAGTCTAGCTGAATTTAAGCAAAGTTTGAAACACAAACAGTGTACGGATGGCACGAAAATTCAGCTCTTTGGTTTTGCTAATGCTAACACCATTTTCTGCTTCTAAGCCTGTATGTTCCCTCAAAACCAATAATCTGGAGAACACGAATGAAACTCATTTTTTGAAATATTACTTCATCTTTTCAAATGGCAAGATCCTCAGTTGCCAAATAAGTTTAATTTATAATTCTTTCCACTTAATGCTCTTAAACTAGAACAATTTCTAGATTCCTCTATGAAAATAAGAAAAGGAAAATTTGGGGTTCTTGCCACAGACATTCTGTTTTAGGCAGTTATAGCTAGAAACAGCTGTTTCTGAAAGAGGCCTGAACTTTTACCTCAAAAAGAGCAATGAATGCTAGTTAAAAAGAGAGAGTAGAACAAGAGTCACTAGGTTAACGCAATTTTCTCAGACTGCAAAAGAAAAAAAATTAAGTTTTACCCCAAAATGCTTTAGGGTACACATTCCACCTACAACTCCCCCTTCCTCCAGCTACAAACCTATAGAGACCAGGGAGCTTATCTGTACGGAGAGAGAAAAAAAAATATTTGCAGAAGTGATGGACCCACTGTAATTTCGGTAGTGACTAGTTTTTCAAGAAGCCAGTCTCCCACAAATGCTTTTGCAGTTCCATTATTTTGTAGAAAGAGACAACTTCAGATTTACAATTAGCAAAAAAATTCTGATGTCTCAATTTTTCTGCTCAAATCCAGTACCATTTTATTTTCCATACAACAGCTTTCTTTGTAAATATTTTGATGTCAGGTTCTTGGCGTAACAGGAAAAATCAAGAATTGTGAAGTTCAGCTACTTTAGCATGTGATTTTATCTTTTCAAAAACAAATCAAGCCTTGTGCCACAAGAATCACTGAAAGGTAACAGAATTGTTAAACTTACTAGTTTACTAGTTAAACCACAACAAAAATTAAAACTAGAGGTTCTTGTGAAAATAAGCATGTCGTAAAGACTCACATTTGACAGGAATAAAACACATTTATGAAAGACTTTAAAAGCTTTAGAATCTTAAAATCTACCTGGAAATCTGATACAAACCAGATCAGATTAAATGTACCTGAAAATTCAGAGTAATACAATATGGAAGCAATTGCATCAATATATAGTTCTAGAACCAACTTAAAGAATAAATTATGCTTGCGATATTAACAATAAATTTCACGGCAGGGAGGGAGATGGACATGGAAACACTCTAATGTATGTTTCCATGAAATATTTCAAACTGCTTTGTGACAAACAGGCAAGAAAAACACTTTCATCTAAAACTACTGTGAGCTCCCAACTGCAGCTCTCTGAGGGTGTCCCTTGGTAGGCACATGTCAAGTTGACTGTGGGCTGCCAAACCACAACCTAAACTCCATAGTGTGTGAAACCGAATCAGTCCCTTAAAAATGTCATCATGTAGTTTTTACGTATTTTTATTTGTCAGCAATGGAAAGAAAAAAGGAAAATAAGAGTACACATAAATTATATACACAGGTACTGGACTAGAAACAACTCCAACACAAGTTACAGAAGACGCAAAATTAAAACATCACCAAGTAATTTCATGAAAAATTAGCTTCCCACTCCTCCATTATAGGTTCAGTTGATTCAAATGATGCCACCACAGAGGAAAAGCAACACGAGACCTCCTTCCCTCTTGGATGCCTGGTGCAGCACAGGCCAGCTCACCAGTAGGAGTTCTGTCCCATAACCGACGTTGGGAACAAATTGACTTGATTTCCACCCACGTCAGAAACTCACATCATAGTTTAGCACACCGTTAACAGTTCATCAGAGATGGCAAGCGTGAAACTGATAGCGGGTCCCTCGCATAGGGACAGTCCTTGCTCAACTGCTGCTCAACTGCTGAGGGCACTGATAGTGCACTGCTTGGAAACGCGCCCTGCCCACTGCCTGACAGCATCTACAGAGGGTATGAATTTCAAAGGACTGTCAATCTGGCACCTCTCGGCAGTATTCAATTCAAAGGCAAAATTTTAATAAAGCAATTAATATTAGTTTAGCAATGTCAGAATTATCACAAACATCAATCCCGATACTACATTAAAAAAATATCTACATTTAGGAAACGAATGTATGCGAATTTCTTTTAAGGCAACATAATACTGCAATTAAAGCACGTGAACTTTAAATTTTCTTGTTTATTTTTAATTAGAAAGCCACTTCAGTTACACAAATCTTCATTGTTTCAAATTCATGTCAACAGCTCAAGTTCTGATCCTGAGAACAGATTAATTTAAGTGGGATTACACTGTTTACTTGTGCAAGTATCTGCAAGATTCAGCCCTGAAGTTGTTACACAATTTATAACTGTATGTTCCTCATTTGTGAATAAACTCACCTTTGAACTCAGTAATACATCATTCTGTCATGTGCCATCATATTCTCTTAAGTTCTGCAAAAACACATTTATATATCAATTCATAGGCAGGTGAGTATGTCAGGAAGAAGAGGTGAAGAGCTATTAGAAACCACAGTGTCTATATGGCAACTGAGAAGACATGCAAGGAGACTGAACACCGCACAATCAGACATGGTTATCCTTGAGAGAGATACTAACAATAAACATTTAGGCTGTTTTCTACAAAATTATTTCTATCAATCAAGACCACTTTGCACTTTGCAGCACCTAACACATAAGGATCTAGAAGTGCTTATTAAAAGGTATGGAAGGGGGAATATCTTCCATGTCAATGCCGTCAAGATTTCACCCTAAATACTAAGTTTGGGTGGAGGTGAATAGGAGATTGCCCTACACTGAAAGATCACTCTTGCTCACTTTTTGGAGAAAGTGAGCAGCTGCTTCAAAGCAAATTCTACGTGCCACTGAGGACAAAGTATGTTATCCAGTTGGAGCAGCAAGTGTAGTTCACACAGACAAAAGGTAGCTTGAGTTTTCCAAGAACACTACAATTAATATCCATATTCTTTAAGCATGTGCCAAGGGACCTGCTTTAAACACTGCCCACAAGGTAACACAAACTGCAGCAGGACAAAGACTTTCTCAGTGAAAGACCATCCTAGGTCACCACAGTCAAGTACAGAGGCAAAGACTGTACGCTTGATTTGTAAAAGAAGCATTTCAGTATCTTCTGAGTATTTCTCATCAAGCGCTGACTGTGAAAGACTCTTTGTTTGCCTCAAAACAAAGCCTAGAAAAGTAGGGAGCACAAGCATGTATATAATTTGGAGAGACTAATATTAAAATCTATTAATATTAAATTAGGCAGGGGATTAATAGATTACATTCAAGACATGTACACCAGAAAAATGCACACTGGACAAAAAAGTTAAACTATTTGTTACACTATGACACATAGAAATTGTTTGTAAATTCTCAGGAAGAACTGAGGAGCAAACATCTCTTGTTCGGTTTCTGTTAATCACTGAACACAACAGATATGAAGCATTTTCACTGAAAAAATTTTTTTTTTCTATTTATGTGTCCTGTAATTCAAGACAAGCAGGTTGCAATAACATTAGCAGGCCATACATCTGAAATCCATAAAAAAGAAATACACTTTTCTATCATCAGGAAGTTTGGAATTAACAGCCCCAAGGTATTAAAACAAACCATTACAAGAGACTCCAATCAAAGGTAGAAGTAACTGAAAAGAGATCAGTATCGGTAGTTAAACTAGCCACGTTGAAAACACTCATTTTTCAGGCATATCCACTGAAAAACTCTATTCTAATCGAAGGTCTGCTGCTGTTTCCTAAGACAGTTTTCAGACTAATACCCCTAAGGAGAAACATGGCATGAGGACAACAACTGAAGAACCATTTATGGCATACCTGGGATCTTCACTAAAGCACAGGCTGCCTAGACAAGGCTGGAGAGGAGAGAAGTTGCTTCTCGCTCATATTCACCGAAATGCCCACGAACAGACCTCAGGAAATGTAAAGAAAACACATTCCCTACCTCCCTGCTTTAAGCTGTTCACACGTCTTCAGGGTTCTTGGAAATAAGTGCCATTTCAGGGGACTTCAGTATTTGAGTACTAGAGCACTTCAGTCCTGAAAGCCGGCCAGTCGTTTTTGTGAATAAAGAAGTGAAATGACTAATATACCGTAACACCCTCCACAGTATCTTCAGCTTTCATTCATTGGCTTCCATGGTTTACATCCACTTCATGAAAACAAGTTCAGTACGCCTACACCCTTTCTTTTCTTTCTGTCCCCTCCCCTCTCCTCTCCATGTATAAGGAGACAGCCAAAAAGATGCACCCAGTCAGGATTTACTACTTCAAAATACGATTTTTAACAGAAGCTGAAACTTGGCTTCTTATATAAGCTATCTTATTCCTTGGAATGTTTTAGGTAATGTTCTAGGAAAAATTGACCCCACTCAACTTTCATCACAGATTTCTATTTTTAAGCAAGCCCTCCTCCGCAATTACTAGAAAACATACACAACTTGAAATGAATTTAAAGAACAGTAAGAAGTTATGGGTGAGGGCAGAAGTGACTAAATTTTAGTAGATGTGACTTCCAGCTGGTGTTTCAGTCAAACTATGACTCTGATTTCAGCCCAGCAGCATAGCTGTATCACTTGAATAGCAATTTGCCTTCTCTGCAGCAATGCCTGCAGTCATGGGAAATTACTGCTCTGGAGACCACACGCGTTACACCCTCACCGTGCCACGTAAAGATCCCCTAGCAAGGGTCAAACAAGTCCAGTTTGGGAGCAGAAGAAGATAGCCCCATCAGCACGCTCCCTCTTCCTACCTGAGGGGGCTCAGAAGGGCACCGCATACCAGCTAGCAAGTCAGACAGCCTTCAGCAGCTGTCCTGGTATCGCCACCTCTGAGCGGTATGGCAGCGTGCTAAAACAAGCGGGCGCTCCTATGTGACTTCACTGCATGGTGTAGAGAAGCACACAGAACCTCAAGCCCTGGAAACTCATGAACTATTCACATACAAATTCTTCAACCAGCTGCAACAGGTAAGAGTAAGGGTTTGCATGGTAAGGACTCCGACTCTTCAGAAATGGGGCTATATGAAGCTTATTGCTCAAAGCACTTTGTAATCCTCTGATGAAATGTGCTATGTAAGTGCAAAGTACTATCGCCAAGTCAAACTAAGACTTTTTAAAAAATATCTAGAAATTTCTCAGCATTTCCCTGTTTACCTAACAGATCAGTTCTTTATAAAAATAAATATTGGGAGGACAAAAGCGACATTCCCCCCACCCAATTTTAGTAAACAAGTTTCATTTTTCCATGCTAAAATTTTCATCATCTTTCACAAAAATATCAAAACACCTAAGAGAAACTGAGGGTGCATCAGAGCTGCTTACAACTCATCTACTTTATTCCCACGGCTACACCAGAACTTCTAAACTTCCCAAATTTTTCTGAAAGGCCATAGTATCAGAAACAGTATTTGGCAAAGACCTGGTGAGGAACAGTTTCCTAATATTCAGCAGCAGCCCTTATAATAAATTTAAGGGGAAAACACTTCGCCTTTTTGTCTTTTTTTTTTTTTTAACGCAGGTACCAGCTATGTTTTGTATCTCCCATTTCTACGGTATTTCCAGTTTCATGTATTTAGACCAAACACACTTTCCAAAAGCTAGTGTACAACATCTTTATATACACTACAAATTCAGATTACCAGACTGTAGTCAGACATTGAATATATAAATAACTTTGCAAACTATTTACAGGTTTTAAACTAATCAGGTTCCAAGCAACCAACACTCTTAAGGCAAATTTCATTTGTATGACTGGCTGTCTGGCCTTTCAGCATTTCTCTCCCCTCCCCAACCCCCCCAAAATGATAGGGAATAAACATGAAATTGAGTTACCCCCTGTCCCTATACTGACAGAATTTCATGTATGGAGAAATAATGTAACTCTTTATAATCTTTCCTCAAAACAAGGAAAAAAGTACAGAAATGCATTTCTGGGTGCGGGTGTCCAGAAAATCATTAAGGTGCATACCAAGAACTGGAAATCCCAATGTCTTATAACAACATAATTTTTGTATGCACTTGACAAATGGATTTGGGAATTTGGGGAAAGCATCAGTTTAAAGCTGCACAACCCTCTTCAGTACTACACATTTATAAGCTCATTAGATACACTAAAATCTGAAGAGCTTAAAGGGATTTTCTGTAAGTGGTGACACTGTGCAATATAAAAAATGCAGCAAAGAGTGGATTTTGAAAGCATATGTTTAACTACGTTAGAATTTTTCTCTTATACCATATTGCTGTGCAAGATACTATTCACCATTTAAAGGTATTCTGCACGTCTTGCCAATCCTTATATTAGAATAAAAATTGGCCATTTCAAATAGTATCTTTTTGTTACAACACTGTATTCTTAAGTGCAGTCCCTTCTGCCAATGCATGACTGAAGCAACCAAGCATATTCTGGTGAAGCAGACAGGATTCACATACCAAACGTGCTTAGTGCCTTCCTTTAAGTCCCAATCATCACTTTGTTCTTACCATTTTTCAATGCCCCGATTAGGTCTTTGTTTGGAAGTAATTAGCTATTGTGGTTTGAAGGATTTTGGAACAAAGCAGAGACTTTATACTGAATGCAGGGGTCATCTCCAACAGAGACAAAAGGTGGCAAATTATCGATTAGCTTTATATTTAGATGCATCCCTTGGTTCACTGCTAGGATTGCTCCAGTCATCTGCTTCCGGTGTGGTCTTGTAGTGTCGCCATGCTGACTTATTAAAAACAGGAAGTCTTTCAAATGATTCACTTGAAAGGGCCTATGGAAGAACAAAAGCAACGTAAGATATCATAAGAGATACCAAGAGCAAGATGATACTCTGGGGACTTCTACAGTTACAACTTCTCTATCAAACAAGAGTCTCAATTATCCAAGTGTTACATGCCACGACATTATTTTGAAAATACTTTGGCTGTGACTAATCATTCTAGTCATAGTCAAAGTACTAGTCATAGTAAAGGTTAAAAGAAAATAACAACACTTTAAAATATTGCCCTTCTTTCTGGGAAGTGGTGTCTACAAAGATAGCAAGAAAAAAAGCTTTGGTCAAAAACATTTTAGGAGATCTGCCACTGACACTGGGCAGACAGCTTCTTTCCTGAAACAGTTCACTTCAACAAACTCTGAGTCTGTCAGCACACTGGTCTGTGAGGACTGATCTAGTTCAGTCCATTAGCATGCCTCTTTCCTCTGAGAAAGACCATACCTTTTTTCTCTCCACACATACATGCATAGGATTAAACCTATCAGGAACTAAAGTTAGCACAGTTAGCACAACTCACTCGCCACATACAGCAAGGCAAAGTGACAATGCTAAGTCAACGACCTGCACATGAGCTATATGCTATATTGTTTTAAACTCTGCAATGAAATTCAAGCAGTGTCACCCTTAAGGCCCTGAGTAGCCTGCAATCTCCCAAAAAATAACAACAGGACAATAGACTGTATTGCACAAAAGTCAAGAACTGCATAGGGAAAAAAAAGGACTAGTCAGGAGTCAGTCAATAGTCTTCACAGTGTTATTTTGGTCAAAACTTTCAGAATAAAAAAGTATTAACCACAATTATCTCTCAGCTCACAGTTCTTTGACAATTCAGCACTTATGATGGATTAAGAAAATGCAAAGATCCAACATGGGACTGGGGGGTGGGGGGGTGGGGAATGGATCAAAGCAAGCTAACTAGTATTAGTGCCAGGTTAACATCTATAACTTCTGCTTTTAAGATTCTATATAACTGATTTAAATAAAATATAACGAAGATAGCAACTACAGATTTGAAAACAAGTTGAAGAATGAAAAGAAAGTTCACTTATTCAGCCTGCTATAAATTATCAAATTGCACTGCATTAATAGCTTATATAGGGTCAAATTCATACCTTCAAATAAATTACAGCATCTGAACCAACGCCTTCCATTGAGTAGAGTTTAAGGTCACCTTGAAAGTACCTAGCGTACAGACGAGAAATTGGCAAGCCGTAGCCAAACCCAGCCTATAAAAATCAAGAAAACAAAAAGGAAGAACATGGCGTAAAGTTAAAAAAAAATGCAACAGAACATTTATAAAACAGAAGATACATAAAAATTAGATTTGCATCAAATTACTCTTCAAGCTTTCCTTCATTACGCAGCCTGCACTACAAGTTGGTATTCAACCTTTTGAGCAATCTCCTTTTTTCCAAGGTGTAATTTTTTAGTTTAAGTACAGAAAATGGAAAAATATCAGAGTCCTTTGTTAGGGGTACCTTGTCCATTTTGCATTTTGTCAAAGAGGCAGGTAGGTGTAACATACAGTACATGCTGCCCCCAATCATCAAAGCAAACCAATATCGCCATGCCTGGGACTATTATTGTCAAATGTTTCCACACTTAGGAGACTACACAAGAAAGCCAGAGACAACTCTGTTTACTTCATCTAGGTCACACTATTAAGTGATTGCTGATGCCATACTGCAATAGAGATCAGAAGGCTACTGCAAAAAGACTACATACAAAGCAATACAAAGCAAATAATCCTCACTGTTTACCCATATAACAAAAGATCAGGATTCCATAGCACTGAATGAGCTACTGAGGACTGAGACCCTGTGCAGACCATGCAATTTTGAAAGCACAATAGACTTGAGAGGTACAAGTTTTAGATTTTCAATTTACAACACTAATATTCACAACAATATCTGCAACAAGGTCAACACCTGGCACCTTTTCCAATCCACTCTTGTCAGAAAGTTATAAAAAAACCCAAGCCTCCCTCACTGCAGCCAGGGAATACGATTTGGTCTCTTTCAGATGACTGGGTATGTGCTGAGAACCTCAGTAGTCGATTATTCACCTGACCCCGCCCCCTGAATTTTTCAGGGATGTTCAGAGCAATAAAGGAAGGATTCCAGACATAGAAGCATTTGAAAACAATGATATATAAGGCAATGGAGTATTTTTTTTTTTCCATAAGGGTGGATTACAGGAAGAATTAGACACCTAAAGTTTTCAGAAAACCAACAAGCTCATTCCACTGTAATATTTATGCGAAGGCAACCTGACAGCTACTGAGAATCATGCCCTGAATCTTAAACCCAAAGCCCCAAAATGATACAAAAAAAAGGGAAGGCTAAGAAGCAAGACTTGCAAGTGTAATACACAGCTAATATGTGGTATGACTTTGAGAAATCCCTTGAGTGAGGGGTGAACATTAAAGAACTTTGTACTACGGTATCCATCACAAATTCTCTTGCTGTCATCTACTATCTCTACAGTATCTTTCAACCTCTGCCTTGTTTTTACAGAAGTCTAAATTCAGTGATCTTAAATCGATTAGAGTTGCTCACACTGATGACTGTAACAGTTCTTCGGAGCAAAATGAGAAACCAAAATGCCAAAGATGCCCTTTTCTACTCACATTGCTGGTCATAGTTATTACTGTCCATTTACACAGTTAAAACTGTTGCTTAGCTGCACTTTTTCAAACAACAGTATGCTTTAAAAATGTAATTCTCAAAGACTCTCATTAGATACTTTCAAACATCTGGTCTTGAAACTAGATCCATTTCTTAATCTCTAAAAACTGGAAGTTATTTGAAAGAACTAAAAAAAAAAATTCTCAAAGCTGACTTGCATCTTTTCTGGAGACCAGACAATAAATACATTCCAGAAATTAAAAAGCACAGCAACTGAAAAGCAAATTGTAGATAGCAGATATGCCCAGGAAGAGCTCAAGTTAAAGGGCAGTATCAAGCAATCCTGAAAACATATTGTACTTCCCTCTCTCCAGAACTATGCTTCCGGAAAACCCATGCCCAACTGCTATTTGCCTCCGCTCCTTCCAGGAAAAATCTTTTTACGCTCTGTGCTAGCCCACATAATTATTTCATACTTCCCTCCTTCAAAAATTTCCTGTCAGTCTCTTCTCTAGCTTGTTTTCAGGGTATTTTCCAAAAAGAGCCAACTTATAAGAATTATGAAGATAACAAGGTACTCATCTGGGATCTCTTAAGGCAAGACCTTGCAAAAGGTCTGTTCTGCAAGAGACAATTAACAAGAAGTGATTACTACATAGCTCTGTGCTCGACGTCGAGGACAGAATACAGTCAATGATGGCACATCTTCCTTGAGAAGAGAAAGCTTTTCAGAGTGAATTTCTCATTAAATATTACAGTATGCTTTATACAAATAGGACATTAAATTTCTGTGTTACTAGTGTCTACAGGTTTAATTAAGCCTAATTTAAGCCACGTTTCTCCCACTATAAACAAATGCTGTCAGAGGAAGAATCATTAAATTCTCTAAGAAAACCTAATTATCATTAAACATTACCACGTTTCTATTTTTTCCAAGATGTGTATAGCAGTACAGATGAGCGCAAGACCTGCTAGAATCCGAATGCTGCCATGGTAACAAGGTTTCTCATCAGTTTTTAAAGAACACTTGTAATGACACTGAGAAAGAATTTTCACCAATCAACAAAAAGATCACTCTCTTCCACTCCCCAAGCCCATGAATGTTTCATAAACTAGACAGGGGATCATATAACAAGGGGAGGGAGAGTTAGGTAGAAAAATATGTCTATTTACACTGCACTGCAATTTATTTTATGAAAATTATCTAAGTCAAGAATAACACCAGCACAGACCTATCTATCTTCTGAAGCACTGTAATTTTTAAGTGGTTTGGTCTTTGGCACTAAGCAATAAAGAAACTCTCCTTCTGCATGGACTTCTTAGAAGATTTATGCAGAACCTTTCTGCTGAAGAACTTTTATTTCTAAACTGACATACAAAGTATAGCATAATTGTTTTTATAACTGTATCTGGGCCATAATACATAATGTGTCCAGCTTCACTGCTAAAGTCCTTTTTCCTTTTAGTGGAAAGTTATACCACAGACTCTCAGTTCTTGACTTTCTTCTTTCTGCACACACATATAAACAACAGAGCTTAACACTTCTTCTTAACATTCAGTCATGTATGGGCATCAGTCAGACTCACAGGGCAAAAGCTGCCAGGTTCATGAGAAAGGGATACTTTGCACGTCTGACTATAGCGACATATAGACTGAAGAGTAAAACAAATCCTGAAAACGGGGTACACTAGAAGAAAACTAAGTATAAATACCACAGAATCAAAGTAAGCAGTCTTGAAGATGAGGAAATAAACATGCTAAGGGGGGTGGGGTGGGGGTGGGGCAAGTGAAGAATAGTGTCAATCCTAAACCGAACACATTTTACAATCAGAGAACCACAAAGGAATACAACTGCTAATCAAGGTATAGGTTTATAGTGAGAACAGGTTTCAGGAAACCTTTGTAGGCTGATACAGTAAATTACTGATCAAAAGTGAGACAGAACAAAGGCAGATTATGAATCAAGAAAGATTCTACCATTCTTGACAAAGAAAAAAGTTTGTATTTGAATTAAGGCCTGTTACCTATCACTCATCCCATTCAATAATTTTTTCTATGAAAAAGCCACATCATTGTTTGAAACATATTACTAAGATGTGTTGTAATGTTAGGAGCCATGAAGGATTAATATCAAGCCCACGCAGATACACAACTGGGTTTCACACCTACGGCGGTGGCAGCCAGCACTGGTGAAAACAACGCGGTACACTTACGTGCCACAATGCTATGAACTGAGGACTAAGACAGTACCATAAAGTCTTTCCGCTAAAAATCTAAAAGGAAATTTGTTACCTCTGAACCACTCTGAACTGGTTCCACCCTCAGTTCATTGTTAATTACTTTACATCAGAAACAGGCACACACTCTCTGCACCAAATTTTATTAGCTGCCTAAAGGCACTTCAAGCACAGAAGTATTAGCAGAAAAAAAGAAAAAAACAATCACTTAAGAACATGCTAGATGAGTGTTCCTAAATAGGAAAAATAAATTTCTCAAAGAATCAACTTTTTCTCCACATGCTTGAAGATAAAGGATTGCATCAGAAGCTATAGAGAACAAAGATGAGAAGCAGCAAGAACACAGTATCAGCATTAATCCACTTATTGAAAGCCAGTCAAATGGAACAGAGCTGTATCATTTTAATCACAATGACCCAATATGTAATTTATTAACAATTTTAAAAATCATGCTTGCTAAAAGAATCTACATATTCAATGCTGAAATAATTCCCTGCTTAGAAGAAACTATGGGGAAATATTGTATCAGGGTCAGATTTCAAACAAACATCTCAGAAGGGTCACATGAGATACCTCCAAGTGAACAGGAACATACCAAAAGTGTTCATATCACATGGAGGTTTGGGAATTTTTTTTTTTAAATGTGTTTTTACAGTCCATAATTTATATAAAAATAATTTTCAAATTTCAGTATAAGCTTGTGCATTACCAGGAGGTGTTTCTCAAGTGCTATTATTCCAACAATCTGGCTCACCTTTTCAATATATTTGTTATAGGAAGGTTAGATAAACAGTAATTTACACACTAAGGAGGAGCTCATTAGGTTATCCACCTTCTCAGCAATTCAGCAGTAAAAAACCTGTCTGTTAATCTATGAAAATATTGTGCTTACGCAGACATGCTTGTTTCCAAGAATATAACGTCAAGACAAAGAAAAGCAATTTTCTATTCCAAAGACTAAGTGACAGTAACAGAACCTGTTTTCTCCTGGTATGTTTTACCTGCCTAGAATTGCTGATGGTAAACAATTTCTTCAATGGAAAACCTGATCCAGTTCATTGCAGTGAAGGGAAACGTACAACTAGTGTAGTGCAAAGGGACATTTAAATTCATATTGCAATTGCTTACCAAAGGCACAGCTCTTGAGGGCTCCAAACTAGGCCTGGGTGCTGTTGAGTACATGTAGTTAAACAATCTGTCTATTTTTCTTAAAGGTACACCTCCACCTTGATCACTTATCTAAGGAATGAAAAGTTAAAGAGTTAAACACTATGTTACGGAAAAAAAGAAAAAAAAAAACCGCAAACCAAGCAGCGTCTTAGTCTCAGGTCTAAATGACTTGAGAAATATTAAAAGTTGCAGCTAGGGAGTTTGACTTTGCCTGGTTTGGAGCAAAGGCGGCTGAAGGGCGACCTTGTCACTCTCTACAGTGTCCTGAGGAGGGCAAGTGGAGAGGGAGATGCCAATCTCTTCTCCCTGGTATCCAGTGACAGGAAGCGTGGGAACGGTTCAAAGCTGCATCAGTCGGGGGAGGTGGAGGCTGGACCTAAGGACGCATTTCTGTACCGAGAGGGTGCTCAAACACTGGCTTCCTAGAGAGGTGGTGATGCCCCAACCCTGTCATTGTTTGAGAGGTATTTGGACAATGCCCTTAAGAACGTGCTTCAACTTTTGGTCAGTGCTGACATGGTCAGGCAGCTGGACTTGAGTATTCTTGTAGGTCCCTTCCTACTGAAAATATTCTATTGAAGCAATATGAAGCAAGTGTCAGAAGTGCTACAGTAATTAATTTGCCTTTTCAAATTACAAGTCATACTATTCTCAACCTAGCAGGCTTGTAAGTTGTGTATCATTTTTAGGCATTTACCTTAATAGATAGATCTTCTTTCCCCAAAGTGACTAAGGTTTTGATCGATGGATAGCCTTCTTTCTTACCTTCATGCAATTCCACTGTAGCTCTCATTGAATTCTGAAGATAAAACAAAAAACAGTGTCTTTGATTCTAACTTTACCATGTACGTTTTTTGTGACAAATTAGAGCTTGCATTTATCTTGTGATACTAAAATAGATACTAGATACTTTGTCCTACATTTGTATACGAGACAGAAAAGGCCATACTTAAATTCAAGAAGTACTTTCAAGTCAATGAATTGTCCAATTAAACTTTTACATCAGAACTCCGTTATACATTTATCTATTTCATATAGAGTCAGAGAACATAAAGCAAGAATTATTTTTTTTTTCTGTGTGAAATCAAGTAATTATATATAAAGGATGGCAACATCCTTCACCTCCATCTTGCAGAACACCAATAGTGATGTTCATCACAGAGAACAAGTTTTTATTTTCTCAGCCTGGGTCACATAATTGTTAAGTAACTATCTATAAATCTGACTTTACCATATCTATTAACAGAGCTTCCACTGCCAGTTCAACTTACTACAACTTACTGGTTTCATACTGTTTCATGACTCATACCAAAACGTACCTACACATGGTGTACAAATTCTCACCTGTTCTGCCCTAGAACTAATGTTACAAATGGCAAAATAGGGGAAGATTTCAATGACCATACTTGACAAGTGACAGAAATCAAACCCAAAATACCATTATTTATGAAAAGTTTTTCTCCGACCAAATGCATTTTCTCCTGAATTTCTAGTGTTCAACTGCACCACCTAGAGACCACCTATCTTATTCAAAAGCATACAGTAGCCTTCACATGTTTCATTTTCAGTATCGTTCCAATTATTCAGAAAACACAAATAAAACCAAAACAAAGCATGTAATTTACACTATTCAAACACATATGGGCTGTTTTCACAACAAAAGGCACTGATCCTAACCAGTCCTCAAATATACAATTAAGAAGCAAGCTTAAGAAAATTGCAAGATAATGAATATGTCAACATTCAAAAATACACTATGATGAGCGTTTTAAGTTAATCAGCTGCAAAAGCATAAAAGGAGAAGTTGGAAAACCCAGAAATATTTTTAAGTACACAAGGGCATAAGAGGGAGCTGTAAGCCTAGCTTTTAAACAAGTGAAGAGGGCTTGAAACTGTTAATAAGCTTAAGAAAGGAAAACTGAAATAACATCTTAGGGCAGTAACTGAAAAGGATCTCAGTTTCAACAGTAATGTAAGTTCACAAACCCCTTCCAAACATTAACAAGTGCAACCTACCTTGAATAATTCAAATAACATATGAAACAAATGAGAAGGTACATAGACTACTTGAATAGGCTTGTTTGGAGCTTTAGCTAAAAAAAAAAAAAAAAAAAAAGGACAACAAATGATTTTTTTTTCAGAATTTTGTAGCATTTCTATTTACAGGAATAACATGAAACAGTACGCAAAGACAAGTATGTAAGCGTGTTCTAATTTTCCAACTGCAAGATTAGCTCCATGAGGTAAAAACATAAATTTCATTTACTGCTATCACCTGAAATAACACATTCTAATCATTACTTTCAAAGACATCTATGTCAGCAGACTTTGTTTAGATACGAAACTTCACTAAGCAGTGGTTGGTTTAGTACTAACAATGTATGTTAACTAAGAGAACTTTCCCACTTAAGTGGGAAACTTTCTTAACACACACAATATTTATGCATAATATTTGCTGCACAAAAAAAGATTCTTAAACTAAAAAAAAAAAACCTGTTTAAATATTTCAAAAACAATTACATATTTCCATTAATTAAAACAAAGTGTAAAGTATTCATAGAAATTTGCAAAATATATTACAAACAATATCAGAATTTTCTTATTCCAAATCATAACTGAATTGTTTGTCAACTGTTGTCCTGTTATTAGTGTTTCAGCAGAGGCATATGGCTTGGCACAGCTCTGAATGCTAGGGTGCTAATTGATTTGGCAGGAAATAATACAGCTGCATTTAATACATTCCAGGACAGTTTTGGTGCTGAAGATGAAGTCATCCCTGAACATTCAAAATTCTACTGGATTAAATTACACAGTTACAGCTTGTCAGACTCAGCAGCAGTTCAGATTCAGAAAAGTGTCTAAATGCCTGCTTCATAAATTGCAGGAAGGTAAACACATGCACACAGAACATGACTGGAGTCAACTTCACCCTTTTTGGCACTGAGGACTGATAATAATACCAGTTATTACTTTAAGAGACACAGTGGTGAAATCTCCTAGGAAAAGACGACCAAAACAATGTTCTGCATAATTAGTTGCAAGGCAATTTGCTGTTTTATTATGTTAATTTTGTCAGAGCCCATACTCCAACTCTTATGCATCACCAAAACCAAGGCATACTGATCTGTACTTGTCTGAGGCATAGACTACATGTAGAAAACACATTACTGTTGGTCTTGTGAGGTAATATGCAAAGTCTCTTTCCTCATGTTGATAAGCTATTTAAAGGAAACAAATAATTCCTTCCTTGCTTCTTTTTTCATGAGATCCAGTAATTTGTCTTCTCTATTGTTGGATCTTTTTACTTAGGCCATCGAATTAATTTTGCACTGATTCCTCTGCTGCAGCAGTCAGTACTTTTAGTTCTAAAATCATTCAGTTTTGGAGAGGGGAAGGTTGGGTCCTTTGATTTTGGGAGAGGGGGCTGGTAATAGTGTATCAGTGTTCACAATATCACTTTGTGTAGAGAAGGACTTCTACAATATTAAATAGTACTTTGAGCAACCTATGTTCCCATGTATCATGCTCTGCATTTTGAATATTACCTATTTCTGAGACTTTTGCAACTCTTCTGGTGAAGTTTGGAAACATCTTAGTCTTGTGTTTGGATAGCTGTCCAATATTTGCAAGATGATCACTCAACTTATTTTTTTAATTGGAAAAAAAATCTACCTTTTTTCAATAGAAAAGGTGAACAAAAGTCAGTCAATATACTGACAAGGATGGTCTCATCAGTTTCGTAGCACCTAATTTTCATCTTTGCAATCAACTTGAAACAGATTTCCATGTGACAGGTTTATGATAGGACTTAAAGCATAGATTATGTAAAAAAGGTTTCTAGTTTTGCCATCTTACACAGAAGAGCTCTCCACTGGTGCAGGGACTGACAGTGGAATTTACAAGCACACTTCAAAAAGAAAGAAATTCAGCTCTATTAAAAGATTAGTTAGAAGGCAGGCATGTTTCCTTCCCAGTTATAAGGACTCTTGACCACTTTATTTTCCTTAGACTGATAGCAAATTCAGCAGAGAGCACTCTGCATTCAGCATTAAGAAGTAAAAGAAAAAACCATGTCATGATGATAAACTATAATTCAGGTGCCCATGTAGACACAGTAGAAGAAAAGTAACTCTGCATACAGGACTGCAGAGTTCGAATTGTAACTTACAATTAATTAACAAAACTAGAAACCATAGATATTAGATACGATATTTTCTTACATACATCACTTAAATTAATTTCGCAATTACCATTGAATTCTTCAACTTCCAGATCAGGTGCCACGAGATAGTACTG
Organism: Phaethon aethereus; assembly: GCF_964289735.1. NCBI lineage: Eukaryota > Metazoa > Chordata > Aves > Phaethontiformes > Phaethontidae > Phaethon > Phaethon aethereus. The sequence goes on from NC_138575.1 coordinate 131,839,431, forward strand.
TTCACATAACATCTTAGCTGTTTCATAAGCATCTACAAAGCAACAGAACAATACACAAACTCAAAGATGTTTTAACTACATTGCTTCAGCTACCTTAACAGAAGTGGCTTCCTCATAATAAGTGTGGGCTCAGAGCAAGCACAGAAACAAATGGGCAGCTCTGCAGACAGACAGGAATTTGCTAAGATAGCATAACAATTGCATTTGACCTCACTCTACATATATCTTCTTCCTCCTGTCCAAAGTGACACTACAAAACAAAACAGTCACTGTCATAACTCAGAGCTATGTGACAAACACAAAGAACGTAAAATCACCAGTCCCCAGAAAGGGCAGGTTACCTATAATTGTTCTCCCTCAAGATGTCTATGGAAATAATCTATAATGTGCCCTATTATCTGAAAAAAAAAATTTTATCAGTTGTTCTGACATCTGCAAGGCTGGACATATCACACAAGGCTGACACAAATGCTGCTCCATGTAAAATGAAGCTAATCAACACTGGAAAGATTCTTGATCAAGTCCTGTTAATGTCTCACAAAATCAGCTATCCAGTAGGAATCTTTTGTGTCAAGATGGTCAGCTCCAAGGACTTTCAAAACACAGTCATTAACACAGTAAAACGTGCCCTAGTGAAAAGATCAAAACCCCATTTAATACCCAAGCTGTACAGAGAACCTCAGCCCAGGATATGCATAATTTAGGGAAAAAAGATGCAAGAATACCTACACTTACACCATAGTCTAAGATCATCTCAGAACTTCTGATGGCCTCGGGAGTAATCCTGTGCTTTCGAAAAAAGGGGCATAAGAAGCACAGCCACAATCTTGACCGAGTCATCAAAAGCTGAAGATAGCAATGTAGCTAGTATGACCATAAGGCCATCTACATGGAGAAAGGTATACATGAGCACACTTCAAAGATTTTCCACATCATATAAATGACAATTAGATATGGATCCAGGGGGCAGAAGCTGGGTTCTTATTGTGGACAAAAACTTCAAGGCCTCTGAAAAGCAAATCACTAACTATGTGGGAATAAACCAAAAGCTCTCAATACACGGATGTGGAGCAGGCAAAGCCACTATGCAAACCTTGAGAGAACAAAGAGGCTCTGAATACATCCAATTACCCTCCCCAAGTTTAATGTAGAACTCTCATCCATTTTCAGTAAGCAGCCACCCTAACACCCCTGACATGAACAGGAAGTCACTATCACTTCATCATCCAGTAAAATATCCAGCTCCAAGCAAAACAGTGTCAAATAGAGCCTGAGTGGAGCCTTACATTTTACCACCTTCTAAAAGCCAACTCTTTGGCAGAGTCCTAAGACTGTAAAAGAGACTGCAAAGTTCAAAGCACTCGTCACATCATAGCTGGAGGTAAGTAGCAAGAGTGAAGGATCTATCCATATATCTAAAATCCCAGCTCCAGGAATAAGCCTGGATTTGCTGTCAGCTCAAAAATCTTATTGTAGGATAGTCAGTGAGATAGAGACTCACCTCAGGCAGTTACAGACACAACACTTGGTGGAGCTGCTTGAAGGAAGACGTGACTGTTTAAATAATTTCTTCAATGTTTGAAGGGCACACAGAGCTTGTAGCTGCCACATACAGTGCCAAAGTCGACATCTTAACTCTGACAAATTGCTCAGAATGTCACCTATGAACTAGGACATTTTGGAGCTAGCACAGTATACAGAACGTAAATTAAACCCTGCACCAATTCTACAAGGAAATGGCCTCAATCACCTTGAGTCTAAACAGGCTTTGTCTTTAAGGATACTTCATTTCTTTGAAAGACAACACTGGATACTGTTTATGATGCCCTCGTTTTGTTAGCGATTATTTCTTCAGATGTGGAAGACCTATTTTAGCTGCTAGCTTGAAAACTGGACTGAGCACCTTCCGACACTATGACACTTCCGACTCCTCTGTCCAAGGCAGCAACTATGAATTTGATGATCAAAATAGATGCAAACATTGCTACTAGAAGGAATATCTAAACAAACAACACAGCTGTAACATATTCAATGCTGAGGTCAAAGTGGAGAAAGATCAAAAGAAAAGAAAGATGCTAAAAAAAGTCTGCCCTAGAGACAAAGAGAGCTACAATCCAAGAAGCCTTCATAACAAGCAAGCTATCATGCAGGTCAAAGTCTGACATGAGAAAAGTTCCCCCTCTTACTTTACCAAAGGCTGAGAGAAAGTGAAGGGAAGAAACACATTCTTCCCCTCTTGCAGCTACACAAACAGCAGTGAAGGATAGAGGGTGGAATTCACTCCTACAGCAAGACCTGTATTTGTAAACAGATACACTCAGAGTGCGAACCTTCAATAAACAAGTTCTTGAAGCAGACAGCATTGCCTCATGCCTACTTACTAACATTCTGAAAGCATATGCACATTCACAACATTAAGGAAACAGGATTTCTAACATGACCGTGCCAGCTCATTCAGTTACAGCCACCACATATACATCTTCTGTATAAGAGAGAACAGACCGAGATATGATCAGATGCACATAGTAATGGGGAGTTTCACTGGAATATCTGTACACCTGTGGACATTTAATGAAAGGCCTAACTAAACAAATTGGAAAATTTCACTTATTCTAAATTTTCTTTAGTACCAGCATCAGATAAAAAGCAGTACATCAGAACCTGCTTCTAAGCATTTTAGGAAAGAAAACATCTAAAATTTAACAAAACACTTAGACACTTGATCTGATATTTAAAAGGACAGATTAAAGTTATTAAAAAAAATACGTTTTCTTAGTTCTGTTAACATACCAAAGGTTTCTTCATTCTCAATAACAAGTATATTAAAAAGTCTCAATAAGCCCATGGCTTTATTGTGAACAACTGAAGAACTTCCATTTTTCTTTTTTATTTTATTGAACGTAAATCACTTTCAGTCTTTTGTATCTCAATAACATATTTATGCATATTCTAAGTTGTGGTTTTGTTTGTTTTTTTTTTTAATCAACAAAAATATTAACTTCATCTTACCTTTAACCACTTCTGCCACATTACAATTAGGATCAATACTTCCAATATGTTTGGGATGTGCAGGATTAATATCTCCACCAAAGAGAAGTGCTAAAAGGAAAAAGAAATAGCAGTAAATTGTCTTTTACACTTGAGGCAGCCCAGAAATTTTAAATCTGATGGTATCTGAAACTTACTGGATAGCACATCATTTTGTAAAAAGATACTTTTGCAAATTGCCAAAATCCTTGTTTAGGAAGGCTACTTGCCTCCCTCCTCCTGCTTGTTTTTTTTTTCCCCTTTTCAATTTTTAATAGTTAGTTTAATAGACTAGTTAATACAGAAATAGTGGTGTGGGAGGATTAAGGTGAAAACTTACATTTCAAAGTGGACTATCAACAATCAAATAGAACTAAAATGTAGAATGCTTCAATTGTACCATGATATCAGAACAGCAGCACAACAATGAAAATGTTACAGTGAAAAGGGCTGAGGAACTGTAAGACAGCATTAAAAGCCTTTTAGACTCACCTAAGCTGCAATTTCACAGCTGGCACAGAGGTCTCTCACTCTTTCTCCCTGACTCTCAGCAGTATGCTCCCCACTCCCTCCTTTGCACAAGGGTCTGGCACTCACCAGATCCTTCACCGAGAGTTTAGCTCTCAAAAAAGTAGAAAGGTTTTACACTTTTTTGCAGAAGTGATTTTCTGCTATTTTAGCAAGTCAGTCAGCTCTGATATGAAACAGATGCAGTATGAAGTAAGCAAAAGACTGAAAGCTTTTCCTATTCCGGTCATGGTGAGCTAATACACTGGCATACTGCACCTTGCAAAATTGCACTGTAAGAACAGTCTGTCAATAATGTACAGAAGAAATGCAAGTTACATAAAAACCTCTTTCTGCATTCTGCTTTCCAATTGTCTTTTTCATCAGTGCTTCAAGATTAATATTTGCCATCACAGATGGGTCACCAACATTGCTTAGCATAGCGAAACTGTACAAGGGTAATAAACCTTTAAGCATCTACAAGTGGTTTTAAGTTTCAACCAGTTCAATAGGAGTGTCCATAGGAAAAGACACTTCCGTTCAATTAAGTAAGTTTGATATTTTAGAATTAGTGCAAATTATGCTAACACTTGGCCTAATAATTCTATTTTTACTTATTGCTAGAACTCTTCTACAAGAGCCTTTTAACTTAACTTGGTTTTATGTCTGTCATTGGTCTGCCTAGGTACAAGTAAAGAACAAGCTGTGCATTTATTTTGTGTGCTTTGCCACATGGAAGTCATTTGTACACACCCAGCAAGGCACATGCTAGTCACATAAAAGGTTACTGGACACGCACCTTGTAGTAAAATACCTAACACTACAGATAACACGGATGCTAGAGTACTGTTGTGTACTACAATTTCTAAGAGCTCATGAAAGCAGAATACTGGGCAGAGAATGAAGCTCTAGAGCTAAAAAGTACAAGTCATACTAAAAGAGATCACAAGATTGTCCTTAACTTTATACAGATCACTTTCTGCATGGTTGCACATACTGCTTAATACCGTGCAAGTAACTCTTTTCACTCTGTAATACGAATATAAAAGTAAGTTTATTAGTAACAAAAAATGAAACAGAACCTAATGACAAAGGATAACTAACTATTGCATTTATTCATAAATAGTAAATAGGAAGTAGGCAGAAAAGTGATGTAATTTGAAAACTAAGTTACAAATACTCAACCTCTTTAGAAGGCAGAAAGTCTAGATAACTTGCTGAAAAAACAATAAAAATCCATATCGTGCATAACCTATTCAAAATTTTTGGCATCCTTGCATTTCAGTATGAAAGAAATGTCAGCTCTACAAACTAAGTTGAGAGATTTGTGAGCAGAAAGATACAGCTACTCTATTGCTGTCTAAAAATACTTCATGTATCACTTCGCGAGCTGTCTCTGCCAAGAAGATTAAAAGCGACAGCCACACTGACAAAAACCTGAAAATTCTAGAAGAAAGCTTACTGGTGTTTTGGATCGATTTCTGGTAACTGCGAAGTACCAAATTAACCAGTTGCCAGTATATCTTTTACTATAATTAGCACAGAATATTAAGAATTAGTAATAAGTATGAAAAAACAAAACAAAGCTACAGCTTCAGGTTTACAAGCAGTAACTAATGAGTTCTCAAAGATGAAAAAAGCAATTACTTACTGTGTTGGTTAATAAGCATACGGAAAGAGATGCGGTTGGTGTAGAATCTATCTAGAAAATACTGGATGTTACTGCTAACAAATGGATCAAAGCCATATTTTTCCTTGTATTCAATCACCCCTTGGGCCATGGTTGGAACCACATCATTGTGTCTGTTCCTGACTTTAATTAAAACATCTAAAAAGCTAGAGGAAACAAAAGTAGAAACAGATTGTTAAAAGTATAATTAAACTGAACCTCTCACCTCTGTTTTCAACTCCCCACAGCATAACCATTTTATCCGTTAACTATCCCTCCCAGTCAACAAAAAAAAAATTATCAGAGGGAGAAGAGTAAAAATACAGCGGTAGCTAAACAAATCCATTTAAAGAGAAATATTTGGTCAACCTCTCACTCATGAGATCTGCGAAATATTTAGGGCATCAAATTAAGTTATCCGTCCCCAAAACACTCCATTAAATTAAATCTTTCTTCACCATTAATGGAGAACAAAAGATTTTCTTTTATTGCAGTCATATGCACCATGGTAACTATCGTTCTCTGCAGCTGAAACAACCTCATTGCCCTTCATAATTTTCCAAGAAGTTTTACACTTCATACTTCCTTCCCAACACCTCAACCCCTGCAGTGTAACTTCTGAACACACTTCCTTTACCTGGCATCTATTCTGTTAAGTTTGAATATCAGGATAGGCAAATATTATCAGTGTGAGCTCTGTTCAGTTTCCTTTTACACCGCTGGATGGCAGAGCGCATACAACGGTGCTCTGATGGACTCTCCTCTCTGGGAGCTTGGCAAGTTTTAGGATATCACTTCCACTGCTTTTAACAAGTCCCTGTTAACAAGCACACATGCACTTTGAAATAGCTTGGAGGATTTTTGTTTCTCCTGCCAAGGCAGCTCAATACCTATGATCTTCAAAGTGCTCATTCTTTTTTTCCCCCCACATGCATATTTGAAATAGTAATTATTAATAGTTTTCTAAAGCCTAGACATGGAAAAACAGCACTACTCAACTCTGCTACATTCTCTAACATTAAATGAATATTAACACCACAACGATTATGTGACATTGTTTTAAAAAAAAAAAAACACACACAAATGCATCTTCCAAAAGAAAATACAGCTGGGAGGCTTGTTCAGCTATGCCTGTATCTGCAATTCTACAGAGTGGGTTTGTTTTTGTGTTTTTTTTGTTTTTTGTTTTTTTTTTTTTTTTTAACACAAAAAACATCAACAACAAAACATTCTCAGTAGATTTATAATGAACACTGAAAAGAAATGTATTAATTATTTTTATCAAAAGTAGAATATAAACCAGCTAAGGAAGGAATCATAGAACAGTTTGGCTTGGAAAGGACCTTTAAAGGTCATCTAGTCTCGTCCCCCTGCAATGAGCAGGGGAAAGAACATGAAGACCACCAAAAGTAAAAGTTAGTCACCACATTTAAAGCAGATGCTTCCTTCCTTTTCATAACCACTTAGCTGAGACAATCATTTAATAGTACAACATACCATTCTCAACAAGTGATACACTTTAAAATTATGCCTCCCACTCTACACTGCCAGCTCTACAGGAATGTAGGATTTATTTTTAATAGTTTTTTCACCATCCTCAGTCTACCCATCAGTTTTTGCCTATGTGTTAACAAACAGTTCAGTAGTCTTTCAACACTATTTTGTTGCATAGAAAAGGGGAAGTTTTAACTGCCTAATTCCCCAGTCTAAACACTATGACAGTAGAGAATGACTGTTCTCTTGCTTACCAATCTTGCTGACTGGACAGCTTAAAAATATTTTAATGCTTAAAAGGTGCGTAGACTCTTTTCATGTTTATCAAGTCTTGACTGTGTGTGATCTATAACGACCGAGATCTGATGCTAGTTTTCAAGACAAGACTAGTGCCTGGCTATACTCACACTGCTGCTCTGTTTCAGAGCAACAAGACACTAGCCAAAAACAGAGCCGAGAAGCAACACTTACAATCACATCTGAAAGACAAGTGACAACACTCCCTACTAACTGCTATTTGCTGACAGCTTTGCTATTTGTTTTTAAATACTTCCACTATCCACAATATATACAACAGGATGCCTACATGCTCCATGAGGGCACTGTCACTGAGTTCACTGTCATCCCACTACCAAAGCACTTAAACACACAGAGCATGCTGAAGGGCAAACAAAGGGCTAGGAGGTTTATCTGCTATGGACCAGCAAACCATAGTGAAGCTTAGTGTGCAAATACACACAATAAAGGAATTCTTCATTATTGCAGTGATATGACAAACCTCCCCTTCCACCTGCAAAGATACCTGAGCTCACTCAAGTGTTTCCATCAAGCCAATACTTTTAAAAGGACCAAACATGAAGTATATAGGTATGTTTCAAAACAGCAGAGCAGAAATCAAAACACATTTCCTTAATCTTACTACCCCCCAACCCCACACACCCCTGGAAAGACACAAAGCTTTTACTGAACTCAAACAGCGGGAGACCATATCAAGGAATTTTTAAAATGCTCATGGCATTAGCTGGGGGGTGGGAATACTCCAGAATAGCTCTGAAAATTTCATTTGGCAATGACTGTTTTTTCAGAATTCAGTGTATTGTATTTTCAAAACCACAATGAATAAATAATGCAGTTGGTTTGACAGATAAGAAATTATTAATATGAAGCTATTTTAGTCAAGTGAGCTTCAACGGCTTCTGTATTAACAGAAGAATACTTAAGGCGTTACCATTGTTGTTAAACAAATTAAGCCTATAGACTTCTGCAAAGACAGTTAATGAATGTCACAACACAAGTTATTATTTAACTCCCTAATGACTGTATATATTATTCTGTTTTGATCTATTATCACAGTGCAAGAAAAGAAGTTATAATTAAGTCATTATAAAGACAAAGGGAATTTTTGCTATCTCTATTTTATGGAAAGTATTAGCTGAAAGATTAAGGACAAGAAAGTGATAAGTAGACTGAAAAAAAACACCCCTCCTGTTAAATGGAACAGACATGCAATGGGTTGTTTTTTTTTTTGACTGGCCGCTCTTTAAGGAAGTGCTAGCTGGCAGCTGAGAATCACCAGAAAGACAGGTACGAGTTCTCACTCTGAAAGATTTCTCTACTAGAAAGTATAGTTAGTTTGCAGTGCAAAAGTCACTGAACTAGCACTTCAGATTATTTGAAAGTAACAAAACAGCACCTTCTTAATCAAACCTAGTCCAGTATTTACTTATTTCAAATTGCTAACAGAATCACTGTTTTCACCTTAGTGCTGCAGAAAGGAAAGCTACTTCTTGTTTACTAAGTTTCTTGTGTGTCTGTCATCTCCAGATATGCTGGCAGCTTACTGCTACAGTTGTTCTCAGTTCCAGGACACACACCCCTGCCCTCCCATGAAAGGGACACAGGATAAAAAAATTAGCAAAGAAACTCACTGGTACGGGGGAGTGGAGTAAGTATTCTTTGAAAGTACATGTGAACAGCACATTTTACAAACCCTTCAGTTTTTGAAAAACGACTTCTGGCTCTAAGTTTATCTGGATGCATACTGACACCATGGGAAATTTCCAACACTTCTGCCAGCTTACACCCTCTACCAAGTGAGGACACCTTATCTTAACGCTCCTGCAATCACACTGTGTGACAAAACCGTGGAAAGACTTCCACCTGACCGCTCTGCAGCTTGAGGAAAGATATTCGTGTTACCAAAAATGCAAAAGTAACCTGACCTTTTGGCATATGCCTGTACTACTCACAGCAAAAGTGATCTGGCAATGTTGTAGTAAGTCTTTATAAGGTCTGCTAACGAACAGAAAGCAATAAAGAAACTGAAGCACCTGTGAATCTCTTCATCACAGAAATGCTGAGACAAAAAAAAAATCCCATTAGAGGATTTTGTCCAACATTCATAAAAAGTTAACACTCACGAACATACATCTGTCCTCAAATTCCTGCACTAAAAGCAGAGATAAGCTGGGCCACTCTAAAAAGCATCGGCATTAGTTTAGTCTCCACACTTCCTCCTAACCATTCATCCTCTTTGTTGCGTTGGCACTGCTCTCCGTCTATGTAGGCCACATGGTGTAACAGCTTAGGGACCTTAGGGACCACAGGGCTGAAAGTGGGCTAATTTTTCCACAAGATCAATTTCCCAATTCACTTCACTGCATGGCTTCATAGACAGCTGTGCCAGTACATGGGTAACGTCTAGAATCCTCTAACACTGGTACATAAAATGGTTTCCTCAGAAAGAGAGCTCAAATTCTGAGAATACCAGAGCAGGCTCCCCAAACAAGCAGAGATATCACACAAATAGTCAGGGCACAGTTTTATGTCCAGCTGACCAAGTCATTCCACCATTTTAGAAAGCATTAATTGAAGAACTAGTGTCAGCATATCCATCTATGGATAACAAACTTTTTTAAAAGATCGTTTTAGCTCCCCTCCTATGCTTGATTACCCATAACAGAAACTGAAGTCCACCTTAGCTGATTCCATATCCAAAAATCAACTGCTCTGTAAGTCTTCATGGTTTTTGCATGCTTGAGGCAAATGCCACATTCGGCTCCAAAACAAAAGCTGCTGGGGTGGTACCGCAGCAGAAGTACTTCCGTCCAGGCAAGTCTCACATTTTGTGATACTAATTAAGCTAAGGGAAGAAGAGTTGGGGGCCATCATGAAAGCTGTAAGTCATCCAGTACCCCACAGGGCACTAACAAGGATGAGCACTACGATGACCAAGGGATGCAAGACTGGGTCTTCTGTAATCTGAAGCTAGTCTCTGCAGTGTGCTCAATGTGGGAACAAGACAGCCGAGAGGAACCAAGAGATGAAGAATGCTCCAACCCCTCTTCATATGCAAGGTACTCAGAGGTAGACTGCAGATACTGCTCGGACAAGAAAGGCTCTGGTTCAAAGGGCTGGGCATACCTTACAGAGCAAACCTTCATGTGTCCTTCTCTAAACAAACCAATCTGGTTGAGGAAAAGTACTGTTCCTATTCACACAGCCCTAAAGACACTCTCCACAAAGTCCCAGATAATGGCTCAAACACTGTATGAAATGATACATGCAACTACAAAAGAAGAGTGTTATGTAAACATAAATGAAGAATTAGTTCATTAACTACTAGAGTTCCCGACATTTCTCCTCTGACAATAAGGGACAAAAGTAGGATAGGGCTAGACAGCAGCAACATGGAATACTGGTACAGGAGTTGAGAAATTTGCTAGATTTATCTGTGGGTTATTAAAAGATAAATATGGATGTAGTTAAGAGTATTTTTTAAAGATGCAGTTTGCCAAGAATTTTAAAATAATTGCTAATTACAGCTCAATATCCATTTAAATGGCATAGCCTTCAGAAAGAGGAATAAATGACATGCAAAGAGCAGGAAAGTAAATCTGACTTTCTAATCTTAAGTAGCCTATCCAATATTAAAAAAGAAAAAAAAATATATATATAGTGATGTACCTTGAACCTCTGAAGTCCATAAAAAGCTGAAATTCAGAAATACTCAACTAAATACAGAGCACTAAGATGGTACCAGAAGCTACATAACTACCTCACCTCCACCTGCACATCCAGGACATTACAGGCTTAATAGGATCTGTATTACATTTGCCAGGCTTGCTTAGATGTCTAGGACAGCTTATGCCATCTCAAAAGGCAACAGACACCTAAGTTTTGGTAATTTAATCCCACTCAAAATACTCTTTTAAATCAAGCAGTAGGAAAAGTTACTGCTAAACTAGTCACAAACAGAAATTCTTGTCCCATCAGCAAACAGGTTATAAATCCAGAATCATAAAATGTAACAGCTAGAAGTAGTCAAAAAGTTCATCTAATTTAACCACTGCAGAACAAGCATGCCTAGATCATCACTGAAAGTTATCTAATCTATTTTTTAAAATGGGATGGTCTACAGCCTTCTGAAAATTAATACTAAAATTTGTACTTTTTGCCCTGTATACAATCTCAACTTTAATATCAGCAATTTTTTAATTCTCCACTTCAAGCAACAATCATCCTTTATTACAGTTACTTTTTTTTTTGTGCACTCAAACTTCCAGTGTCTCGCACTTCAATCTCTTTTTTAAAAGTCTAAAAAAATGTCTTCAACTTTATTCAGAGGTGGAACTCTCCAAGTCTCTAATTCTTGTTCCTTTCACACCAATGCTGTCCATATGTGTTTTAATTTCCTAATGGGTAGTACCCAGAACTGAAGTATTCCAGCTTATGACTTGCACTGAGAAAAGTTACCTTCCCCTTGTTCAATGCACTACAATTCACTCAGTTCTGCCATGCAGGGAATTTGGTACTCATGCACTTGAGTTTCTCCTGCATGTATTGCTTGATAAAAAATAAAGGGTAAAGATCTCACATAACATGCCCACAACCAAAAGAGCATAACATCTAAAAATGCATTACCTAATAAACTCCTTGCTTAACATAACACAGCAGTTAATGTATCTGAAACTAACTGAAGACAAAACACCATTTTTGCACAGCACAGGCCACATCTTGGACAAACAGCATTTGTTGGACTGCAAGATGTTTTATGAAACAATACCTATAAAGCACTGTTTGATCAGGCAAGATTTCCAGAGCTTAAAATGAAATTCAGGTTTAAAAGACAAGCTACCCTAAGAAAATTAATACACGGAACAAGAAACCTGCAAGAAGTAATCTCCTGAAACAATGTTGACTGCTATACAGTAGGGATAACTATAGACCTTAGTGTTGGGTTTGGGTTTTTTGGGTGGTTTTTTTGTTGGTTGTCTTTTTTGGTTTTGGGTTGGTTTTTTTTTTTTGTTTTAAAGTCTCTGATGCATATATCACACCTGTTTTTCTCACATGGGGTTTTTTTCATACAAATTTCAAGGAAACATTCTAATGACAATTTTAATATTTTGTTGATAAAGAAAATTGGCTAAGCATTCCTTTCTTCTCAAAACATAAGTAATATTATTCAGTGAGGTAGGTGAACACCAATAATGGAAATCCATTAAAAAATCTTTTAGACAAAAACAATGATTCATATATACTATATACAACAGAGTACTAAGCTAAACATGTACTAAAATGACATTTTAGTCATAAGTATTTGATACACAAGTATATTCCCACATGCATGTTGTCTTCTAAATACAGCCTTGGAGGAAGCATTTTATGCCATTTCTTAAACTACAAGACTGTATAAATGCAAATATATCGTGCAGAAGCACTTAGATTCCTATATTCTGCTACAGATTACAATCTTGGCCTTTGCTGCACGAATTCTACCTTACAAATACCATTACTGTTATCCTATATCAGAAAAACACTTGCTTGAGATTATTTTAAAATGAACTGTCACAAGAAAACAAATTACTCACTCATCCAGAACATGAGGATCCTCAGGACTTTTATTTTCATATTCTAAAAGCTCAAGGAAACTCTGCATGTACCTGAAATAAGCAAAAATTATAAAGGAGGAGTTAAAATACTTAAACCTAAATTACTTTTAATTTTAAGACTACAACTTCATCTGAAACAACAGAAGCATAGTACACAGTTCTCTGCAAAAGCTAAAATGAAGCGGGACACTGCAACAAAGGGGAATAAAGCAACTACAATAGATTATATTGAGTTACACTATTATTTATGACCCTACAGTCCACGATTCAGGAAAACTGGTATATAAATCATAGAATAGTTTGGGTTGGAAGAGACCTTTAAAGGTTATCTAGCCCAAACCCCCTGCAACAAGCAGGGACATTGGCAACTAGATCAGGCTGCTCAGAGCCCCATCCAACCTGACCTTCAATGTTGCCGGGGTGGGGCATCTACCACCTCTCTGGGGAACCTGTGCCAGTGTTCTACCACCCTCACTGGGAAACATTTTTTCCTTATATCTAGTCAAAATCTACCCTCTTTTAGTTTAAAATTGTTACCCCTGGTCCTGTTGCTACAGGCCCTGCTAAAAAGTTTGTCCCCATCTCTCCATAAGCCCCCTTGAAGTATGGAAAGGCTGCAATAAGGTCTCTCTGGAGCCTTCTCTTCTCCAGGCTGAACAACCTCAACTCTCTCAGCCTGTCCTCACAGGAGAGGTATTCCATCCCCCTAATCATTTTGGTGGCCCTCCTCTGGACCTGCTCCAACAGGTCCATGTCTTTGCTGTGCTGAGGGCTCCAGAGCTGGGAGTCTCACCAGAGAGGAGTAGAGGGACAGAATCACCTCCCTCAACTTCCTGAATCAAATCAAACTGAAGTTAACAGGAGCATTCCTTCTCTTCAGGTAGGTCCGTAATTTCAGGTAACTTAGTTCAACCCTGGATCTTGATTTCCTGGTCATCCACTTTGTACAGATGTTAGTTTGCGCCCATGTTCCTCAGAGAACAATCCAACCTTCCTTCCAAAATAAAGCTCCAGAGAACACTCCCCAAAAGCCATGTTAACATGACTGCACCGAGCTGGTCCTACAACAGTACTCCAGAAGAACACCCCCCTTCACACACTCCCACACCTCCTCACATTGTACCTCAGGCCACATGACACAACCCTCAGCTTTGTAAAAACACCACTTACACAACATTGCTCTCTCTAGTTCAGACATTCGGCACATATGAGATAGTAATTGATGCTTAGAGGCACAGAGGTACCACACCAGACCCGAAGAGGATTTAAGGCAAAGTACCACTCAACATGAACATGCCCAGCCTGCTCTGTAGGAAACTAGGCCAACACCAGTATAAATGCCATCACCTCAGACCACTGCGTGTGACGACTGAAGCAGGCACATTTCACAATATAAATGTAGCTTTAAAGATTACAGAATTGGGACCTATTTCTTGAAGTAAATTATGCAAGGTATCAATCACAGACATAAAAAAGTAGGGTTTCAATGTTACCAGAAGCAGCTGTCATTCCTCCCTCTTTTGCCCTCCCTCCACTCCTGATTAAGCACTGCCACTTACACTATAACAACATCAATGTTAATCAGGTGTTTGTGTCACTGGCTGTAGCTTCCTGCAACTGCAAAACAGCTAGCCAGATAGGTTTGGGGTTTTTTTATCATTCTCACTCATAAGATGAGCTCACAGAAAGGTCTAACAGGCTAAGGCTAGCACAAGAGAGAAGAGACAACCATAAAGCCTACATAAGGAAAAAGCCTTTCCCCTTTCAGTACCAGCAACCCTTTAGGTCAGCTCAACAGAACGGTCTATGCATAAGCTCAGTGCCTATGAGACTGACCCCAGTCACTGAAGCTTGGGCAACTTCAGATTACAAGAAAACCTCTTTCAGTAGCAGTTCTACGTGAAGATCAGCTTAAGCAGGCTATAAAACTTCACCCTACATCTTCAAGCTACAGCATAGCTTAAGAGAGCACTGCTGTCCACACAACTCCCTCCAGAATCACATGCTGCTGCTCCACCTCCCATTTCAGTTGCAGCCATCCCAGGCCACTGTGACATTTCTCCAGGGAGACTGACATTTTCAGCATGGTCAGCACAGTAACATTAGCTCTTGCCCCTCTGTGTGATTTTGCTCTACTGCAACTGTCACGAATGACTCCAGAAATCCCCCAAATGTTGTTTGCCAGTTACAAGTTCAGGAAGTAGCTCATGTCTCTACTACTGCTTATTTTAAAACGTGTTCTTTTACACTGCTAAGAGGTAGTACCAGTTTAGAACAACCATCACACCACACCCCCAGGAGTTCAATAAATTGTCTAGGGTCACTTCAGGGAACAGGCAGTAACTTAAGGAGCCATAGCCCACTAGCCACTGAAGATGAGTTCTTGAAAAGTGCAATATTTAGCAGTTAGATACTGAAGCAGTTCTAACTATGCAGGGACAGTATACATGATGTGGAGGATAGAGAGGCAGGGGAAAATCACCATGACCATCAGATGGAGAAGGGACTGAGTTTCTGAAAGACTGAATAAGAACTAATTTCCTTTGAGAATGTGTCCTTGCACACACTCCCCTTTTATTAATTGTCACCAGGGGAGGGAAAAAAAAAAAAAAAAAAAAATCGCTTTACTCTCTGAACTCAGCTGCTTCACCTGCAAGACTTAACACATAACAAACTATGATCATGTTATTCAACATCATTTGCCTCATTTGAATCAAGGTCAATCAAGCTACTCAGGATGGAAAAAAGGTACCATTACTAGTGAGCAAAACACATTAATAAAAAAATCAGCAAAGGAATTCCAAAATGAAAGATAGGAAAGCGGTGGAAAAGGCACTGAGGGAATTCAGGATGTCAGCTCTATGGAGGCAGTAAGATGAGTTTTTGACTTCTTGCCAAACCAGGCAATCTCATGCAGAAGCAATGCTTAAAAGCCATTCCTGTGCCCAGTTTTGCTCTGCATGACACTCCACAATCAGTCTTTGCTACCTCCTTGACCATTTCCTTGATCAGTGATAAGAACATATCCAAGTCGTTCCATCCATAACTGTCTCAAAGAGGAAACTGACTTTCCAGACTTTTTCTGTGAAGAGAGTACCATTCATGTGGCATCCTTTTCTTGTAAATACATTTAGGAGTGAAAATGCCTTGTAACTTGACTTAGTCAAGCCTACCAGCATTGCCAGATTGGACTAGCTCCCTCCTGCTGTGGGTTGTAATGTAACAAGAAAGCTAAGATCTTCCTTTGTAATTAATTAAATAAATATTTGCTGTCTTAAACTTGTTTGTATGGTAAAAGGAAGTCAGGCAAAATACTTATTTGATTCTACAGAGGAAAGCAATCTACCCAAAAAATACCTGCCTGATTTCTGTGAAGGAGTCTTATTCTATTCCTCAAATACATGTCGATCTCTTGCCACTCAATGACTGTGCCTACATTAGCATTTTTATTTCCAAACCCAAACCTGCAGTATAGTTTTTGAAATGAGTCCCCCAATAATCCTCACTTAATCCATACTGCTTATATTTGCAAAGTGGTTTTGGCACTTCAGAAGGTCAGGTTCTTCTCAGAAGAAACTAAACTGGAAGCTATTGTAGATGTGCATCAAATGTGTGAAACCCAAGGCAGCCATCATGAACCAAACCAATGAGTGAGCCGAAACGCTATGATTTCTCCAACACGGACACAATCCATGCCAGGAGGCAGACTAGGGACTGTCACAAGTACCCTCCACACTGTAAAGTGTTTCTCATATTACATAAAAGACCTAATGCTGTAGGCATCAGCAAGTTTGCCAACAATGACCCCTCTTCTCTTTATGCTCCCCTCTCCCATCCTTTCAAACCTTCCTTCTGGTTTGAAATCCTTCCCCTTCCTACTTTAATTTCTGTTGCCATCCTCCTTGTTTGTGGAGGCCTTTATTTTTTTTTCCTTGCCCTCTCTTTGTTTTTCCCCATGTCCCTAGCCCATTCTTCTACATCCATTTTCATAAAGGCAACAGTAACCCCTTCTGCCTCCCAGAACACCCAGGGCTGCAAGCCAGCTTTCCAAGGAAATTCAGAATCACTCAATCACTTAGATTGGAAGAGATCTCTTTAAATCATCTAGTCCAACCTCC
The DNA here is from genome assembly GCF_964289735.1 of Phaethon aethereus. Lineage (NCBI taxonomy): Eukaryota > Metazoa > Chordata > Aves > Phaethontiformes > Phaethontidae > Phaethon > Phaethon aethereus. The sequence goes on from NC_138575.1 coordinate 131,856,137, forward strand.
CTGCTCAAGCAGGGTCAGCTACAGCAAGCTGTCTAGGACCAGGTCCAGTTGGGTTTTGAATATCTCCACAGAGACTCCACAGCCTCTCTGGGCTACCTTTTTGTGGTGTTTGATAACCCTCACTAAAAAAGTTTTTACTTATGTTCAAATGGAATTTCATGTGCTTTAATTTGTATTCATTGCCCCTTGTCCTGTCACTGAGCACTACTGAAAAAAGTCTGGTCCCCTCATCTTCATTCTCTCCTGTTAGGTATTTACACACAGATAATATCCACCCCCTGTCCACCCAAGCCTTCTCTTCTTCAGGCTGAACAGTCCAGACGGCTTGCTGAATAGCTCTAAGGAGGTATTCAGTGCTCTCAGCTTCTTCCCATATGAAAGACGCTTCAATAAATCTGTGTCATGAAAGAAGTGACAGCTTCTCTTGTGGCAAGGTAAAGTTCAGAGGAGGTCATTAGGAAGATGCTCACCCCCATCTGTCATCATGTAATATTATTGAAGTCCTGTTTCTGAAGATCCAGGACAACCACCACACTTGAGAAGAAACACAGCAGGTGCTTTTTACTACAGACTAGAGGTGAGACTCAAGATGTTAAATCTTGAGCATCAGTTAACTTCAAATCTGAGTTTTCAAATTTCTTCCATTAGTTTTACTATTTCTTCCAATGCATTGACTAAATAAAACCAGAGAAAAGTAAGCCTAAGTCAAACGAATCTAACCCACTGTCCAATACCTACCACTATATGTCACCCAGCTGGGATGTTGTAATACCCTGGTATACCAGTCTAGGTCTCCACTTAACTCAGAGCTGCAAATGCTATACAACTTTTTCTTTTATCCAGTTGTGATTTATAGTTTTTACACAAAATTCACCCCCCTACTCCCTCCCAAAGAGCTCAAAATTAAAGAAATTAAGTAAAAAACTTGTTTAAAAGGAAGTTTATAACTATGATTGGCTGTAATAAATCAAATAATCATAGAATAGTTTGGGTTGGAAGGAACCCTTAAAGGTCATCTAGTCCAACCCCCCTGCAATGAGCAGGGACATCTTCAACTAGATCAGGTTGTTCAGAACCCCGTCCAACCTGACCTTGAATGTTGCCAGGGATGGGGCATCTGCCACCTCTCTGGGCAACCTGTGACAGTGTTCCACCAGCCTCATTGTGAAACATTTCTTCCTTAGATCTAGTCAAAATCTACCCTCTTTTAGTTTAAAACCATTACCCCTTGTCCTATTGCAACAGGCCCTGCTAAAAAGTCTATCCCAATCTTTCTTACAGGCCCCCTTAATTCACAACGTTGTCTTAACTACCACCAACAGTACAACCTGCCTAAAGGTGAGCAGTCAGCAATGCACTTCACTCCTGTATCAGCGAGTGTGCGTAAAAAAAGTCACGCCCCTTTCATACAATTATTTCCTTGAATTTTCTTTTGCTTTGAACTGTGGGTGCAGATATGGATATAATGAAGGTGGTAACTGCAGGATTTATCAAGCACTGAAAAGCAAGACCTTGCGAGGTTTTAAACTCACTTCACACATAATTAACAGCCAGCTAGAATAAAGGAGAAAAGTACTAGAATAATGGATGATTTGTTATTATTAAATGAATACAACTATACAGGACAAATCTACAAAAAAAACATCCGTCAGATAAAAAATGTCAGTTATATTTTGCTATCTTCAGCGAGTCATCAAAAGCAGAAATCAAAGCATATGACCTTCAAATCTGTTTTCTTTCTGGTGTTTAATTCTTTTATCACAATACATTACAATTAGTTGGGCAAGGTCTTTGGTTTCAAGCGCCCTTTAGCCTTGTGCTTTTGTTAATCACTCCCACGTAGATTGAATCCTTGTTAGTCTGCCAAATGTAGTAATTCTAGAATGGCACATTTCATACATGAAATCACTGTAAATGCCCATAGTGTCAACGCCAGACTTTTTTTTTTTCAACTCATGCAACATACATGTTTTTCCCCATGTGTATTTCACTAAGATATTCCTTTAGAATTTCTCTAACACCAAAGCACTGAAAGATAAAACGTATCTCCATGGCAACACAATCTTGTTAGCATAGTCTGAATGTAAAAAAAGAGGGAAAACAATTATTAATTCCCAAACAGTACTAATTTCTCTAATGGGTCTTTCCAAGGAGATAAATGGAAATTGATAGCATTTTCCAGGGAAAAGTACTAAAGAAAAGTAGACAAATTTGTTCAGGGTTAATTAAAACGTGAATTTTAGATATGACTGAGTAGCATACCGTGCAACCCTCACATACTCTAAGTATTTTACAAGCTCTGACCTTATCCAGTATAAGGTTTTATTGCAACTATTTTCCCTCGTCACATCACATCACTGACGATATCCTTTATTATGCAATTCTGCCATATGTTCAATATCCTACCTGTGCACTTCAGCTACAGAGCACCCTCTGAAAGCTGCCCTAAAAAAGGCCCACTTCTTTGGAACTAAGAAGTTGCCCATTAATTTTGAAAAACTGAAAATAAGCTGCTGATCCCTAGTAAGCTGGCTGGTGATCTGGTCTGTTATTTGGAATCACTGCAGTTCACAGCCAGAACATATTAACTGTGTTGTTATTTAGATTCACTTTATTCCTTCCCTTGCTACACCATGCAAAACATACACATAAACTAAGTGATAACCTCGAACTGAGACAGAGCTAATGTTTTACCTTTGCACAGACTGAAATGCAAAATTATTTTTTTGTTCCTAGTTCACTCTGTGGGTAATGCCAGCTTTATTCAGAAAAGCATAGCTGAGTAGCACAAAGGAAGGACAGCTCTATTGCTTATCCTCATTGCTGCACACACCAGGTTAAGGAACCCAGGAAGGAAGGAGAAAAAAAATGCACCTTTCCTGAGAGCAATCAAGCAATTGGTTGCAAAAATCTGCTAGACAGCACAGCACAGCCAAGGAACGTGGCACAGGAAGCAAAATGCCTACAGCATGACCATGAAGATGGATTTGAGAACTGAGAGGAGAACAGGTCTTGCCTGCAGCAGGGGACATGTTCTCTGAAGTGACAAGGTGAGGTTGCTTCCCAAGGGTCCTACAGGAAATTCATGCAATCCATAATGTCTCTGCCTGGCTGGACAGAAGACTGACAGGAAAGGATCCACGCTGTACAGTAGGCAGGGTTAATTTATTTTCTTACTCCACCAAACCAAAGTTCCATCTATTTACAGAGCCACCTTACTCTAACTTAGAAGTTTAATAAAACCTACTTTAAAGATTAGGAGCTTTTTTTATTTTTTGGCATTAAGGAATAGACTGGGAACTCACATTTTAAAGCTCCAGCTAATTTGGAGTCTCACCAAAAGCACATAAAAACATAGGCTTCTAGTGCAAAATGGTAGTGTAAATAAATCATATATATGCTGGTGACTACATAAATTACTGAAAATTAGCAAATAAACAGATTAAGGTGAATAATGCATTAAATTGCTCACTTGTGGCAAATATAAATCAGATTTTTCATTTGTATATTAATAAATTGCCAAGCTTCCTCAACCTATGGCACAGTAAAAATAAAAGATCATGAAGTCTGACCTGGAAAAAAAATCTTGCTTGTGATATCAAACAAGTACATCAAGAAGATGTTTCTTCATTTTACAAGGTCACAAAACAGCTGAACAGCTAAATTCATATTTATTTATTCTACTGCAAGAAATTCAGGAGTCTCTCTAGATATGTCTAAACTTTAGGTTAAGAAATCATAAATGTTTCAAACTTGCTATCAGCATAGCTGCATAATACTCAAGGTCATTCACACTGAAGTTAATAAAACTGTTTTGTTTTCGTCTTTTTAAAAGCTAACTGATACAGTAAATTTTGCCCAAGGTTCATCACCAGTATATCACTAGGACTTCTAATCTACAGGTGAATGTTTAAGAAACAATTAAAAACCTCTAAGTAGAAAAATAAGAAATAAGCTCTTTAAAGTCCACATCTGTAATCAGGAAAACAACATGATACAGTTACTTTTGTTACTTCTGACATACGATCACAAAAATATTCTTACATAATCTCAGTGAAGATACTCCTTTCCGCAAAAACTGTTACTTAACTGAGGATCAAAATCAAAAGAACACTACAACAAACATTTTTATTTCAAACTTCCATTAAGATACTTATCCAAAGCATATATTTTATATGATACAGTCATTATACATTCTAACACATTCCAGACTAATTTTTTTTTCTTTTGTGGGTTTTTTTTGTTGTTGTTTGGTTGGGGTTTGGGGGGGGGGGGGGGGGTGTTTTTTAAATCAGTAGTATCTATTACAGCCATAAAAGTCATCCCACGAGTCCTCAAACCTCTACGCAAAAATTCTGAAGGGGGCATCTACTCTAAACACCCATTCAGTTCCTTTGCCAGAAGTGATCCAAACGTTGCTTGACTCGTATTAGCGGGGCAGAAGCACATGCCACAGAACATACAATTGGATTAGAAGAATTACACTGCGGAGTCACTCCAGAAAAATAAATTTGCTTTTCTTCATTCACCTATCTGTCCACATTTCACTAAAGACAGCTACACAAGTCATCTAGATCAGAAAAGCCTAAAAGGCCTGCATATTATCTACTCTTTTCTATTTGGTATAACAGCTTCTGCTAACACCAGTGAGATGACACAAGCCTTCAATCTTTGCAAGCTGCCACTTTACCACAAAGTGATTGCTGTCATATGGCTCCACAGCATTTACGTTTATTTGAAGCACTTAATCACTATGTTTGAAGTGGTCATCAAGACAGCTAGTATTACCTTTTGTAGACAAATATGTTTAAACCAAAGTACACAATACCACATATCCTAATTTATATCTTCTAAGTCTGAACCTTGACAAATATGAGACCAAACCCAGCAGTCAATATACAGTCAACATGGAATTTCCCGCTCAAGGGCTATGACTGAAATTACCAGAAGCCTACAACATTAGTTGCAACTCACACACTTAATAGATAAGCTGTTATTCACACAGGGAAGTTTGTTGTACACTGCAAAGATATTTTGACATAATTTCTTTGGATCAAGTATTTGCAGGTAAAGAGACAATAAATACCCCACGAACAACAGGTTTTTTAGAGCTTAATACATACAAGCCCACAGTCCCCAAACCTTACTGAACATGCAAGTAGACTAGAAATTAATTACTGTCAAAAAGATGGCAGGACCTTGAATCATGTCAGATATACACTAGTTATTACAATGGAGAATGTTACTTACTGGACAGCATCAGATTTTTGTCCCATTCCAAAACTTCCACTGAATACCAGGTTATGTTTTTAAAGATTTAGCAATGAGAAGAACAGATGAAGTTTAAATTTTTTTTCAGTATTTTTGACAAAGGAAGAATAAGGAGAAAGAACAGGTATCTCAAGAAATCATGGGTGCAATACAGTAAGCAATATTTAAAAAGCTTGCTCTTGTAAGTTATTGACTGATTCTAATTATCGGGGAGACAACAGTATGCTTTTACTAACTTGCAAGACTAACTTACAAATCTTTATCGCTAAAATCCATATTAGAGTATTTACTTAACATTAAACAGAAGAAAATGAAACTTCGTTTGACAAGAAACACACATTATAAACAATTCAAGGCAGAAAACAGGCTTCAGTTCAAGACAATTCAAGCTGAGTTGCAAGTAAAGCAACACATAAAATGTTAGTTTTACACTAATTTTTCAATCCACTTTTTTTTAAACTTACCAACTCTGTACTAGCCCAACTGAAGGCCTGTTAAGTAAGTTATCAGGCAACAAATTGACTTCTCTCATGGTGTTAGCTAGTCGCACAGGAAGTTCTTTCCGCAGAAACATGTATGAAGTCTTCTCACATGCATTGTCACGACCTGTTAGAAAGAAGGAAAAAAAACAGTCCATTGCAGCAGATCAAATTTTAGACTTCACAGTGCTAGAAGATTAAAAAAAAAAAGAAAATCACTTCTGGAAGTAAAAACAGTTTAAAAGTAATTTCTTTCAGTACCCACCTTCACTTCCCTCCCACTCCCAAGACACACATTATACTTTTACCTTCCTAGAGCTTAACCCCTTTTATCTGACATTCTTCCTCATTTCACATCATCTCGTCCTCTCTCCTATAAATAAAAAAATCTCTCATCCTCTAAATAAAAATCAAATACTAAAAACTTGATATTAGCTGGAAATAAGACCTCAAAATACTAGCTTTTATCAGTGTGACTTCTCTACTAAAGTGAGCTTTTAAAAAGTGTGTGCCACACACACAATGGACGTAAGAAGTGAAAACAAAGGGACAAAACAGAATGGCAACAGCTAGCTGGTGTTGCATGTCTCAAGCTCTTCAAACCTACTAAGTAGTTAAACTTTTCAACAGCACCTGGAAAGACCAGCAAAGGTTATCATCCCTCCTAGGACAAGTTGCTCACTAGCCAGTGAGCTCACTGTGCAGTACTCATCACCACACCTCAATTTGGAAAAGCTGTAGCTGAGATTATCTTGGACTTTCACTTTTAAAACAAACTTTTATCAATCACAATATTTTGAAAATAAAATAAAATAAAACCCCAAACAGTCAGGAAGCAAATAAGAGGGATCCAGCAAAATAACAATACTTTGCTGCAGACCTAGCTGGAACAGTGATAATTCTCTGGAGCCACTCTATACGAACCAGAAGACTGACATGACTAATAGCATTCTTGATCTAAACCAGTTACTGGCAATACCTATAAAACTTTAACTATAAATATTTGAAAGTATGAGATGTTAAGACTCTTGCCCAAATAGTTCAGATGGAAGATCAAACCTGACTTGACATACTTGTTTCTATTTTGCACATTTCACAAGTCGGGGAACTCCGCACCATAACCAATTTCTGAAGAGTCCAGGTAAATTAAAAGAAAAACATCCATGTTTTACTTGTAATGAACAGTCAGTATTCTGCCTTCATCTAAAAAGACAGCAAATGTCTTTTGTGATGATAACCAGTACAACTGCCTGCAAAATTTGTGAGTGAAGGCATAATACAAGAGCTAAATTATGTTCAAGTAAACCAGAAAGTGTTAAAAGCACTACTAGGCACATAATCACTGAGATTTGCAATTTGAAAGACTCAAGTACAATGCAGCCAGCACAATCAACGTGATACTTTTTAAGACAGTCCCATTATAATCAGCTGAACAGCAGAGTTTTCACCTTCTTTGCATAGGTAACATGCATTGATGGACTAGTTCCCAAACCATAACACCAGCTTGGGGGAAATATGCAGGAAGGATTAGAGTTTCCCTTTTTTCTTGCTCATTTAGGTATCATCAATCAGTGGATCATTAAATCTATTACTGTCAGCAATTCTATTATTGGTCTTCCGGCAAACATTTGCACCTATTTTACTTATTTGCATTTTCACATCTTCAATTACAAATACACACATCCTGTCAAACAAAGGAAACAAGACATTACATTATTGTTTTCTGTGAAAGCCAGTGATGTTTTTGGAGTTCAATCCTTCAACTAAGTCAGATACCAATTCACCTACAATAGAGGATAGAGCCACCTGTTTGCTCACAAGTCATTCTATATAGTAGGTCTTTAGGAAGATGGCTGGACAGCAGGAGAGACTCTCTGACTAGCTCACACTACAACTTCTGGGCTGGAAAAACCCTCAGGAAGAACAAAGACAACAACTGCTTCTTCCCAAGAGTGACTGAGAGCAAGTTTACTTATTTTCTCGGCAATAAAAAGCAAAAGAGAGGAAAGACAGCCGAGACAGAGAATGAGGAAATGGTGAACAGAACCCATAGCCTGTGGGAGTCTGTGAAAGGGCATGGGGGCCCTTCACAGACACAGTCCCCAGGTTTGCGCAAGGCAGACAACAAAAGCTGCTAGACTGGAAAGCAGGACTGGCAGAAGAGACCCACTTCCTCTCCTCCCATCAGCAAGGGCACATCTCTACTCAGTCTGTCTCACACCAGTAGTTCTAAACTGTCTTTTCAAGGAGTTGCCATGCTGTAATGTACAGCTATGTTTTAGGTACAGAGCCCTTCAGGGTCCCTTTGCATGATCAGGGCGGGAAAAGGAAAAGAAGTTTTGTTTCAAGCCTAACTTGAAGGCTTGACTCACCATAACTTCAGTACATCTTTTTGGTTTGGGGCATGCAGTCAAAATATCAGCTGCTTAGCTGTATGCCGTTTATCCAAGAGCCTCCAGAGAGCTGCTTTGGCTTCTAGCGTAAGGTCAGTTATCTGCTTGCCAAACAGCACATGCAGGGGAGGAGAAAATGACTGTTCACCAGGATCAGTAATAATTAGACATTCTTCAGCTTTTGAAGCAAAAAGCATATGGTGTCCTAACAGTTGCTCCTTGGCTGCTGTTCCTCACAGCAACACCTATACAGCCACACTCGTCAAAAAGAGGGACATTCTACTAAGTACAAAAAATAAAAGCTGAGTCTGTAAGTCGTGTATTTTCTTAATACAATTTATTATGCACAAGTAAGTCCAAAGTGAAAGTGAAACTTCAAAAGAATCTCTCCTTGATTTATACTGCAGCCAAGAAGTTACTCAATAATACAAATACGACATGCTTACCTTTGTATGAATTCAAACAGAAGAAAGAATATAGTAATTCTACACCTTAGTGTTGACTACACTGCACTAGGCATGAAGGACTGTGATTAGCTTTATTTCCAGAAACAAGGGGTGCTGTGTCAGACAGTTGTTTAATTATGGTCCACTGAAGACCTACAGTAGCAGCAGACTTCAAGGCAGAATGTAATGACACAGAAGTAGAACGCTAACACAGCAATATAAAATACTAGGAGTACAGCTTTTGTTATAAATTACTAACAGGAGTCCCACTGCTTTTATAACCTGAAGCAACACATTGCAAATACAGCTTTTATCTTGTGAAATGACATGAAATTAACATTCATTTTTAACTCTGAGGAGTTGCGATTTTTTTTGCCTATAAATCACTGAATGAACTACAGGAATACTGTGGAAGGGGCTGCTCAAAAGGTGCAATGTGAAGATCACTGGCATAAAGAAACAGCTTAACCTACATTTTTTATGTGTAAATTTACTGCCTGGAGTAGTTCTACAGACATCAATGCAACTTCTGGTTAAATGCTGTACATAATTTTCTTGCAGAGGCAGGATATAAATAGGAAAAGCATTCAAGAGTAAGAGAGTAGGACAAGGGGTAATGGTTTTAAACTAAAAGAGGGTAGATTTAGACTAGATACAAGGATGAAATTTTTCACAATGAGGGTGGTGAAACCCTGGCATAGGTTGCCCAGAGAGCTGGTAGATGCCCCATCCCTGGCAACATTCAATGTCAGGTTGGACGGGGCTTTGAACAACCTGACCTAGTTGGAGATGTCCCTGCTTATTGCAGGGGGGTTGGACTAAATGACCTTTAAAAGGTCCTTCCAACCCAAACTATTCCATGTTTCTATGAAACAAAAAAATGTGGGGTCCATTTCAGAACAGCCATCCTGCCATCAATGTCCAGCAACAGACTGAGCTCCACGGTGGAGAAGTAGGACCTCACTGCTCAACTAGTGACAAAACAGAATCTACGCTGCTAGAGGCAGAAGAGTTGCTAATAAGATTATCCATACAACATTCTCACTTTGATATGAGACCTATGGAAAGACCTTTGCCTTCACTTTTACTGTCCACTACTCCATTATTTAACTGTTAGTGATTAATTAGGGTTCTTTTCTGTCTTGCCTTCTCTCCATCTACATTCTTCTAAGTAAAATGAATATGTTGACATTAAAAACAGCTATTTCAAAGACTTTTTCAAAGTTTTAAATTCAACTTTCTCTGAATGTTGGATGTGCTTCCATTAAAATGTTACATCTTTAATAACTACGAATTTATGCATAAATTTTCTGTTCATGCTGAGTTTATTTGAATATAGGACAAGGTTGACATTTCATCCTAAAGAGTGTTCCAATAAAATATATACACACATTTTCTTTAAATGAAGACTTACCTGTTGAGGTACGATAGCATTTTCTACAGTCAGTAATGATACATGATGTACCTCTGCTTATTTGTCAAATACTTAAATTTAGATTTCAAGCACTAGTAACAAATGAGCACAACAGAATTGTTCAACTTGTGGTCTTACTGCTTAAAAGTAAAGCATTTGAGAAGATTTTAAAGCAGGTGGGGTTTTTGTTTCGGTTTGGGTTTTTTAAGATTTTAAAGCAGATATAAGTTTTGGAGTGACATTTCAAGATACTGAAAATCTTCTGCAAGTCAGAAGTTACGGAGATTTTCATTTTGAGAAAAACAGCTAAAAATTTATTTCCTTAAACTGGCAGCTGCATAGGTTGCCAATGTCAGTACCTGATTTGTGGATCAGCCCACATGCTACGCTATACCTATGAAAGAAACACCAAATGAAGCAGGAGTTTGAAGTTCCCAATGCCATGTATCAGAGATTAGCAACACCAGAAAGGAGAGAATGCCCAAGAAACCAAAGCACCTGTTAGTCTTGGATCCTCTATAGCTTACCAAAAATCCTGAATCCTCTTTCTTGAATTGACTGTTTCTAGCTACACATCTATTGGAAATGTTTCAGTAAGCTGTGTAACAGATCACCCTTCAATATCTTGCTACTTGTGAGAACACAGACCAACAGTCCAAGTCTTCAGATCCTTTCAAAAGCCAACAGAATTTCATTGCATATTTTAGGTAGTCCTGAACATACTAATGTAAAAAACAAAAATGAAGGAAAATACACACTTCTGGAGATACATAAATCCATCAGGAATAATTGTTCTCATCTCAAACTGTTGCACTGTTAAAGATTCTGATTTCTGAGGTATGTAAACTGTTAGATACCTAAGCGTATCAGAAATGCAATTATTTCAGTTTTTCACAAGTTCTGCATTGATTTTTGTGAGGATAAAACTCTGACAGAGTTCCACAGAAGAACTAAGCAATATCCTGCTTTGTTAACACCCTTGTGAAGAATGAAGGACAGATATTACAGACATTGCAAATTTGGCCCTTTCATTAAGTATGCAAGTTAATCTCTAGAATTAATTATACTTCATTAAAACTCCTTCTGCCCAACTTGATAATCAATGTTTAATGCAGGCAGAACAGCCAAAAAAGGACATTCTAGTGGACAGCATTGGGGTTTTTTCCATACATATACATTTATATAACCAGAAACACACAAAGCAAATAGATCTCTACCTTCTGGATAATGGAGATCACACACACAAAAATGAAGTTCTTTAAAAGCATGCTTTTAAAAAACTGAATTAAAAAAATGAAACTGTTAGAAGACTACTCTAAGTGAAACACTTCTTATCCACAAAGCCAAGAAGAAAACAAAAGAAGACATGACATGATATATGGGTTTCACAATTTTACATGCACCATCAACATTTATTTTCTAGTGCTTACAATACAGCAAAACTTGATTTCAGTTGAACAATAATTCAGTTTTGTCGCTTTAAGTGAAAAAATTGTGCAGACCAAATTCTTAAATCAGGCACTGAAACAGGTTTCCTTCAATGAGTATCACGTTAAGGTAACACAAAGAACCAACCATACAGCATACTACCTCTTTGCTGTAGGTCTACTCTGCTCTAAGGAACAAAGCAGCCCCGCACTACTATTCATGTAGAAAATAACCCTAGAAAGTAATTCTGGTTTCTAAGGGGCTAGATTCTAATTCAGAGTCAAGAGGCCAGATTATCTTTAGATTTTCACTCTTCTTAATGAAAGTTATATTTTCAAGCTGTTTAAGAAACGCCCAGATCATACCTACGGTGCTTACAACTTAAACCCAGAATTTGACCAAAGAGGATGAAGGGAAAGCACATGTAAAATAACCCACTCTACTCAATACTGGTGAGACTCAGCTGGAGGATTACACCAATTTTTGAGCATCTTCAGAAAGGGTATACGGTCCAAGCAGAAATCCAGATGACCACAACAGTAGAACAGTCTGTGACAAAAGGATGAATGAATTTGACTAGATCTACCTGAGAAGGAACAGACAAAGAATACTGCAACACTCTTCAAAGCATTACAGCTTACTACAGAGAAGGCAGCAGTAACCTAGTCCGTCAAGGACCAAACAAGTATTAGGCTCAAACTGCAGAAAATTCAATTCATAATTTGACAGATAGTAAACACCATAAAAAACAGAAACCTGCTGCTTTTTTGCCATCTCTTTTACGAGTGAAGTTAGACATCTGCCCAAAATTACATTAAACTAGCTGATTCAGTCTCTGAACTGGAGATTTGACTGAACACTGCCTAACATTCTTTGTAGCCTTAATTCCCTCATGACCCAAGCGGAAGAAGGTGGTCACCACATATCTTGTCAATCATCTGCAAAAAGAAAGCAGTGCTGTTTCACACACGGAGAGAAACAAGCAAAAAGTGTGACTTGCTTCAGAGTTCTAAGTTAGCAACCACTTTTAAAAGCTGTAAACCAGTACCACATATTAAACAAACCTACCCAAATTAAAATAAAAGCAAGAATTTTAAAAATAAGCTTCTCTGCTCTAAAACTAATATCAAACTGCTTACCACTCAGTTCTGATGAAATACCTTTTTGAGTGTTTTTTTTAATATATTTTAAAGCATTTGCCAAGAGAAAGCACAGTAATCAAAAGAATCTATAAAGTTTAATGCGGAGGTGCTCAAGCAATTACCCACAGGCAGTATTTTTTAGACCACTTCACATAGGTTGCCTTTCCTTAGGACATTTTGGGAGTAGGCTGGAAGTCGGATGAATCATTTTAGCAGCTAAGCTTTGTCTTGCCTGTATCACAGACACCGCCCCCCCAGTATGAGAGGCGAAGAGCCAAGATGTTCGTAGGAGAAACCATCGCCCAGATCAGGTTCCTGATCCTAGAGTTATCCATACAATCCAAGGCCTCCCTCCCTAACAAAGTGCAAGCAGCCTCTAAAAAAAGTGGCTCTTCAGACTATATCAGCTCCTCTTCCACTAACACTCCCAAGACCTCAGCAGGGCATAGTCCAAGAGCAGGACAGAGGTGTGCATACTGTGCAGCACATCAGCCCTTGCCTACACTGTGAAGGGGCTCTATGGCTTTCAAACAGGAGACCTTGGACAAAACAAATTTAGTGTGTTGTTCCAGTGAGACTCGGAATTTTAAACCAAATTTGAAACTTTTTTAATGTAGATGAGGCTTAAAACACCAAGCTAAAGAAATCTTATTCCCCATTTGTTGCTCTCTGATCAGATTCTGTAACAATAAACTGACCAGAAAAGACTCAGTTTTGCTCCTTTGAGCTTATAATCACCTTTTCCCCGCCAAAAAAGGTGAAGATCTAGTTCACATTGAGGGTTGAAATTAGATACTCCAGATTTTTAACACTCTCCCTAAGCTCTCACAGCTTTGACAACTTCCTCCCTAACTTTTATGGAAAACATCCGTAATATACAAATCTCTGCTCTATCGTTCAGTCCCTGTCAACTTGCCAAAGAGAAAGACATTCCAAATCTCCAGCATAAATAAAATGAACAGCAAAGACTCACACAGTTAATACCAATTACATAAAAATATTGCCAATGCCACATGGTCCAGTTTCCCTTCTGTCTCAGTGAGATGAAACGTATTGGACTATTACCATCTTGTTGCAAAATGCTTTGATCATTAACAAAGCACACTGCAAAAAATATTAGAGGATTCCTCTATGGCACTGCTAGTTACCAGGGTTTGAATGTGTTTATCCAGTCTGTAAAATCTTTAGGAAAAGCGTAAACAAGGACTAAAACAAAGAAGTAGCAGTTAAAATGTAATTTTTTTTTAGAAAAAGTAATTTTGTAACTTTTTTACTTTGCTTCTTTCTCTATTTATACAGTCTTTCTAATTCTGAAAAATATCAACTAAAATTTGCACAAGTGTATTATTTTAAGGAATTAAGCCAGTGGAAGTGTTTACAATACTGTGTTACTTATTTTACATTGACTACAAACTAATGTGACAGTGTGTATATATATACATACACATATGCACACAGAGTAAGAGTAGCCTCTTCCCAGGCAAAGAAAATAATTTAAACAGGGCAAAGAAACATGTAAAAGACAAAGTCACATTTACATAGAAAGGTTCAGAGGAAAAAAGCATCACTATAGTAGTCTCTTATAACACACAAAGCATCAGAAAAATTACAGAAATTGTGTATCTCAGAGTCACAGTTCAGTGCTCTAGTCCATTCTTTCAACCTACTACTCCAAGAAGAAAAATTACATTTAACTGACTCCAGGAACACCCACAAAATCATAAACATATTTTTAAAAGGATAAGCAGCCTATAAAATACATTAGCAATTTTGGGGAAAAGGTGGGTTTTAAAAAACACTAATATATTAAGGATAACTGGCATCAAGAAAAGCTGCTTTAATATAGTAACTATGGAATTAGATAAAACAATTCCTAAATCTATGCCTAATTCTATTACAGATTATATTGTTTCGGACCATGAGGAATGGAGAAATACTACTCTCTCCACAGAACAGCACTGTGAAGACCAATGGCTGCTAGTGAAACGTAAAGTCTACATGGAGTGTTCTTCATAAACCTGTGTACTGCGCCTGGCTGGGATGGAATCATCATTCCTCACAGCAACCCATAAGGTGCCAGACTTTGGATTTGCAACTAAAACAGTACTGATGACACACCTGTGTTTTGGCTACTGCTGAGTAGTACTTGCACTGGGCCCCCACCCCAGTGAGTAGGGTTGGGGGGTGGGTAAAAAGCTTGAAGGGGACAGAGCTGGGACAGTGGACCTAAGCTGGCCAAAAGGATGTTCCATATTACACGACGTCATGCCCAGCAATAAACAACTAAGCGGCTCTGTCTCTCCAGACAGCCATTACACCAAGACCAGCTGGGCATCAGCCTGCTTGTGGGAGGTGCCGAGTGACTGCCTTTGCATCACTTCTTCCTCTTCCTCTTTCCTTCCTTATTAAGCTGTCTTTGTCTCGACCCAGGACTTTTCTCACTTCTGCTCTTCCTATTCTCTACCTCATGCCAATGTAGGGTAGGGGGAGGGGGCCAAGAACCTGCATGGGGGATCAGCTGCTGGATGGGGTCAACCCACTAGAACACTGCATATCTACTATATAGCAATCTCATTTCAAAGTTATTGCATAGTTTCTTGCATGTTTGTTTTTTTTTAATGAAGAATTTCACATGGGACTGTGACGAAACTTTATAAAGAGTCAGGTAGAGCATCTACTGCTACTGCCTTAGCAAACGTCAAATTAACCTGGAAAACAGACTACCTGAACACAATTCACAGAATCATAAAATCACAGAATAGTTTGGGTTGGAAGGACCTTTAAAAGCCATCTAGTCCAACACCCCTGCAATGAGCAGGGACCTCTTCAACTAGATCAGGCTGCTCAGAGCCCCGTCCAACCTGACCTTGAATGTTGCCAGGGATAGGGTATCTACTACCTCCCTGGGCAACCTGTGCCAGAGTTTCACCACCTTCACCTCCAGCGTTCTCCCCAATTACTCTAAATTATCTCAGTATCTTTTTCGCTTCTTTTCTACCCCTGACTTTTCACCTTAGCTGCTATTTGTACTGCAACCCGAGATATATGTCCTTGCTTCCAGTTTCCATATGATTCTTTTTTAATGAACAGTATTTCTGCAATTCCTAACACTGCTCTACTGCTCTCTTATCTTCTCCCTGCATCAGAATTTCTCTTTCAGAAATAAACAGATCATCTTGTATTCCTTATGCCTTAGGAGAGACCCTACCTACATATTTGCTTAGCTTGTAAAAGTTATGCTACTTTAAAATCACTAGCTGTCATTTCTTCTATTCCTGAGGGGAAGCAATGCTATCAATTCTTGATCATTTTAATAAAAATTTAATTAAGTTTCCGATTTTCAAGCACTTCCTTATTAGTGCAAATCTAGTCCAAAGCAGGCACTTCAACAATTTTACCTGTTTCTGGAAGAAAAAGGTATTCCAAACATTCTTAGATCTTCCAGAACTGCAAATCCTATCTTTTTGTCCTTCCAGAAAGTAGTTTTGTCAAGTTACCAATTTCTGTCAAGCTGTATTCTCTATCACTTCTGTTACTTGCTAAAATAAAAAATTAAAAAAAGACCCACCAAACAAAAACAAAAAAACCCACATTGTTTACTGCTGCATATAGATTAGGCATTCTTGTCCTCTTTTCTGTCACCAACACACATTCAACTGTCTGCTTCAACTCCAAATCAACTTCAGCAAAAAAATGCATGAGAATGAACACACGTGTACATGTGCAGCATAACATCACCTCCCTTTCTGAGCACCTGAAGGCAGAGGACTGAAGCAACACCTTTGGTCAGTCCAAAGACAAACAGAACGCAAACCAAGAAATTTTCAGCCATTTAGGGAAACAAAACACTATCAATCCCACCAGTTGGAGGATGCTTACTTGCAGACTACTAGCCTATGCTTGCAGGCAACAAACAGCCAGTCAAATCACCTACTGAAGGCAGAATTTCCTGTGCTTAGTCTTTATAATATCAAAAAAAAAAAATATTGCCTTGGTGATCCAGTTCAATCATTCACAGCAACTTACAGAATTTGTACTATAACTATGCTAAAACACTGAATTCAGAATATATGAAGTCTCAATTATAGAAATTAAATAAGTGTTCCTTCACTGCATAATCAAAATAGTTTAAAATTTAAACCAAAGCTAATTTTTTCTTGAGAACTTTGCAAAACTTAATAACGAAGATTCAACTAGCAGCATAAAATTTGAAAACAAACATTTTCTGAAAAAAAAAAGTAACCATCAAGCAAGCACACTTAATCCCTGAAACAGCCTCCAAATGTGACTGATACAGATAATTCTGCAAACAAAATAGACCACAGTCTAATACTACATAGTACTCCAACACTCACACACAAAAATATCTCTACCATATCACAGCTCAATAGTGACTGCTGACCCAAGTTCTCTAATCATAATGACTCTTCCAGACCTTCACAACAATCAATATTAGGCCTTATAAAAACCTTCAATGTTATATTTGGTATTGGAATATCACTGCCTGTCAGAGACTGGCAGAGTTGTAAATAGTAACAGGTTATAAATAACAGTTGAATCAAATAAAGGCTTCCAGCTACTTGCTGTGCTACAGCCCATTCAAAGAAAACCCTTTTTTATATTGCATGCAAACTTTATCCACGCTTAGATTTAGAGAATGAAGAACTGGATACAGAAAAGCAATAACCCCAAAATAATTCAAGAACAAAAGCAGACAGACAAGCCAGCTTTCACCTGTGACAAAAGGCTCGCCTTTCAAGGTAAAACCAAAACAGCAGTAAAATTATTCTATTCGAATGTTGGGCAAAACTCCTATCAGGATTCTATTTAAATCCCTAACAGACACACCTGAAGAATAATATTGAAAATCCTGGAAAAACTAAACAAGTTCATTCCATAGTATTTTCATAAGTCTTGAAATAACTCATTTAAAGAATGTGTTGAACTTCACAAAATCAAGGCAAAATACTCCATCACAATGTATAAATACCTCATAGTGAAAAAATTCCAGGCATCAAAGGATCCCAACCTACCAATGAAAACTATAACAAAATTGCTGATTGGAAGCTGAAGCCAGTCAGATGAAAATAAAAGACAGTACTGTCTGACTAGCATTCATCTTTCTGATCTGATTCAGTGGTTAGCATTCATGTCAACAGGAAAATTTTTCTGAAGATGCATTTAAATCAAGCATAAAGTTTTAAGGTCAGTGGACAGACAGCAGTAGAAAAAACACAGCTGCAGGCAATAAATGGCAGGTAATTATTTAATAGTACCTTTGAGCCCTAAACTTTGTGAGTCTTAGATGTACAGTCTCTCCACTAACGTTTTGTTAAAAAAAACACAAAACTTCTACTATTTTTTTCTGTTAAAAAAGCTTCTAACCATCATCTTCCATCAGAACATTAATAATTTTATTCGGAGACATAAAGCTGCTTTGAATCTCTACTTGCCTACCCCCACATCTTGTTCAAATTGTATCTGCTAGCTACCTTTTCAATGGTACTTTTTCAGTTCCAGTGCTGATGCATACCTGCTGCCCACAAGACAACATGCAGTGTAAACACTCTTGCAGAAACCTGATCTAATACGGCACGTAACAGCTGACAGCAATCAACAGCCATGCCAATACCCGGCTTACTCTTTGTATCAGTTTTGGAAGAGGCCTACAAGTTTTCTCAAGACAGGTAAGTTTAATAGGCACCATTTAAAGTAAACAAATTCATACCAAAAAATTATATTTAAAAATGGGGAAGATCCACTGCTCATCTTTTTGTACAGATACGCCCGAGGACACAACAGTTCCCAAGCTGCATGCACTCACTATGATTATCTGCTGCATGCTCAGCTGTTCACAGTACAGTGAGATTATTAAATTACAACCTTTGTGATATTTTTCAATGCCAGTAGCTGTAGCAGTTGCCACAGATATTTTGATTATAACCTATGAAATCAGGATCTCCTAAGCCACATTTCACAACAAGAATTCACTATGACTGCCATCCAGAGGGACCTGAACAAGCTCAAGGAATGGGCCCATATGAACATCATGAGGTTCAACAAGGCCAAGTGCATGGTCCTGCACCTGGGTCAGGGCACCCCACAGTATCAATAGAGGCTGAGGGATGAAGGGATGGAGAGCAGCCCTGCCGAGAAGGACTTGGGGGCACTGGGAGATGAAAAGCTGGACATGAGCCAGCAATGTGCGCTTGCAGCCCAGGCGGCCAACTGTATCCTGGGCCGCATCCAAAGCGGTGCAGCCAGCAGGTCGAGGGAGGGGATTCTGCCCCTCTGCTCCGCCTTGGTGAGACCCCACCTACAGTCCTGTGTCCAGCTCTGGAGCCCTCAGCACAGCAAAGACATGGGCCTGTCGGAGCGAGTCCAGAGGAGGGCCACAAAAATGATCCAAGGGATGGAACACCTCTCCTGTGGGGACAGGCTGAGAGAGTTGAGGTTGTTCAGCCTGGAGAAGAGAAGGCTCCGGAGAGACCTTACTGCAGCCTTTCCATACTTCAAGGGGCCTTGTAAGAAAGATGGGGACAGACTTTTTAGCAGAGCCTGTTGTGGTAAGACAAGGGGTAATGGTTTTAAACTAAAAGAGAGTGGATTCAGTCTAGATCTAAGGAGAAAAATTTTCCCAATGAGGGTGGCGAAAGACTGGCACAGGTTCCCCACAGAGGTGGTAGATGCCCCATCCCTGGCAACATTCAAGGTCAGGCTGGACAGGGCTCTGAGGAACCTGACCTAGTTGAAGATGTCCCTGCTCACTGCAGGAGGGTTGGACTAGATAGCCTTTAAAGGTCCTTCCAACCCAAACTATTCTATGAATCGCTATCTTCTATCTTAAGTATATACATGACTCTTTGTCCAAACTCATCAGTAACTATGTGGTGTATGAACACTATCATAATGACAAAGAAGGAGGAATAAGTGCCATTTTGTTAAGTTTTACCTATACATACAAACAGCTAACCAAAAGTAAAGCTTAACCTCACACTACAAAATTCATCCAAAACATTTGGTTTGAGACTTGAAACAGAAAAGGATAGAATATAGCTAAGCACAACTGGCCAAGATAGCTTTAGTAGTAAACAAGCTCCAAAATCAGACGGTACGTGTTTTTGATGAAACAAACACCAGGTAAAAGTCTCAGGCTGCAGCTGAGCAGTAGCAATGAGAGTATTACATGAGTACTGTATACTGGCATACATTCACAATATAGCACTAGCACAATTTCAGATGACTCTTTCATGCATGATCAAAGGCTTACACAATTTATATTTCACCTGTGTCTTTATTTGTGCTTAATTATTTTATAACTGGCCTTTTCAGTACAACCATTCATTTCATGAAACGTTCATTAATGTCATGACCCAAACCAAGCAGTTGCATGGAGCTTGCTAGCTTCCGCATGGTTCAGCATCAGTACAACTACAAGGGTTTTGGCTCACACCTAGCCCTTATCAAGCTGGGTTGCAGCACAGGCAGAATGAGTTCAAGTCTCTGTGCCTTTTTTTAAATGCTAGGGCATTCCTTAATATAAAAACTTTACTTTCCTCAAACAGATCTGTCTGATGGGTTATTTACTTTCCCCAGGCATATGTGATCAGTTGGTTACACATGTATGTAGCTGCTGATGAAGATTATTGGGTATTTTGGATTAACCTGTGATCCTCTAAGACCCACCTTACACGCTGAAGCAAATCTAAACTGAGATGCTATATCAATATGGATCTCCGGTACAAGCACTTTTTTTCCCCTCAAACAGTCTAGCCCCCAAGTGTACCAAGATTCATGTACCTGAATGTTAAACTATATCTTTTCTGAAATGAAATTGTAAGTAGAGATATTTTAGTAATTATATCAGGCTGGGTCATTTAGGAATGCCTGCACTTCGAAATCTACCACAGTAACTTCTAGAGTAACTACATAGTTTGGAAGTATGCAGCTGAATTCAGTTGGTTGGTTTTGGTTTTTTCCAGACCAGAATAATAATGGAGGCCTTGATAAACCTGGAGTGACATGCTAATATTAAACAAGGTCAAAACTTGTTTATATTAAAACACACTTAGAGAAGGTCATTCTTTTGCAAAAGAATGAGATTACACAAGGATCTTGGGAATTGCGCTTTGTAAGAAAGAAATTGAATGAACAGTATTGAAGAAGAATGTCCAAATGGAAAACACACACACAGACAAAAAAAAAAAAAAGGACAATCTGAGCACTCATACTTTGCAACATAGAGGTCCCGAGCCCATGACACAGTAACCTCTTGCATAGTTGTGACAGCTACAAGCTCAACATTAAGTAAATCACATATGGCAGAACATGGTACGCAGACACAAATAGGACTCAGCTATAAAAACCAACTGATTCTGCTTTAAGTATTGTTTTCTGTTTTGTTTCACAGGTTTTTAGTACTAGTGAGTTAGCTTAAACAGCCAAACCGTCTTTTACAGTGGTTTAATTAACTGAATTAAGCTACCTGAGAAAGTTTTTAAATAAACATCATTAATTTCTATCACTGGAAAAGAATAGAGACTCTATAGCCGCACTGTGCACACAACTGTATTCCATACAACCCACACTTATTCAGTAATAAAAAAAAGTCTAAGCTGTATGTCAATATACATTGCCACCAACTGTGTTTGAAGAGACTCTTCAGCCCACAAGAAATATGAAGTTTCTTTCCCCCTGCTCACCAGGACTTTGCAGAGAGAAATTTAGAAGCCAGTTTAGTCTAAACCAATACAAAAAAGACATAAAGACCATACTGTAGTTTCATTATTGTCAGAAATGAAGTTGAAAATCCTTCTCCAAATAAATTTGAATTACAGTAAGTGCAAATCCCTCTTTTTTTTTTTAATACAAGAAACACATGTACATCAAATGACAAAAATCACAGACTGCCATGACAGGGTAATTCACACATTTCCTTTGGGCTTATTCTTCTTTAACATTTGTTGAAAATGTGGTCATGTTTTTGTAACACAAGCACAACATTTACATAACTCAACAAAAACACCATTTCAAGTGAGACATTAAGTAGCCTCTATAAGCTGACTACCGAACAGTGTCTTCCCCTCAAATATTCAGGCTAGGTACACACAACTGAACTGCACCTTGAGTATCATGCTCCTTATGCTTGGCATATTTGCTCTCTTGAATACTCGTGTCCTGTGCCACCAGCAAATTCTTTTTTGGGAAATTCAGATATAAGTAATGTAGTTCCCTGATACAGTGCATATTGTCCAGGCCTTCCACGCCTCAAGTGGTAAAATTCTTGCACCAACATCTTACATTTTGTTGCCAATTTCTCCTCTAGGCCCCTGAATTCTCCAACAGAACTTGAAATTACCCAAAGCCATCAGCATCTAGGATCACACAAGTTAAGTAACTACATTGTTTTTAATCTATTTGAGAAAACTGCTATAATATTCCTACTTGAGGTTTCCTGAGCAAACACAGGCACTAAAGTAAGTGGAGATGTTAAGTGGCCCATAAGGCTTATTAAGATCAAGCTGATAGTTTTAGCAAGGCTGATTGACATGAGACTACTAATCTTAGAAACTCCTGGTGATCTTAGAAGCCTAAACTGTAGGCATTTTTTTCTTCAGCTATATGGTTTCCTGTTAGTCTTACAACACGAACACACTTAAATATATAGCCTATGCACACACAAGATTCCACAGACACATCCAGTGACAATAGACTGGAGCACATCCAAAAAACCGGGCTGGCCAGGCTGTAACATGTGCTGTTCTTACCCTGGTCATTTCCACTGGCTTAAAATCATGAAATGGGACCGCTTCTTCCTCGAGAATCATGAGACACCTTTCAAACCATGAAGTAATACAGATACTACAAGGTTAAAAAAAAAAAAGCATTACTAAAAGGCTGCCACACAGGAGATGTCCAAAGGCAAGCAGGGACAACCTAGAACATTAGAAAACCTTATCAAAAAGCAAAGTTTTGCCCCAACACCCAAGTCATTAAAGCAAAGACTGAAATCTTTACATCTCTCTAGTCACAACTGAAAGGCTTCATGGAATTAATATTTCCCCAGCAACAATTTACAAACCCAACTTTCAAACAGATAACAGTGAAATTATTTCTTTAGTGCCAGGACTAAAATTAAGATATTCTAGGCCATTACTCTTGCCAGTGCAGAAAGACATGGCATAAGACGCACAAATGCCAGAGTAGGGAAAGCCCAGCAGCAAAGGAAGGGGTGGGGAAGTGAGAACAGACTCACATGAGCAGAGACCAGAGAAGGAAAGCATGGATTCTAGTCGGGTTCTCCTTTTAATGTAACGCAGGACAAGGTGTGATCTTTTTTTAAAACCAGTAGAAAACCTTGCCTCGCCAAGATCTGGTAGCAAGCCCAGTGCTGTCTCTTTATACTTGCAGCATTCTTTCACTAATACTGTTGCCATAAATGTGCAATTCTTTCCAGTTTTAATCACCTTCTGGCTTAACACTACTGGCTCATTTTTGTCTTCATGCACCTTTAGCGTAATACTGGAATGAAGGAACGCTCTATTAAACTTTATGGTGTTATGCACAGCCTTTATATTTACTCTATCAGCGACATTCACAGGATAATAAAATCTAAACGACTCTTGTGTCAGAGAGCAGGAATGAAATAACCTCTGATACAGATACGAGAAGTTTATTGTCATCTAGATCAAAACGTCAAGTTTTCTAACAGCAACGCAAGTCACTCCTGTGCTTCAGGCCAGTGCTTCTGAAAATAAAAATGCTATTTATTCATCGGCAACCCTTCGGAAAGCACATGAATTTTCCATTAACAGGTCTCGTACACAAATACTGTCAAAGCTCACGCCAGAGGTTTAATTATGCCAATCTCTGCATGGCAGATGAGAACTTTCACATTCATGGTAAGTTACTCTCTCCCTCACAAAATTTCACATCAGAAACCCTTGTTTTGACCCTCTTCCCCACGGAACTTGCTGCCCGGGAATAAGGCAAGGTCAGAGAGGCGAGCCTGCCCCTCCAGCCTCCTGGAACCTCACCTCGGGAGGCCGAGGTGGCCAGGCGGAGCAGCGAGGGTGTTTACCACCGGCTGCCGACCATCACCGCGGGCGCCCGCCGGCCACACGACGGCCCCCATCAGCCTATGGGGCCTCCCGAGACGGGGGAGCACGGCCAGGCCAGGCCGGGCCGGCCCCACCGCGGCAAGGCGCACCGCCGTGACTGCGCACCCCGGGCTCCCCAGGCCGCGGGCAGAGCCGGGCCCCGCCGCCCAGATGCCGGGCAAGGAGACGAGGCCTAGGCGCCGGCCTCCGCCGCCGTTCCCCCCGCCCCGAGCAGGCCCTCGCCGCTCCTGGGCGGCGCGAGGGACAGGGTGACCCCCACGCTCCTCACCCCGCTCCCGCAGCGGCGCGGGGAGGACCCGCCACTCACCGAAGTCGAGGAACTGCTTGATGGAGAGGGGCGAGGGGGAGAAGCGAGAGTAGTACTCGATCTGCTTGGGGATGGGGTTCTTCAGCAGCGCCCCGCACAGCCGCATGGCGCGGCCCGCCTGGCTCCTCTCCGCCGCTCCACTCCGCTCCCCGGCAGCGGCACTAGGGTGCTGGGGCGGCGGCGGCGCAGCCACCCGCGCTCATGCCAGGGCAGCGGCCAGCCCGGCGGCGCCCGTCGCCTTCTGCAGCCCGGCCCGGCCCGGCGGGAGGGGCGGGCGGAGGGAGCCGCCCCGCCGCTGCCCGCCCGGCCTGGCGCAGGCGCGCGCCCGCGAAGGGAAAGGAGGGGAGGGGCGGGCACGAGTGACTCGCGCGTGTCGCCCGGCCGCTCTCCTTCCCCAACGGCCGGGGCGCCCTAACGCGCAGGCGTATCGCTGCGGCGGGCGGGGCGGGAGCGGGCCCCGGCCCCTGGGGTGGGAAGGCGGGTAGAGCCAGGCTAACGGAAGGGAGCGAGTCGTGCCCCCGCAGGGCGGAGCGCCCCCGGCACAGCCCGTTTCCACCCTGTGACGTTCATTCAGCAGCAAACGTTGGGCTGGCGTGTGGAATTGGTCAGTTAACCTGCCTCAGCCAGTCCATGAAATGTCGCGTGCACGGGTGGCTTCAAGCCGACGTTGGGCCTTCACGGTACCAGTATTCCATGGGTTTTACAGTCTGTGCGAGAACGGCAGAAGAAAGGCCGCCTCCTCTTTACGTAACAAAGCAAGTTGTAAGGAATGGAGAGAACAAGGTTAGGGGTGGAAGACTCCGCCATATCGTAACACTAGGCCTACTGTGGCTGAAGGTGGGATCCTGCTGAATCTCTTCCAACCCTGTACTCCCTAGGAAGGCAATCCATGTCCAGTGTCTGTCAAGTTTCAACTCTTGATAATACTTATCATTTCCTGAAAAGCCCATTTTTATCTGAGAAAGCACCTGAATACAGTTAAATCAATTTTAATCGCTAAAATCAAAAGTGAAGCCAGGCGTTTGAGGCCTAAAATGTACCACTAAAATGAAATCACTGTCTGTTTTTTCCTCCTTTACTATGATGTGATTTAGGTACATTTATGACAAACACATCTGATGACAAATAAATGGTCACAAATTCCTTTTTGTTTTCTCCAATTCAATATAAACTTCAGCACGTATGAGATAATATTACTCTAATTTTATAACTGACTCACAAAAGAAACAGGTACTCTTCAGTTACTGAAAGTCTCTCTCCATCCTTCCTATCATGATTGTCCTTACAGAATTTGAGATTGAGAAATCCTGACCTAATGTACCAAATAACTGCTAATAGCTGGAAAACATTTTAAAATCACTTCAATTGCAAGTTATAGAAATGACCGCCTTGGAGAGGCATGTCATGTAATCAAGACTGACAAAATGAAACATCATCTCCTGTATTTCTGAAGCTTTCTTGGCAGATGAGGAAAAGTGTTTTAAAACTTTTGTTATATACTCTTCGAGATTTGATTTTGATTTATCTATAGCATGACTCTGAAATGAGTTGCAGAATTCTCTGGCAGAAAATAATATCCTCTTGTGCTAAAGCCAGAACAATGTTTCTCCAAATTAAGATTAAAGTAGCAACTTCAAAGGATGACACTGTCAAAATTTAAACCACTTGATTTTATAGACCTTTCACATTTTTAAGTAGTCCTAGTGTGATTTCACTTCAGCTTCAAAAACAGCAAGACAACAGTTAACTACTGAGTTGTCTTTCTAAACACAAAACCTTTTTTGCAATATAAACGGTGTCACAGCATCACTTTGTTGAGAATTTTTTTAACCCATATTAACCACCCCATGTGAAAATTGGAATTGTTTTTGTCTATGCTGATATGGACTAAAACCATAACGAAGACATGAGCAAAGTCCCTGGAAAACAGAGGTGTGCTCTTCTGATCAAATGGACTCATCAAATGGACAGCTTCCTTCGACACTGGAGAAACTGATGATGTAACCAGTAGATCAAGTTCTCTGAAAACTGTCCGTACACACACTTAAGACAAATACGAACTCTGCCTAACGTTGTGTGTAAGAAGACTGCAGGACTTGCTTGAGAAAACATAAAATGCACGTAAGTAAATCTATGCTTGTCTTACCAATGCAAGACAGCAACAAGTATACATGTAAACCTAGTTCTTAAACAATTTGCCTAAATAAAGAGAAGTTAGTGGTATAAACCATGCAAAACCAAAAATGTCACAGGGATCAATAGGCTTAAAGTATAAGCTGAATTTTGCTAAGAGCAGGTTTTTTGCAGCATTTGGATTTCTTGTACCTCATACCTGCCCTCCTTTATGTATTTCAGCACGTACCTGGTACAGAAATGCTTCCTGCAGCTCATTCTGCGAGTGCCTCCCAGAATTTTTGTTTGAATGGTAAAGAGCCTCTATAGGTGTGCAGGGAAGAAAGGATTTGCCTCTTAGGAAAAGTTAATTTTAACATTGATAATACAGCTAACACTGCCAAATTTCTTGAGTACTTAGCATTTCGCTTTTATCAAGGGTATTATTTTCATGTTTTCCAGTTAAATTCAAAGCCAGAATAACTAGAAGTAGGCTAGGGGTCAAAGATGCCCCAGTTTTACATGGCCCTTTGGTAGCCAGAACATCTTAGTCCCCGTTCAGTTAAAAAATGTTAGGTGTGCAGGCAATTGGAAACCTCATCACCTGTAAGTGAATTAGGGTCTTGGTACGGGTGCTTGCCAGAACCCTACGCTGAGGATGAGACAGCCGGAGTGTCCTGGCCCTGAGGGTACCACCCGGCCCCACTGCTTCTGCCCGCCCCTGCCAGGGAGCCCTGGAGAGCCCCAGCCTTCGCAGCACACCGACACTTCAGTTTTTGTTTGGGTTGTCACTGTGAAAAAGGACTGTGACATGATTTAATCTGAGTAGCCAATCTGGCCTTAATTATTTTTCTTGGTTTTCTATATTTGAGTTGGTGTAAAATTGATGCTTCTGACTCGCAAACCACAGAAACTTTGAGAGGAAAAAGTAGTGACATCAGGTTTTGCTGCAGTGATTCCCTAAAACAGGGGTTCTGATGTAGAGCATATTTACATAACCAAAAGCTTTTTGGTGTTTCCTAGCCTCAGAAATGTTAAGTGCTGACTGTTTCCCACTGAATTCAGTGTTGATATTTAAAAACTGGTCTCCCGTAGTTTTGAGTTTTGGCTATGATGGGGGGAGTGTACCCTAATGGCCGAGTGTCCATGGAAGAGCCTTTGCTGCTCTATATACGGGACTAGTCCTTATACATTAATTCAGTGGAGCCACAAGGATAAATAAGGAACACTTATACGACTAGTAGTCAGAAAATTAAGTTACTGGAAAAGAAAGGTCTCCCTAAGTTTGAGTTTTCTCAACACTTAGTTACAATGAGAGATTCACTCCTATAGAAATTTGTAGCAAAACTTCATCTGGATGAAGACACATTTAGAAGGACATATTTTTGTTACATTTTCAGATCTCATTCTTTCTGGACCTTTGTATTACATGCACTTCTGTTTTCAGGGATCAAAGCTTTTGCATTTAATGTTTTGTCCAATTAAGATTTATTCTCAGAGAAAATTTCAGATTGTTAAAACACCAGAGCCATAATCTCCTTAACAAAGCTTGTTTTTCTTCACTGTAGAATACTCGGTAGGTCTATAAAATAGCTGCAGGGGATTCAGCATAATTAACTTCTTTGTATGGATGTCAATGGAGGGGAAAAGGAATGTTAAACTGTAAACGATGAAAACATGGTTATTAGTGTTTTCTAGACACATTGACGTTGTGGAATTCATAGTAATTTTTTAACAAAAAAAAAAAACTGTTTTGAAGTTATTGTAACCCCTGTATCTTGAAGTTCAGCAAGCACTCGTTGAGAATGGGTATGATACAATTGAAACACTAACAATAACAATAACCAATAACAGTTATTTGCGGGATATTCACACAAAGAATTATAGTCCCAAAGTATATCTTACGAGATGTCAGAAAAAACAGCACAGAACAGGAAAAACTAGTATAGGGTAGTGTGATGTTTCATACAAATTCCTTCTGTTCATAGTACTAATTTTTCTCAATAACACTGCTGTATTTGCCCACCTGCAGTCACATGCTTTCAAGGGTAGATTCAAGTAGCAGATTGTGTAAAGCCACATTGGGAACACATGGGGTTAGAAAGGGATAAGGTTTCTTAATGAAGCTTTTCTAAACTTCAAAAAATATCTGTTTTTATTTTTAATAATTTATCTCTTCGTAGTATTTATGCACTCAGATGGGTAAGTTTGGACGGACTGTTACCCATAATGGTCAGAAGATTGACAACACTCAAAGGCATGAGTTTAAAGTAAATATGGTCATTACATTTGGGAATGCACATGTAGTATTAGATTCTCTTACTATCATAGTTTACATTTTCAGCCATTCTTGTCTAATACCCAAGAAAACAGAGTTTCTTTTCCAAGGTTTTTTGCCAGGAAAAGCTGGTAGTGATTGCATTTAGTGTTCCTCATCCTAGTTAATTAACCAGCAAAGTTCAGCAGTCTTTCTAAAGGAACCATCAGCGACTATCAAAAAATACGTTCTACTAATCTAAATCTAAGAGTTAGGAAGTTCAAGAAATTCTTGACTCTCTTTGTAAATTAAAATACCATGGCTTGTCAAAGTATTATTATAATTTTTATAATTAGCCATCTCAGATGTATTAGGGTTTTTTAGAGTATGTACTCCATGACACCTTCAGTTACATGGCTATCCTCAGTACTTTGCTTTAAAGTAGAGCTGGTGCCACCATGGTGGTGATGTCAGCTCTCTATCAGGTGTGTCTAATATTAATGGGCAGAGCTGCATTATGCTCTAATAGCCCATAAAAATGTCATCGCTAAGGAAAAACAAATAGGTGATTTTCTTTTGAAATTGCTAAGGCACACAGGAAAAAAAATCCCTGCCACTGAAATAACTGAGAGCAAAGCAGAGAAAAAGACTTTACCCACTTCTCTCAGCAGTTAGGAAAGCTCACTTTAAGTTTATGAGTTTACCCACTGTTATTTAACACTACACCATTAGCCACACTTTTCCCTTTTGTTTTGTGGGTGTTCCTCTCTCTTTCCTCAACAGAGTTTCACATCTGCCCCTTTCTCAAATACATTTTAGGGGAAGGAGGACAAGCCTTTGTGGGCTCCGGGCAGCAGCCAGTCTTTGTGGGTGTCCAAGTGCCCCACCAGTGCCCCAAAGACATGAGCAGAGTTCTGAATCCGACGCTCCTGTGGCAGGAGGCTGTTCTCCCAGCAGGCAGGTAAAAATGTCAGTGAGGTGGAAAGTCCCATTTAACCTAACAGACAGGATAAAGCAAAGTGACTGTTGTCAGAAAGGAGCAAGGAAGCTGTCTTGGAGGAATATCCTTATTGCCACGGTATTTTGTCTTATCTCTGCCTTAAGACCGACCATTGGAAGAAGTGAGTTAGAGGTATGATTGCATGGCACAGAACCAAACCAGAGCAACATCGTCCCCATAAGATTAGTCTTGGTGCTCCTTTTACCATTCAAATATACAAAAAACCCCACAGCCAGGTCCTAACTCGTATCTAAAACATGCAAAACTGAATCTAACCAGCAGTCAGGACACATGCCAAGGATTTACATGTAATCTTCTCTTCCAGAAACAGTTTGCAGGAACACCAGCTGAGGAAGAGTCACTAGGTAGACATAAGAAATACATCTTTGGGTTTTGTACTAGATCCTTTAAAATGGGATT
The DNA here is from genome assembly GCF_964289735.1 of Phaethon aethereus. Classification (NCBI taxonomy): domain Eukaryota; kingdom Metazoa; phylum Chordata; class Aves; order Phaethontiformes; family Phaethontidae; genus Phaethon; species Phaethon aethereus. The sequence goes on from NC_138575.1 coordinate 131,885,926, forward strand.
GTCAACTTACTTTGAGGAGGAGGACAGCACTAGTTTGGCATTAGTAGGAGGGGAGTGCCCCTGAAAGAAAATCCATCTCCTGATTTTTTTTTTCTTCCCTTGTTAGGGAGTCTCCTATGGGAAAATTTAAAACTTTATTTCAGTTTTAATTGCTGTAACCACACCCTGGCATACATTTATGTTTGGGGAAAATCATCTCAGCACCTTTTTGTTTGCAGAAATCAAAGACTGCAGGGGCCTTGCGAAGAAAAAGCTCAAAAGGAGTTAGATCTTGCTGCATGGAATTTACCACCCAGCAGAAGAAGTTCTTGTATCCTCAGATAAATGGAATAAAGTCTGCCATTTATTGGAGTAGATTTAAACCATCTTGGCTCTGGAGCTCTTGGCTCAATTCTCAACTGGAGAGAAATGCACTTTTTGTTCATTTTGCATATAACATTTGTTTTCCATGCACTCAAATCATCAAGAAGAAACTGCCAGTTTTGTCTGAAAATCACCGTAACCTCACAGCAAGTTGTTCCCGTCTATGCTGGTACTTTGCACCCCATCAAGCAGGCTGGAGGACTGGAGAAGTATGTTTCCCAAGGCTTTCATAGAATAGTTTGGGAAGTTCTAAAGGTCATCTCGTCCAATCCCCCTGCAATGAGCATGGACATCTTCAACCAGATCAGGTTGCTCAGAACCCCATCCAACCTGACCTGGAACATTGCAGGGATGGGGCATCTACCACCTCTCTGGGCAACCCGTGCCAGGGTTTCAGCACCCTCATGGGGAAAATTTTCTTCCTTAGATCTAGTCTGAATCTGCCCTCTTTTAGTTTAAAACTGCTACCCCTTGTCCTGTTGCTACAGGCCCTGCTAAAAAGTCTGTTTTCATGTTTCTTACAAGCCCCCTTTAAGTCCTGGAAGGCTGCAATAAGCTCTTCCCGGAGCCTTCTCTTCTCCAGCCTGAACAACCCCAACTGTCTCAGCCTGTCCTCACAGGAGAGGTGTTCCATCACCCTGACCATTTTTCTGGCCCTCCTCGGGACCCGCTCCAACAAGTCCATGTCTTTGCTGTGTTGAGGGCTCCAGAGCTGGATGCAGGACTCCAGGTGGGGTCTCACCAAGGCAGAGCAGAGGGGCCAAATCACCTCCCTCGACCTGCTGGCCACGCTGCTTTGGATGCAGCCCAGGATACAGTTGGCCTTCTGGGCTGTGAGTGCACATTGCTGGCTCATGTCCAGCTTTTCATCCACCAGTACCCCCAAGTCCTTCTCAGCAGGGCTGCTCTCCATCCCTTCATGCCCCAGCCTGTACTGATGCTGGGGGGTACCATGACCCAGGTGCAGGACCCTGCACTTGGCTGTGTTGAACCTTATGAGGTTCACATGGGCCCATTCCTCGAGCTTGTCCAGGTCCATTCATGCCCCATCTTCCACAGTTCTGCCATATGTATTGTCCTCCAGCTGGGGCTTTTGGGTTTCACTGCAACCCATTGAGAACTAAAGATTCCAGGAAACATGATAGTTTTTATAGAAACATCAAAACGTTCTCCTTTGAGAGTGCACCCATTTCATGGGATTCTTTAAACAAAATAGTATAGAAGTTCAGCTCTAGAAAAAACTGGGAGGAAGAGCTGTCATGCTTGCCATTGTGGAGCTGTCTGAATGTTAAAAATATTTTGGAGAATAATTCCTGCTCCTGAGCTGCACTTTCCAGAGGTATCTGTGTGCCAAGAGACAAACAAATTAAAAAAAATTCTGAGTCCAAATACACCCTTTGTAGTGAATTATCAGCCATTTTCTCCTCAAAAAAAAAAAAAAAAGATGACATTTTAGGGAAGTACAAATGCATTTTCTCATTGCCTCCTCTCCCATTTTTTGGCAATGCAAAGTGTCATCCCACCTTCTATTGAGGAGAAGAGCCTCTGTTCCAATAGCACTTCTGCCCAGTGAGGATGCAGCGATACATCACTTTGTTCCTCCGTATCAGTCAGTCTCTTTTTCATCCCATTATGATATTTCCCTGTAAAATGCTAGAAGTTTTATAACTCAGTATCATATCAAGTGCTTTTCTGAAATCAATAAGCATTACCTGCACTAGAATGCCTTTATGTAACACACATGCAATTACAGTGCGTTTGGGTATCAGATTTGTCTGACCTGATATGTTTTATTAACTTGCAGTTCTTACTGTTCTTTGGGCTTTTCCAATCTATAGATTTACACATGAATTGGTGGGTTTTTTAATCTTTAACTTGAGCCCATGGAAAGTTTAAACTAATGATTGTAGTTTCTTCAATTTCTCTGTTAAACACACTTTTCTGCATTTATTCAACCAATAATGTACCCATTTTCATGTATTTATTCAGTTTACTTATTATGGATTTGGAGGTGCACAGTAAGAAACTGAACTGGTTTACAGAGCACAAGTTAAACGTCATCTTTAACCTTTCCGTGACATCCTGGACTTCAAATATACTTTTGCACTTTTTGCTGATACTGCTTTTTGCCAATACTGCTTTTTGCCAGATTCTGGAGTTCCTCTTCACTGTACAGTGAACAGCAAGACATAATCAGTTTGATTTTCTGCAATAGTTTGGAAACTGTAGCTCATAGGCAGGTCTAGATGAGAAAATAGGCAAACACAATGGTTATGTCTATTTAAAGTGACTTAACAAATTATCCCTAAGCATAACTTTCAGCAGATGAAGTTCTGCAAGGATAAAGAAAAGAACCATTAAAGGAAGATTGCGTCTCCTCACTAATACAAGAAACCTCTGTCAGGGTTTTAATAGCACTAGTTTTTAATTAGAGATAAGCTTTTCCGGTACATGTTGTACAGCTGTTCTTGCATCATGATCCTAGTTTCCAGTTCCTCTTAACAGTGGGGAGTCACATCACGATCCAAGTGTGGTTGCTCAGATCAGCGCCTATAGTGGGGCTCAAGACCAATGCCAAATAAGAATCCCACAGCCTTTTAATCGTCTTTATATACATAGTCCAAGGGAGAAGTAAATGCATCATGTTCATTTGGCAAATCCATGCATCCAATCTTGGTAAATGTAGTAGGCCTCAATTCAAGCTTGAATGCCTGCTGTCAACAGCTGGTGGCTTTTCAAGGAATACCATTTGGCAAAATATCCCGGGTGTCTATAGAGAGCTTTGTCAAAAAAGATAACTGAAAAATACTAGAACTTAACAAGAGAAATAAAGATTTTTTTAACTGTTCTACCTACTGAGCATAATATGCAGCTTAATTTGCAATTTATCCTGATGATCAGTAGGAAAGCATAGCCCAAGAGCTTCATGGATGGGGAGAAAACTTTTGCTTCAGTGTTTGCTTGTAGATGTGTGCTTTGAGATAACAGGAGTAATAAACTGCCAATCTTTAGGTGAAAAACAGATTCTGTGCAGGGACCTGAGTACCTGGAAGTCTTAACTTTCTCCATGTTGCACCATCACTCAGGTCTACACATTTGTTGTAGGATGGATTAGCTTTGAAAGATTAGATATGGATACGGATGTGGACATGGATAAGAATGGAATTACTGATGGTCCAAGGTCACCTTTACACTTCATTAAGCAACCGAATACTAAACATGAGGGTGTCACACTCAGATGATTAACAACATTTCCACATCCCGGTAGTTTTAATGCTTTTCATCTCATCTGAAGCCTTTAATGCTTTTCATCTCATCTGAAGGAGAGGTGTGTGATAGACACAGCAAAAAGCAGAATGAAGAGCACAGTCCATTTTTATTATTAAGGTTGCTGAATGCTTGCCTTTAGAAGCCATTTTCAGTTGTGTTCAGCAGACGTTCACCAGCCAGTTGACCAATATTGACTTCTGGTAGTTTGATGTTATACATGCATAATGAATAAGATGATAGAAATACAAGATTACTTTTCTAAGTCAGAGGAAAGGGAAAAACAGTTCATCAGGTGTACTCATGACTGAAGCTACAGCATAAGCAAGCCTAGATATCTCTAGCCAGTAGCTCAGAGGGACTGTGTCTTGTTTGTGCTACGGCTATTACCCTGGGAGGAGCACAACTATTGAATCTCACGTTTCCAGATAAGAGACAGTGTCAAATATGAGCTGGACTTCTCTACAGAAAGTGTCCAAGCAGCCTGGGGATAAGCAATCACCCAAGATAAAGCAGCGCTGGAGGAAGTTGCTCTAAGAAATTGTCCTTTGCTTGATACTTTCACATCACTCTGACGGGGACATAAGGGGACTAGTGTCACTCCTCACTACCTTTTTTAAATGTTTCTAAATGAAAGCTGGAGTCCAATTCTGCTAATATGAAAAATAATCCTCCTGAGCCAGGCACAGTGAAGGGAAGGATAACAATTCTAGGTGTAAGGCTGCATTTTTCAGGTGTTTTGCTTTTGTCTCCTGATTCACTGGTTATAATGGTATGGTATTTACCAGCTTGTTTGTCACACTTCGATCTATTATTTAATTTTTCACCTGTTAACATTAGACTTTGATTATTTTACTGTAGTTTGTATATTTACATGAAAAATGTTTTCATCACTATTCAGAAACAGCCAAAAACTTAATGCCATAAGAATATTAAATATTGATCCTCCCAAAGACATGCCTTACTATACAAATGAAACTGAGCCCCTTTCCTTCTCACAGACACATTATAAGTGACACAAACTGATGATGTGACTACTATGTGTGTGAAATGTTTTAGATATGCTGCAGTGGTGGTCAGCAAGGCATTAGATTCTGACTGTAGAAACATTAGGCACTGCACACCATTTCTAAGTTATTTTCCTGTCCTTTTCATTCAAATTACATCTCCCTTCCAAATCACGTCTCACGTATTCATAAATATCATAGTTGCAATTTTGATCTTACAGGTTTCAGTTCACTAATTTATAAGAAAACCTAAATAGAAAATGTTTTTCTTCCACAAAATCATTTAGTATCGTCCTTCTAAATAATTTTATTTGTGAAAATGAATTAAATATTTAAATTGTTATGATTATTGCCAGCAGGTTGAAGGAAGTGATCCTTCCCCTGTACTCAGCACTGGTGAGGCCACACCTGAAGTACTGTGTCCAGTTCTGGGCTCCCCAGTACAAGAGAGACACGAACATACTGCAGGGAGTCCAATGAAGGGCCACAAAGATGGTGAAGGGACTGGAGCATCTCTCATATGAGGAAAGGCTGAGAGAGCTGGTACTGCTCAGCCTGGAGAAGAGAAGGCTCCAGGGAGACCTTATTAATGTATGTGAAACACTGGCACAGGTTGCCCAGAGAAGTGGTATATGCCACATCCCTGGCAACATTCCAGGTCAGGTTGGATGGGGCTCTGAGCAACCTGATCTAGTTGAAGATGTCCCTGCTCATTGTGTTCTATTAAAATGTTTTCCCAAAAAGTCTCCTGACTATATATACTGATATCACAGAAGCTTCTTTTTCTCTTTAATAAAATATAGACATTCCACTCAATCTTTATGATTTGATGTAGGTTCACGTAGAGACAAAGACAAATGTGAGGCACGTCTGTATAAGCATGTACACTTGCAGGGTGTGGGAGAAAAGTGCACTTAAAACATTCAGCTCAATACAGCACAGTATTCTGCCTTGCCACACTGAACAAACCAAAAGGAGATCCTAAGAATACTATTGATGATATAGAAAAATAGCTCAAGACATCTCTTGGCAAACAATTTCAAGGAAGATAGGAAGGTGAGACAGCTCTGATGGAAGAATCTGCACCCTGGTCCTAGCTGAAAGTCACTAGGCTGCCTTGCTAATGCTCAGGCTTAAGAATCAAAGGGCGCCCAGCAGTTAACGGCTCTAGATAAGCCAGTACTGAGTTGTCATGGAGCGCTGTCTGCAAACAGCTGGACTTTGCAATTCCACCTAATTTTGAGCCTCTTGGTCTAAGGAGTGACAAGTGCAGCTGGCGCCTGCGGCTGTGTCAGGCTCACACCTTCCCACAGCACCTCAGCCGCAGCGAGTAGCTGTCCCCACCTCCCCTCCTCCCTTTCCTGGGTGTTCCTCCTTGCCCCACGGAGGGCACAAACCCAGTGTCAGGCTGTGCCATCTTAGGGAGGTAAATTTGCAGCAGCAGGGAAGTGCTCCTACTTCCCCATCCCTCACCAAAACAGCAAAGAGAAGAGGTTACATATCCTCTCCAGAGCTGCGAAGGAACCAGGGTAATAGTAGAGCTGCTCTTTTCAGTGTGAGATTTGTTCATCCATATTAAAGTATCTCCTCTTTAAGCACAGCCTGACTGTAACTGTAGCAAGTAGCGTTCTGATTCAGACATCAGGTGAGACGTAATTTAAATCAGCACAGTGCAAAGCAGATTTAGGAACGTGACACCAGTTACTGGTTTCAAAGGATGGGCAGGGCGACTTGAACTGAAAAGTGTCATGCTTTTTCCCACCAGCTACCACCTAAATTGCCTTCTCTTGAGAAGATTACAGGTATCATGCTAAATCCTTTCGAGACACTGCATCTCATTACAAGTCAGGAACAACACCAGTCCTGTGCTAATCAAGATTTTCACTGAAGTGATTAGAAAACTTTTATTGCCCAGTAGGGCAATCAAGACAAGTACACATCTATTTTAAAAACAAACAAAAACAAACAACCTTTGTAATCTTATGACTGTAAACACTTGTTTTATTGAGTGACTTAACATTCCCCCTATGGAACAAAGCAGCTACTGCATCAAAAAGTCATTTAGTCAGAAAGGCAAACATTGGCATTGCCAGGAGAAAGAAGAGCTTTATAACCTTTAAAGCAGTATAATCTAACTGCACCTCCTGCCACCTTTCCAACTGGCAGTGCAGCAGGAGTGGATTTTAGCCACCGCTCTCGGGTGTTGCAGTGGGAGCATCCAGTTGCTATAAAGCTCATACTAGTGCTCCTTCATAAAAAGACTACCACGATTACCCCAGACAAATAAGCAGACTGAAACTGAAAAAACTCCATGTTATTGTCAAATAAAATGTTGTTTTCAAAATCATGGGAATGTATTCACAGATAAAAGCAGGCTGGGTGGGGCAGAGAGTATCCTATCAAGTCATATTTGCAGGACTGGACTGGAAAGTGGTGCTGTGCTCTGTACCTCCGAGTGGCCCAGCTCTGGTGCTGGGAGAGGCAGGAGTAGTCGTGCCACCAGAGCAGACTTACTGCAAGCTCCATTCACTGCTAAAGGAGGCACTTAAAACCAGCTACAGTGGTTTTGTTTTGCCTTAATCATTAATCAAAGGCAAATAAAATGCAACGAAGGAGAGCAAACATGCACGCCCTCGCACAAATGCAAGCAGGTGTTTGAAATGCAGGGCAGGTTACCATGGCTAATTCAGCGGGATGGAAATGGGGGAGAAGGAGGAGAAGAGCTGGAACGGCAAAAATTTCCTTTCATTGGGGAATTGCATTCACAGCAGAGATTCCTGAGTTTTTACCTCATGTAAGCAACGAACGTCATAGTCTCTGCTGAAGGTGGCTTGACACATTACAGTATGGAACCAGGTTGAGCTGTGCCTTTTTAGACATGTGGATGGCTGCCTGTGCTGGAAACATTCCTGCAACTATCTTCACAAGTCTTTTCCTTTCAGTAGGCACTAATTCTCCTGTGTCACTGCAGTCCAGCTTACTCAGCAACATACTGTTGCAAGCTTGTTTTGTTTGCAAAGGATACATCAGCACCAAAGGCAAACCTCTCTGGCGAGGCTGACAATGCAGTCCTCTCAAAAAAGGATTTGATGCAAGGAAGGAGAGAGTCCAGGCTGGTCTCCCAGCCAGGTTCTTTGTGAGTATTTTTATAACCTTTAGTCCTGAAAAATGAAGCTGAGATCCAAATGAACAATCAGGAAAGGGGAGAGAAAACAGGTTGGGTCATCGATCGTTAGATTTGTAGATTATGGCTATTAGTTAAAACGACAGCACCTGTAGCCTGATGGAAGGCTGTTAATGCGCTACAAGTAACATGATTTGGGGATATGAAAAGAGAAGAATCACAGTGTGAGATGTAAATCCTAGTTTCTACTTTGAAAGCTGCCTTTTCAAGAGGGGGAAGTCCAATACTCCCCATTCACATGCTAATTCCCTTGTTTCAACAAACTGGTATTCTCCTTCACCTATTCACATTAGAATAAAACGAGGAGCTTGAATCTGCATTTTTCATAGGTTTCACAAGACAACCAGGTTTCAAAATTTCCAAAATGCAGCTACTCGGGGACGTAACACTCCTGCATCCAGAATGTAATTTCCATTTTTATTTTAATCACTAGTGATCCATTGTTCCAAATTTCTTTAAATAAATGTCCCCCACTGCTGCCCATAGCTTCTGCAGAAACAATTTTGAATATTTTGCAGGCAAAAATAGCAGAAGTGTTGAAATTCATGCCGTTCCTCTCCAGAGCAGACGACTGATGAAATGCACATTTCCAAGCCTGTGAAAATACGAGCCAGAAATAAATAGCAAATGAGATTATCCTTATATTGATTTCTCTGCAGTACATTCTGATTAACCAGCAAATCAAAGAGGTTTTTTTCCAGCTGCCCCACCAAGATCACATTCTTCATTCATCGTATGTGTGGCTTCTGATAAGTAAGTGCTTCTTTTCATTACCAGATACCTGGGGTCTTTTCTGCTCTGCTGTCCAAAAAGCTGGGTCTTCTTCCTGTATGTCTGAACTTTCAAAAGGTGAATTCTAATATTCTCTTTGTCCTCTACAAAAGACTCCACCGCAAAATTTGTTGTTCAGATCTTTTACAGCCTGTTTTAAAACCAGCACGTCTTGCTGAAAGTGTTCTGGTACACTTGGTCCCTCCTAAGGGGCAGTTGTCCCTATCTGGACAATCTGTCTGAGCCTGTGGGACTTTTTCTATCACTAGAAGATTTTTGCAGAAATCAAAACCAGTGCGCTTATCTGAAACACTTTCTGTGGTATAATCAATGGTTAGTTCAAGGACTCTGTTGCTGGTGTTATGACGAGCTGTCTAGCCCGAACTTCTTCATGACGGTACCAAAAACATCCAAAGAGATAGTAGTCTAACCTGCCCTAATCATAATTTAAAAAGACCCACTGTTAATGAGCAGTATGACACAAGTCTAGGTGTCACAAGAGACAGCAATAGTATGCCTTTACCTTTGTTCTGGTGGGAATGGGCTGCTAACTTTCAAACGCTAAAGAGCAGCCCAGATGTTCAGCTGCCTGTGACCCAACGCTTGCTTTTGCAGTGACACAGCTGTGACACCTTGGCTGAGTTTTGCTCAGAAAGTTGTTGTCTAGCTGCAAAAAGGAGTGTAAACTAAAGCCATGTGAAAGTAAGTACACAGGCAGAAGTGAAATTGTAGAGGCAGTAATAGTCAGCTGGAAAATACAGGAAAATACAAAGATGCAACACCGTAAGAAAAAAAGGCAGAGACTCAGCAGACAGCAACTTGGGCAGATGAGGGATCACGACCCTCTCCAAAGGACCATGGAAGTGAGAACTTCCCCTCCTGACCAACAGCTGCCTGCCTGACTAGTAATACTTGTAATACTTAGCTGAGTAGCCTGACTTAAGTAACAGTTAATACTTAAGTAATATTTAGCTGAGTAGCCTATTAGTTGTACCTATGTACTGCATGCATTAGTCGATACAAATAGGTGCCATATGTTTTTAAACTTCGCAGTCTTTTGGCATAGTAGAAGGTGCACAAAGGAAAACAATGCATTGAGAAAAGGTTGCAGGTTGAGCGCTAGTCCTGGTTCTCTTCCTCCTCTCGCTCTGCCCCTGCTTCATTCCTTCTTGCCACACAGGCCTGAAGTTACCACATACCACCAACTAAAATGGTGGTGGATAACATGCATCGCTAGGTAGTATTGCTGTCTAACAGAAGGGGTTGCTGTGAAGGGATGAAGATTTTTTCCCGCTACTAAGTGGCATCAGCAGGCGCTCTCTAGCCATATTTAAAAGCAGAATAAACTAGGACATTAAATTCTGACAGTCCCTCTTTAACCAGAAGAAGGAAGGAATGGGCTCTCACTAGAGGGCACATTGAGCTATTCCAAACCAGAATGATAAGGTGAAAAACAGCAAGGCTGAAAACAGCTAGCCCGTATGACTGAATCCTCCCAGATGGCAAATTGCAGCTTGCCTTTAAAAGGCTACAACCCCCGGCACCACAGGCTATGGGGTAGGGCAGTGGGTTATGTTACTTCTTTGTATGAAATAGAATTTTTCCTGTGTCAACACTGCAGAAGAAGAAATCCCTGGGACAGTCATGACTGGTACTTCATACAGGGGCAAGGAGAAAGGAGGAAATTAAAATACAGCACAGTAGGCACATTCTCACTAATTGATGGCAAACTTCTCTAAAAGCTTTAATTTGAAGGAAACAACATACAGTGTAGAGATCAGTGAGGGACAAATTCAAGTGCTGATCCCAGATAAAGATTGGGGGAAATTTCGCATTAAGCGTCGGGAACAGTATCTCCACATACATTTGGCAGGTAGTGTGGCATCATAGGGGTAAAGCCGTACAACGCAATGGTTTGTTTTGAGAACTTGATATCTCCATTATTCACATTTTGGCCTAGCTCTGGGCTGATCCCATGGGCTGAAAGCCTGCTGGCAGCTGAGGTGTGCTAGGTGCACTCCTGGAGCACATCTCTCCCTTGAGCTTCACCCAAAAGGCATCCTGCCGGAGTGCTGAGAGATCAGCCCCCTGGGCAGCCCCTAAGGCATCATTAGAAACACGATTAGGAGATTTGTTTCACAAATGCTAATCCAATTTGAAACATTAGCATAGACACATCCAGTCTGACAAGCAATAAAAATGCATCCCTGAGGAGTTATTTGTTTTGTGCCAGGCAGGGGGTGGACTTCAACACAAGCTGGAGAACCAAGGTCGCTACACGAGGGCCTCCACTTGGAGGGCAGGGTTCAAGAGCTGCACGTGTACATGGCTTCATGGACCATAAAAGGTCTTGTGTTGTCAAGGCTGAAGGTCAGAGCTAAAGGTGCAACAGCAGTAACTTCACTGCGTTTGTGATGTTTGCAACACAAAGCCGTACCACGTGGTGAAGGAGATGTAGTGCCCACCTGGCAGGACTAATACAGTAGGATCTGAGCAAGAACAGCTGAAACTGCTGCCCATCACCTGGCTTGATCTATGTTTTTCCTCTACAGCAATGGTTAGAAAGTAAACCAGTTTTGATTCTTACTGCTTATGCTATTGGTAGCAGTGATAACAGTGGCTCCTACTAAATATTTTGGGGAGTGTAAGTAAAATGATGGAAGATATATGTTGTTCATTCAAAACAGTATCCAGGAGGGGGTGCACCGTGCATTATTTCTTCTAAAATAAACCCCAAATCCCCCTAACGTTGCAGCTGCAAGACCACTGCTGGAGTGACAAGCCAAGTTCACATCACTTTGTGCAGATATTCCTCAAAGCGGTTGAAACGAGCCATCCTCCAGACTTAAAGACGGCAAGACTAATTTAACGAAGGCAAAGAAATATCTTTATTGATGATGTGGATGAGGGGATCAAGTGCTCCCTCAGTAAGTTTGCAGATGACACCAAGTTGGGTGGGAATGTTGATCTGCTCAAGGGCAGGAAGGCTCTGCAGAGAGATCAGGACAGGCTGGATCGATGGGCTGAGGTCAACTGTATGAAGTTTAATAAGGCCAAGTGCCGGGTCCTGCACTTGGGTCACAACACCCCTATGCAACGCTACAGGCTTGGGGAGGAGTGGCTGGAGAGCTGCTCAGTGGAAAAGGACCTGAGGGTGCTGGTTGACAGCCGGCTGAACATGAGCCGGCAGTGTGCCCAGGTGGCCAAGAAGGCCAACAGCGTCCTGGCCTGTATCAGAACTAGTGTGGCCAGCAGGAGTAGGGAAGTGATTGTTCCTCTGTACTCGGCACTGGTGAGGCTGCACCTCAAAAACTGTGTTCAGTTTTGGGCCCCTCACTACAAGAAGGATGCTGAGGTGCTGGAGCGTGTCCAGAGAAGGGCAATGAAGCTGGTGAGGGGTCTGGAGCACAAGTCTAAGGAGCAGCTGAGGGAACCAGGGTTGTTTAGTCTGGAGAAGAGGAGGCTGAGGGGGGACCCTGTTGCTCTCTACAACTACCTGAAAGGGGGTTGTGGTGAGGTAGGTCTTGGTCTCTTCTCCCAAGTAACAAGCGATAGGACGAGAGGAAATCAGGAAAAATTTCTTCACTGAGAGAGTGGTCAAGCATTGGAACAGGCTGCCCAGGGAGATGGTGGAGTCACCATCACTGGAAGTGTTCAAAAAACGTGTAGACATGGCACTTCAGGACATGTTTTAGTGGGCATGGTGCTGTTGGGTTCCTGGTTGGACTTGATGGTCTTAAAGGTCCTTTCCAACCTTAATGGTTCTGTGACTCTGAAATTGAGCTTTGCCTGCTAAGAATGAACGGTAAGCTCCCCAGTGAAGGCAGAAAACTGCTGCAGAAACACAATACACCCAGGAGGCGACTGCGCACCGAAGAACGCCACGCCTCCCGTGGGTGAAGCTCCCCGCCGCGCCGCAGCCCGCGGAGCGCGGTGAGCCGCGCAGCACGTGTGCCATCTAGTGCCCGCCCGCGCGCGGCCGGGGGCTCCCCCCCGCCGCTCCGTTTTTCAGAACACCTGTATGGCCCAGATGTTCCGATGGATGCTTCAGGCTGCTGGTACCGCCGCAGCGGCTGGGAATGGCGTTGCTGGGGCAGGTAGGGGGGAGCGGGTTCAGCCTCGCAGGGCTGCCGGTTCTCGGGTGGAGTCGCTGAGCAGCCACCAGCCACCGCCGCGCTGCCGTCTGTGAAACGGCGGCCTGAAATAAGCGCCCTGCGGGCTCTACGTCCAGCTCCTCCGCTGCGAAGAAATGTGGAAATGGGAGGGGGAGGAGTGGGGGGTGACACACAATTATTTTGTCGTATTCCTATTTTTTTTTTTCCCCTTTCTTTCTAACCAGAGCGGGGAATTATCTCCAATACAGCTATTTTGACTTGATGAGCAGAATGAAGTTCCTTCTCAAGGTATAGCACTAAGGCCCCTGGAGAGACTGTAGAATAAAAATAAATTAAATGGGGGTGAAATACATTTCCCATCGTGGCACAAAGATGAAAACATGATGAACAAAGATGAACTCCAGCCTCTTTTGCTACCCCAGTGACGATGTGCTGGACCCTCTGAGACTGGGGCTGCTGGGGAATTACTGCCATTATCCTTGGTGGCTGCCCCTCCTTCACCAACGCTGCCCTGGTAGCCCCCATTCCCTTGCTCTCTTAGCCACTTCTGCACATGCAAATTAAAAAAGCTAATCAGCTTTGCGGCTAAAAAAGCTGCAAAAAATAGTCAAGTTAACTTGATTTAGCTCTTACTGATATATAGAACCACCAAAGACTAGAGCAAACAGGCTTTGCCTGGGGGACACGCACCGTGAGAATTGTGCAGAAGTTACACATCAGGAAAACAAATGAGGCACTTTGCTCATCGATGCATCATGGGGGGATGATTAACTTTTTTTTTTTCCCCATGAAAAATATTTTACTTTTCTGAGAATTATTTTCACAATTTAAAAATATCACATCTAATTAGCTTTCCTAGAAAGCTAGAATGGGTATGCAAAGAAAAGCAAAATGAGTACAAGTTCTCTGCTACAAGATATTTGAAAGAGGGGACAGTATAGACTACAAGCCCAGGTGGTCTTCTCCCTGCCATATAGGACAAACAGAAAGAGATGCAAGAGGCAGGGGGAACACCACATTGCACATGCTTGCCTTTTTCAGTGATTATCAATAACTGGCAAAAGAGAGGAAAAAAACCGCAGGTGGCTCAGGGATGGGGATAGCTGTAGCACATTGCTGGGCAGTCAGCCTGTAGCTTTCCGGGGATACAGGAGTTCAGATGGGGGGGAAGATGGTCAGTCAAATTTTACTAATCATCTCTCACCGCAAATTTATTAGTGTGACACAAGTACAGGGAGGCTTCACCCAGCTTCGGGTGAAGAATACAGACAGAAGATAAGAAAATTTGGAAGTAATTAATCACACCATTTTAAGGAAAAAACAAACAGCCAGTTGGCACTTAGTCACACTTAGTCACTTCAACAGAGATTGCTTACTCACCTGGAAGGAAAGCACTGGCAGCAAGCCTTGTCTCAGCCAGCTACAACTGTTGACGGAGAGGATTTGCCTTAGTGTCAGGGAAATCTGTTTAGATTACCAATGGAAATCCTGCTTGAGGATGGGAGACGGTCAGTGACATCAGCCAAATCCTATTAAAGTAATAAAGGATTCAGATTGCTTCCTCAAAAAGAACCATTCAAGAGGTGGGTTTAAGTCTAGAAAATTAAAACCAAAAAATCCAAATTAAATCCTTTTAATCTCTCTCCATTTATTAGCATTCTTTTCCTTGAGGGAGAGACAGGCTAAAAATGATGACGGGGGTGTTGGTATGATAGTAGCATTGTCTCTTCTTTAACGTTACAAAAGCAACTCAAAATCTCATTACAATCATTACAAGAAGAATTTTAATTAATACCTTTGCAAGCCATTCGCGTCCACAGTTTTGCTGAAGAAGCTGTAGCCGAGGTCACCGCATGGCAGAAGCTGGCTAACCTGAGAGCTGGTTTCTTATGCCACCCGGCTGCTGCTGGTCGCTGCCTTCTAACGTGATGAGCTGCGTTGGGTGCTCCGGAGCTGGAGGATCTGGCCAAAGCACGCGCCCGCCTGTTTCCTTTAAAGGGATGCTGTCTGCTGGGCCAACGCTTAACAACAGGTCAATTTACATTAAAAACAGGGAATGGCTTGATAGCCCCAATGGCATTGGAAATATCGGTGTAAAAAGTAGAGTCAAATTTAAGTTTTATGTTGGGTCAGACATAAATAACTCCCCCAAAACTTCATTTGGCATGCTCAGCCGAGTTACTTCATATGGCTTTGGTACCAGTTTTGCATGTCACTCAGTTAAATCTGTACAAGTGGTTAAAAATAGAGAAATTATAGGAGGGATCTGTGCGTGTGTGCGCACACACGCATTGGGAGAATCACCAAGAGTTAATGATTTTTTAATGTTGAGGGTTTTTTTCAGTACTGCTGGGTAGCAAAGTAATTTGCATTTGACATCCCCAATTTGCTGGTAAGAGACCAACTAGCATTTAACTCATTAGTATTGTTAAGAGACTAATACCAGCGTCCAGGAGCTGATTTTCTGATGCGTAATTATACTGACAGCAAAGACCATCGTAACCTCACGGACGCTTACCTGAGGGCTCAGAACTGCCTTGGGTCCTCAGCAGGCAGCCAAAGAAGGTAGCACCTCATGGGGGGACGTTGTCAGACATCTCCCATTTCGGTGGTAGGGGCCGTTCTCCCCGGGCGGTCTGCGGGTGGGAGGCTGCGATCTTTAGGCCTCCAGAAAGAGAATTTCAAAGAGAGGAGGAGCATGAAAGAAGAGGATGCCTAGTAGAAAGCAGCGCGTAACGAAAAGGAGGATAAGAGAGGAAGGAAGAAGCAGTTGGTTGAGCTTCATCTCCTTAACGTTATCCACAGGCAGGACTCGGTCTGGCAGATGACCTAACGGCTTTGATCCTCCTTGCTCGTGCAGTGTAGGCTCCTCAGCAACTCCCAAGGCAGCTGGCACTGCAGAAAAAGTGATCCCCGAGTTGCCAGGTGTGTCTTTTGTAACACGGCAGCTGCTCAGTAAGAAATGGGGTGAAATGGCCAATGTATTTCTTGTGAAATAAGGGTTACTTGACCAGAGCTTGAAATCTGATCCTTTTTGGAAGTAAAAGATAAGGCACACAGGGAAAATAAATAGCTTCAGAAAAAGAAACAATCATCTCCAACCAAAAACATCATGAATTTTAATGTATTAGCCCTTCAGGCTCACCTGCTCGTGCTCTCTTGTTCACATTACGTATGAGCAACGAGCAAAAATGCTCCATATAACAGAGAGAAAAAAAGTTGCTCTTACAGCTCCGGGGATTTGACATAGGAAATATTGCCTATAACCAAAGCAACCAATTCAGATGTGAACAATGTCTCCTGAAGCACAGCAGCAGCTGCCATCACAAGCAAAAGCAGGCAGGAGAACAGAAATAGAGCAACAGTAAAATGGAGATGAGAACCGCAGTCCAGAATTTCAGAAGCGACAGTAATTCATAATCAACAAGCTGTAGAAAGCAAAACTGACCGAGAAAAGGAGTCATCGCCAGCTTGCATGGAAATGCCGATCCCTGCCACCTGTGTGTAGCACTTCTGGCAGCGTGAAGGCTGCTCGATGGGCACGCACACAAATCACAAACCCTGCTTCTGGGAAGGAAGAAATGCAAGCTCTGTTCACGTTTGTCCAAAAACACGTTGAGAAGAGAAAGCCCCAAACAATTAAGATCCTGGAAGTGTTCAAAACATGTTACGTAACTCAGAGGTATTAATCCAGTAAGAGAGTTCCCGAGTGCCGACTCGCAGGTGCCCGAACCACAACTCCCATCTCACTGCAAATGGTTGCCGTAGACATCCGTGGATGCGCGAGAAGATGGGGCTGGGCAGGAAGAGCCACGTTCCCCTCCCAGGGCTTCGTGGGGCAGCCTTCCTGCCCAAGGGGTGCTGCTTGTCGAAGCCTTGATAGATCGGATGCCTTTTAAAGCTACACCACCCATGCTGGCTTCTTTTTTTTGTGGGAGGCTCTGCTTGGAGGTCTTAGGGGTTTAAAGGCAATGCGGTGACAAAGGCAGCAAAGAGCCCCAGGTACGAATGGTGGGTGAGCGGAGCTCACGTACCAGGCTCTGTGTCACTGCGCCTGTGGCCAAAACCGGGCTGCTTCTAGACCAGGCGTTGGTCCAGACAATGTACCTGTGCTCCGCTACATGCCGCCTGCTCACATGGAGTGGGCAGTTCTTGTCTGTAGCTGTCAAGTCACACCCTTCTTGTCAATAAGCTGCGGTACACCCACACCAGCGGGACTAACGACACCCTTGGGTGGAATTGTCTCAGCTACTCGAGATTAAATCAATCCTCTCCCATGCAAGCTTCGTAATGAGAGGTCACTAATGCACTGAGTTGTACTAGTGCCATGCTCTAAGCTATAAGAGTAGCATCATTTACCAAAAATAGTATCTGGTTCAGACCAGCTAATATTATCTGATAATACATAGAAGTGGTGGTGATCAGGGTTTTAGCAATAGCTGAGACTTCAAGGTAAAAAATGAGTTTGTATTTTCCAACTACATTTGTTTCTCCCATGTGCACATCTGCTTTCCTAATTAATTGCCCTACCTGGACATCTGTTTTTTACTAAATACTACAGGGCATTCACATTCCCAGGAATGCCCTTAAGGATCAGAATACGGCTCTCCTGGGAACATGCATGCTAAAGTTTGCAGAACTCAGGCTAAAGCCCTAGTCTAAAATGACAGTTTATGATCTTCTTTTAGAGGTAATCGAAGTGAGTAATTCTGGGAAAGTCTTTATTGACAGGAAGAAGAAATAAATACAGCAACTTTCAAAATAAAAAAAATTACCCTGGAAAATAATGGTTCAGTTTTTCAAAATTGACATAAAAACATACAACTCTGCTGAGAATCAATCCAAATAAATACTAGAACACCCTACACAGCAGACACGGATACTGAAAGGACAGTAATAGAGCTCTGGGGAAACTGAGCACACCATTTTCATGCCAAGGAAATTAGTCCTTCTACCATTAGCCTTTACATAGGTTTTGATGTTATACCATGTGTTAATTATTTCCAAATCACAAGTGCAAACACTCACCCTGATTGGAAAATTAGCAGATTTCAAACTCAGGTAATTTCCCTCTAATGAGGAACTTGTTGAACTGAATTCAACAATTAGCTCACACCCTTTGCTGGCTGGGTAGAGCAAGGCTACAAGGAGACACAGAAACACACCTTTTTCAGTAATTTGCAATAAAGGTTGAATATAAACTCAGAAGTTGTTTTCATCCTATTTCTCTCTCCTCCTTTGGTTCTTAGGCTGTGATTCTCAAAGGGTGATAGAGGAGGAGGTGCTGCCCACACTGAATAGTTCTCCCTTGTTTTGTAACCTTCCCCCTCTGGGTCAGTCCATTCGGGTGCCAGTTGCTACGTACCAAGCCCTTGCAAAAAGGATTTCACAGCTTAAGAGAGTAAAACTTAGGATTTGTTGGTCAATATACGCAACGTGTAGGTAGAGCCAATATGCTCGCCACCCCGATAGCGTGCCCAAGGAGCCACTGCTGGCTGGGCAGCCTTCGGTCAAGAGGGGAAGAGTTGGCTTCTGCCGCCGCTTGGAAGGGGCTGATCATTGACGCTGCTAAACTGCCATCCTCAGGCTACTTGGTTTTGTTTCTGTAGGATTTTGTATGTTTTTCATGTTGTTTTTTCTCTTTGAGCTGCTAATTATCCCTGTGTCGACACTCCGCCCTTTGCCAACAAGCTTAACCTTCCTTCTCATGGCTCTGCTCTGCAGAATGTCTTGCAGCGCTTTCTCACAGCCTAGCAGCTCTCTTAGATGTCTGAACCGATTTCAGCCTGTATCAAAACTACGCCTTAGGTCCCAGAAGGCATCTGGTGCCTGAATTTCTAGAGGGGGAACTGACAATTTTCAGCTGCCGAATTGCATTAAAGGAAACAAAAGCAATTTTATAATAATTCAGTTTTCTACATATGCTGTTACCCTATCTGCGTAAGGGATGCTAGGCAGTCAGGTCTTAAAGAAGGTGGCCTACTTGTAGTTGTGAAGGGAAGACACATCCACAAATGAAGGGGAAATTGCCTTTGGACAATTTTTCTCCCTAGAGCTGACCAAGACGGTCCAATATATTGCCAAAATTTAAGTCCGATTTCTCCCACAAAAAATTTAAAAATTATTCAATAAAATCATCTTCCTGTTTTTCAATGCATTTTCTGCGGTAGGGTTTCCTTTGTTTGAAGAACAGTAAAGACTTTTCAGAGACTTCAAGCTGCCTTAAGTGTGTCTCAAAGCACCTGTGCCTTCAAGTGCTACGCGGGCACACCAACTGCTTGATTATTTGACAGTAAGGGGCATCAGCATAGATGTAACAAGCTTTCTGAATGCAAAGAAAGGGTAACAAGAATTCAGAAATGGCAAAAAGAGATTATTCTGCAAAAGCAGAGTTCCGAGCTCTTTCGATGTGCTGTTTTGATTGTCTTTATGTAGACACATTTTAATAGGAACTGTGATTTTGAGAAGAATGAAGAGTTTGTGGGTCTGTACTAAGGCTGCACAATGATCTGTGGGGAGTTATACTAAGGTGTGACTTAGCAGAGAAAAATAGGCCAAGATACTCTGCCTACCTTCTCTCGCAAGTCACCAATACACAGATCTGTTCTTCACACCAATTCCAGAACCTCCCAAGAGATGCTCTGACCTGTAGCTCTTATTCAAATGAGGTTATGAAAGCTGAGAGCAACTAATTTTGTTGTTCTGGTGGACGCATTATCTAACCATGATCTAACTCACCTAACCATGACTTAACTCAGACACTCTTAGCTTAATTTGTGATCTTACCACATTTAAGAGGCAGTATTTTTCAGAGCAGGGAGGTGAGACTGGGTAACTTCTGCAGCCTGATCCTAGCTGACACAAAATTCCCCTCTGTGGCTTTGGGCAAGTTCTCTAGAGTTCTCTGCCTCAGCTCCCCTTTGGTAAGCCAAAGATGAGCATCCTCACAAAGTTCAGGCAATGGTTAGAATTATCTATTTCACACTTGTAAAGGGATCTAAAGCAGTAAAAAATTCAGTGTGTTATCTAGCCCTCTTCCCCCACAAATTGTCACTTAAAAATAGTGATCCATTTCATCTGGGAGCTAGGGAGCTACAAGCATATCCATGAACTGCCCCAAAGGAGCACGTGAACAGCTGTCAGTAAAAGTAGTAGCGTTCAAACTGTCAGCAGCGCTCGGACCTTGTTTGAAAGGGTAAGGAAGCCCAGTGGCAGCGTGGTGAATAGGTGGAGTTGTCACAGCTGACCTATTCTAGCACTTTCATTAGCTGTGTATCAAATGGCCGCTATCTTCCCCTCTCAGTTATCCATGAGTCTTCCTCTGGGCTTCTCTGCTGCTTATGCTAAATATACCTATTCCCCAACTTGTTCCACTTGCCATTGCTCATGTCCTTGCTGTGTGACCCAACGTCTACCTCCTTCCCCTACTCCAGCTCTGGGAACCGTGGGACCACAGTTCAGCTCTTGTGCTGTCTTTTTGGTTTTGGGGTTTTTTTCTTGGCCTTTCTTTCTTTCTGTCGTCTGGCTGCCCTGGATCTGCTCCCTGAGCAGCACGCCACGGTTCTTTTCTCTTGAGCAGGGAGAATGAGGCAGGGGCAAGCGTGAGGGTGCCGGAACGGACAGGACAATCGGGTGGGGGATGTAGGGATAGAAAGGTCTATAACCAGCAGAGCACCCTCTTAATACCTGAAAGAAAGCCTTTGGGTATTCAGTCATGAGGCTTTTGCTGCTGACACAGGTGAAACACAAAGGCATGCGCTTAAATACACTCTTCGCTGCCCCCTCAGCTAGCCCTTCCTGGGGAATGACAGCTTGCCATTGCCGGGAGGGCTACTGGGGGGGCCCCTTCAAGGTCCCAGCGCTGCCCATGCTGCAGCCAACAGAGGCGGGCACCACGGTCTTCTGGAACTGGAGGGATTTCCTTAGCGTTGTTTTGAAAATAATAGCTTGAATGACAGGTGGAGAAGAGCAGCACTGAGCAGCTTTTGTTTGCCAACCCACTCCTGCAACATCACAAGGTGCTACCGTTTCTTCTCCCGCCTGGTGCGCAGGCTGTTGATGCGGCATACCCCTGCGTGACGCTCCAGGCGGCTTCATGGTCAGCGTTCACCTTCACACCCGCGCCTTTGGCGCACGGCCACCCAAAACACACAACTCCTCTTTTCCCTTGTGTTCTCATGAATTGCTTCCAAAAGCCTAAACTCTCTTAACCTTCAACCACACATCTCTCTGTACGCTTATCTGTCTACTTAATGGTGTTGGTGCTTTTTATCATCACAAACGACACCGATAAAACTACCTTTACCCTTCCTTACACGATATTTCCAAGCAAAGACAGCATAGAGGTTATGCGCTCACCTTAGCGCTCGTTACTTTACAACAGCTGTATAAATGAGTTGCGAGCTCTATCTTCTAGCTTTCGTTTAATGTTTCCAAATGCTTTAAATCACAAACACATAACTGAAAGTAATTTTTTTTCCACTGACCTGAAAGGGATCCCTATCAGAACTGAGACTGGAGGAATTTCCGGCTTTCTGTTTTGTTTTTCCATACTCAGATTTGCCTAAGGTCCAACTTGGAGGTTGCAATTTGCAACGTGTTTCATTCCTAGAGCACCTGAATGAACGCACTGCAATGCCGGCCACGTGCTGCCCCTGGCTGCAAGCTCCCAGGCGCCTACCTGGACGCCACACCTAGGTCAGGCCAGCTACAGCTACTGGTCTGAGCCAGAGGTGGGGAAGAACTTCTTAATTTAAAAAGCTCCCCCCTCCCCACCCCCGCCAAAAAAAGGAAAAAAAATTGTAACAACAAGACCCATACATTCTGCTGCATTCACATAAGCTGTAACTCAGAAAAGCTCTTAGGAACATATTTAAGATAAAGTACGTCCAATTTTGCTCTGAAGACGGTGATTTTTGGAATGAGACCTCCATGACGGTACATAGTAAAAAGAAACGTCATTGCTGCCAAATCTGAAGTCTGCTGGACAATCACCATGGCACATTCTATTGCTGAAATATGTCAGATGAAGATCACAACAAATATTAAATACTAAATATCTACAGCTCATGAAACCTGTGGCTAATTCAGGCCCACACTGATGTTTACGAGATACATTTAACAGGCACTTCAGAGACATGACAGATAACCAGAGCAACAGTGATGGGTGAAGACTCTTGCTTGTGCCCTAGCAGCTGCCTTCACTGGACCTACAGAGTCCACCACTCCTCCATACACTCCATCCGATTTCCAATGCACTGGCCATGCTACGGCACGTGGATCTGCCCTTCCATGCCACAGATCCCCCCCCCAAGGTATGCCCCCCACAGAACCGCCAGAGAAAACATTTCCCAGTAATGCTCATTTGTCTCATTTGCTCTAGTAATTAAAGTCTTTTCCACAGCAATTCACAAAAGATTCCTTACCAACTCAAAATATTTTATTTTCCACTTTTGAAGCTGCTCGAACGCATAGCCAACCATTCCCAATGCCATTATGTAATTAAGTACCGTTCTGCAAGTCTACAAACGTACCCATGGCCTGGATTACACTGATATCAAGCAACATTAGGAATCTACTAAGAGCCATAATGTGAAAATACATTAAGATGTCCCATGTTAAGAATGTTAGCTGATCCCAGTGAATTCTACTGACACACTCTAACACAGAGTGAAAAATTTAACGTAAATGATTTTTCACAGGAAAAGTGCAGATTCTCTCACATCAATGAGTTCAAGAATCTGTGTTAATTTCCTAGACGGCCTGCTCAGAAAAAAAAAATATAAAAATTGTTTCAACAACTTTGAAACAAAAATAATTCCCTTTTCTACTACAGTGGAACCCTATTGTTACAGAAAATATTATTTCTGACCTCAGACAGAAAGAAGAAAACATTTAATATGAAAATATTTAATCCAGCTCCCTTTTCTACTTTCAAATGTTTCAGTAGCTGTTTTCAGAATATTTAATTTTCTACCAGGATCCCCAACTGAAAGAATTTTTTAAATTCCTTGTAAACTAAAAGTAAAACCCCACTAACTGTTGGAGCAGGTCCAGAGGAGGGCCACAGAAATGATCAGAGGGATGGAATACCTCCCCTGTGAGGACAGGCTGAGAGAGTTGGGGTTGTTCAGCCTGGAGAAGAGAAGGCTCCAGGGAGACCTTATGGCAGCCTTCCAGGACTTAAAGGGGGCTTATAAGAAGATGGGGACAGACTTTTTAGCAGGGCCTGTTGCAACAGGACAAGGGGTGATGGTTTTCAACTAAAAGAGGGTGGATTTAGACTAGACATAAGGAAGAAATTTTTCCCAATGAGGGTGGGGAAAGACTGGCCCAGGTTGCTCAGAGAGGTGGTGGATGCCCCATCCCTGGCAGCATTCAAGGTCAGGTTGGACGGGGCTCTGAGCAACCTGATCTGGTTGAAGATGTCCCTGCTCATTGCAGGGGGGTCGGACTAGATGGCCTTTAAAGGTGCCTTCCAGCCCAAACTATTCTATGGCTCTATGATTCTATCTGCCTAGCTTTGCTCTCATGAGGTTATATTTGATACAATATAGGTAAAAGATGTTATTAACATCTTTCCCAACGTGAAACATTTTCCCAGCCTACATATGGAATATGCATTCGTGCCACATGGATTGGGTATTTACTTCTAGGGATCAGACTAGATGAAGATAGACAAGCGCTAGCATAAGGCGCTGCACCTCCCATCCCAACAAACGTCATATCCAAATGCTTACTAAACATAGTATCATTTTCTAAACTACAGTGAGCTAAACCAAAGCAATTAGGTTCATCCAGGAACATCAGGATCCTTTGCAAAAAGTAAAAAAAGGTTTATGCAAAACCCCAAAAGATTTGGGGTGAAGAAGCTGGAGAGGTAGGAAATTTTTGAAAGAGATTCCACAGAATCATAGAATCATTTAGGTTGGAAAAGACATTTAAGATCATTGACTACAACTGTAAACTTAACACTGCCAAGCCCACCACTAAACCATGTCCCTAAGCACCACATCTACGCATCTTCTAAATATCTCCAGGGATGGTGACTCCACCACTTCCCTGGGCAGCCTGTGCCAATGCTTGACAACCCTTTCAGTGAAGAAATTTTCCCTGATATCCAGTCTAAACCTCCCCTAGCACAACTTGAGGCCATTTCCTCTTGTCCTATCACTAGTTACTTGGGAGAAGAGACCAACACCCACCTCACCACAACCCCCTTTCAGGTAGTTGTAGGGAGCAATGAGGTCTCCCCTCAGCTTCCTCTTCTCCAGACTGAACAACCCCGGTTCCCTCAGCCGCTCCTCATCAGACTTGTTCTCCAGACCCCTCACCAGCTTCGTTGCCCTTGTCTGGACACGCTCCAGCACCTCTATGTCCTTCTTGTACCAAGGGGCCCAAAACTGAACACAGGATTGAAGGTGCAGCCTCACCAGTGCCGAGTACAAAGGGGACGATCACTTCCCCACTCCTGCTGGCCACACTAGTTCTGATACAGGCCAGGATGCTGTTGGCCTTCTTGGCCACCTGGGCACACTGCTGGCTCACGTTCAGCCGGCTGTCAACCAGCAGTCCCAATATTCCTTTCAGTCACTCTTATCCCCACAGATACCATTAGCGCAAGAATCCTGGATATCATGATTCCCATCTTCCAAGCAGAGAACCAAAGCACCATGTACCACCACAGACCAGTGGCAGAAGACATCTCAGACTCTAATTCCTATATTCTTTCTCCAGGCCAGTGACAGAGAATCTGCCGTCCCTGGGAAGAACAATTGCCAGTGACATATTTACAAACAGCAACCGTGTATTTACCAAGTCAGGAGGTGAATTGCCAAGGAATGTAACAAGGCTTGCCCTAAACAGATCATCATTTCTGTAGGTGGAGAGCCCAGACAGGTTTGGAGATTTCAGAACAAACATATGCAAATATATCTACTCATCAGAATTAGCTATGGTGAGCTCATGGCATAGAGCGAGAGCTGATAAACTTTAATAGAGGAAGGATGGGAAAATGCTGTGTTGGACATATGACAGCAATCCAGGGTGGATTTTTAGAAGTCAAAAAGATGAACAAGAATAACTCTGGATTAACTCTAAATTGTAGCCATCCTAATAGCTAAAAAATAAAAATAAAATAAAATCACATTGTGAGACAGTTTGTCTGCCATCGAGTGCTCAATAACAGCATAAAAGTACATGGTGTGAAATCTTACTAAATTACATGGTATGAAAGCACTCACACCATGTATATATCACTGGAGAACAAACAGGGTTATCTTTTCACTAGTGGTCCTTTCAGTACTACAGCTCACAGGCATTTATGTCAGAAGTTGTTCCAACATGGACAGTGGCTATTTGTGGCGTATATAGGCTCCTGAAGCTGAGCTTCCAGCTCCTGCAGAACAGGAGCACAGAGTGCTTCTAAACCCTTGGCAATCCATCTTCACTAACTGCGCCATTCACGATGATCGTGGGAGTCTGCTTGCTGTCCCCAGCTTCCTCAGCTGTACATTCCGGAGGCTCTAGGTCATCGTATCTTCTCCGATAGACCACCCTTGAGATTAGAGTTATCAGAAACATTTCCATGATGAGGAGCTGCTGGGTCACATCTGCCAAAAAAAAGGGAGGCAAAGAAAAGCCCTCAAAAGGAGGAAATGACTATCAGACACAAAGTGAATACCTGGCTTATTTATTTTCATCTGTGCAAAAGGAATAAATTTTGCCACCCTGTCCCCATAATGGAGTGTCTGTCACACTCGGCAAGTTACAGAACTGCAGTATTGCCCATCAGTAAGCACACATTAAGCTATGCATTCAAAATGCAAGAGATTTAACAATAATTATGCGTTGTTGATTTCTTGTCCTCTCATTTCTGATTCCAATTCTTCTCACTATCAAGTCTTTCTCTGCGATTATGACAGCTATAAAACTTTTGTTAATTGTTTTTTAAGTAAAAGCTGAGATTCTCCAAAAGCTACATGATCCCAGGAAATTAATAGTTTGGGAAAAAGCCAGATACTGCAGTTAGCAAGACCGAACTGGCACCTTTATAAGTAAATGAACGACATCCTTCCCAAAACAACTTACATGCTCCTCTTGCTGAAGAGGAGAGTGGTGGAGCACAGGGAATGATCCTTTGCATGGCCAAGATGTTAATAATAGCTGCCTGCAAGTGGTTCAAGATGAGGATAAACTGCACCAGAAAGAGAAAACAGACACTTGAGCTACCAGGAAAAGGTTTATAGTTCACACAATTCTGCTCTCATAACAGACCCTCCTTTGCCCCATTTCTCCTTTCTTGCCCTCCCTCTCCTCCCATCTACCAGCAGGCTGCCTGCCATTCTGCAGAACTCATCTTTAGGTCAGGATGATATTGCTCGGAATGTGAGTGTTAAATTAAAACTCTGTTTGAAAAGTGTTTCTTCTTAGCCCTTCATTTGGGAGGTGCGATATACACAGAGCTCCCAGCTGAGATTTTAAACAATACCGAGCTCTGAATAGTAGGTGATAATGTTTTAAAAGCTTCCTGTTAATCTAATGGATGAGCTTATGGTCTCCCTTCGTGGAGGAAGGACTCAAAGAACGTTTTTTTCTGTTGTCTCCTCTTTTTGCCACAGCAGGGAGATGTTGTGCTCCCCAAGTTACATGGGACTGGCTTCTTTGCTAGAAGGGTCGAAGGACTCTTCGCAGCTTGACTTCAGCAACAATCGCTTACACATCATATCACCTGCTATTCACTGAGCTAGGTCTTTGCTGCCTTGGAGATATTGAAGTGTCTCTCTAAGCCGCTGGTGTAACTGCGTGAGTATACGCCCTTGCATTAAGAGTTTGCCATCTTAGACCTGGATTCACCCTAATGCAGCTTTGCAGGTGTGATTATCCTGTTTATTGCATTTAGGAATGTTCAATAATTTACTTAACAGAGACCTTAGTGCACCAGCCTTTCTACGTGTCCTGTTCAAGAAGGATGCACATCCAAGGATTCTGCTGGACTCTCTTCAGGGTGATGTGGAAGGGAGTGGTCCTGTCCCTGGGCTTTTTCAGTCTAACCTATCTGGTTCCTTACTATTTAATGACTCCGAGCCAGTGTTTTCATTATTATCTAACTCTGAAGTGCAGAAAGGCCAAGAAAAATCTTATCAAAACTGATCATTGGGACATTCTGAAACAGTTCAAACAGCCACCCACACAATGCTTCACATCCTCTCCTAGTTTTTAAAAGTACACACCAGCATTTTAACACTGTATATTTCAAGATACTGCATCTACAAAGCTTCCTTCAAGCCCCGCAGAAGGGGCTGCTTTGATTTCAGTTGCCTAAAGATGAATGGATTTTAGGCAGCTTTCACATCTCCAGCACTCCTGAAAGACTAGAGGTGAATCGTCTCAAGCTGAAACTGAACAGCAGCCAAGGAGAGTGCTTCAAAGGGATGCAGCTTCAATCAGGTAAAAATATGCCTTTGCACAGTGCAAAATACCGTAACTTTTCAACAAAGGACCAAGAACCAGAGAGACAGCGTTATATCATCAGTTAAGAGAAATTCTTATCAGAAATGTTAAACTCCTCACCTGATAAAGAGCAAACTTTGGGATGATCTTCTTACAGGTAAGGAGCGTCCTAACTTGTTGAAACATGATTCCAACCGGCCACAGAGCGATAATGGTGAGGACACCAACGAAGCAGCTAATCCATATCGCAGCTCCTTTGGGAGATAACTGAGAAGCAAATCAAACAAGTGTACCTGTAAAACTTTACAGTGCATTTTACTATTCCCAGGAAGAAGTTGTGAACTGGATGATGCGGATGTTCAGATGCTTGTTTCTATCTCCGTGAAAGCTGATGGAAGCAGCTCCGTGAAAGCTGATGGAAGCAGCAGTTGCTGGGGTTTGCAAGTGGAAACTGTACCACACCACAGTGCTCCCACCAGCGGGCATGGACATGTAAATCTGTTCAGCCTGGGAAGGTAACGAATGACATGACCCCTCAGTCCGACCCCAGCAGCACCCAGGAATGCTCAGCAGCTCATGAAAGCATACTCGGTGTTGCAGTTCAGGGGGATCATTTATTTTACTACCATGAAACAACAAAAAGAAGTATTACTTTTAATCTGAGTTATCGAAGAGATGCAAAATTATGAGCTTCATCATCTTGCTGCTTACATGGTACAACGCAGAAGTACAGTACTACCTTTTCTACTTTGCACAGATATAAAAATCACCATGATTTGCAGAAAAACAGAAATAGGCTTCCTGTTTACATGCCAGTACGTACACTTGTTTCTTAAGGCTGTACCTTACAAAACACAGGGCAGGTGCATCCCACAGGGCAATCTGCAGTCCTGCTATTCTAATCATACAAGCTGGGAAACATACTGGAGCATAATCTGATGCCTAAACCATACATATGCCCAGTTTCTTTCCAAGAGAAGCCAGGAAATGGAGAGTCTGGGGGAAGGCAAGCTTCAGGTTCTCAAAAGAAAGTAGTAAGGACTCACCTGGAAGTGCTCCCAGATTTCACAGTTTCATTGTAGGCTAAGATACTAACATCAACCCTAAAACCTATGGATTTCGTAGACAATCTCCAATTAAAATATTTACTTACATTGTAAAGTGTGTAATTGCCATTAGTCCAAAGAACTATTGATATAAACATGAGCACAGGTCGAAGGAAAGCAAACTGAAAGGTGCCCAGCTTCAGCCAAAAGAGAGTCCGCCTGGCCAAAAAAAGAAAAAAAAAAAAAAAACTCACACAGGCCAAAATCTTATTAGCAACCTTAATAACATTTTTTTGATACTATCAGCTGCAAAACTTTTCCACTCCTGTAGCATGTGGCTAAAACCTTTTCAAGATTAGAAAATCATTCCAAGAATTACCCAGTGTTTATTTAGTAAAGTCTCTACAAAAATAGTACTTTTCCTGGTCTGCAGCAATTACATACTAACCAAAGCTGGTCAAAATGTGATGTCTTTCTCTGCCCTGAAGCTAACCAGAGCGCCAGTAGCAGCATAACCGGTTTCTGAGCAATAATGCCACTTGCTCTTGCCTTGTTGTCTTACTATTTGTCTTCCGATGAGTTGGGCCTTCCTCCCCAGACATTTCCTAGTCCTGTGGTAGATGAAGAAAGGGAATCACACAGACCTGGCTGAAAGGACTGGTAGTTTTTCAATGCATCATGAATACTACCATGTAAGCATCTGGTTCTGCTGCTCTGTACTCTAGCAGGAGAAAGGAACTACCTTTCACTTGGCCAACTGCACAAGGCCAGGAGGACAGCTCAGGATCTCCTTGCTTCTGTCAGTATAAACTGTGTCCAGAGCACAGTGCATACACAGTGACCTGGCCAGACAGCATTAAAGGTCACCAGGGAAGGGGCAGATGCACTTGCTAACAGAGGGCATGGTGTTAGGACAGCTTTAGGACAGAAAGCTTACTGACCTGAACTCTCCATCAGTCTTCACAGGACAAGCAGTGGCTGCTTCAGATGGCTCGTGATTTAGTCTATTACTGTGTGTTTCCCATACTGTTAATGTTGTCTTCACTGTAGCTCCTTGGGCCCTTAAGACTGCCATCTGAGATGCCTCAGCAGACAACAGGCTGCCATTTAGCATGTTACAGGGTATAGCCAAGAACTCAGAATTACAGGAACTGCTCAATGAATATCATAGAATCACAGAAGAGTTTGGGTTGGAAGGGACCTTTAAAGGTCGTCTAGTCCGACCCCCCTGCAGTGAGCAGGGACATCTTCCACTAGATCAGGTTGCTCAGAGCCCTGTCCAACCTGATCTGGAATGTTACCAGCAATGGGGCAGCTACCACCTCTCTGGGTAACCTGTGCTAGTGGTTCACCACCCTCATTGGGAAAATTTTTTTCCTTAGATCTAGTCTGAATCTGCCCTCTTTTAGTTTAAATCCATCACCCCTTGTCCTGTTGCAACAGGCCCTGCTAAAGTGTTTGTCCCCATCTTTCTTACAAGCCCCCTTTAAGTACTGAAAGGCTGCAGTAAGGTCTCTCCGGAGCCTTCTCTTCTCCAAGCTGAACAACCTCAACTCTCTCAGCCTGTCCTCACAGGAGAGGTGTTTCATTCCTCTGATCATTTTTGTGTCCCTCCTCTGGACCCACTCCAACAGGCCCATGTCTTTGCTGTGCTGAGGGCTTCAGAGCTGGACGCAGGACTCCAGGTGGGGTCTCACCAGAGCAGAGCAGAGGGGCAGAATCACCTCCCTCGACCTGCTGGCCACGCTGCTTTGGATGCAGCCCAGGATATGGTTGGCCTTCTGGGCTGTGAGCACAATATAGCTAATAACCACTGGGTTATGGACAGCACAAACACATGTGGAAGGGCCTACAACTGGCCAGCCATTTAGCGTGTGTGCCTTTTCAAAGATTTATTATTCCCAAAGGGCTTTAAAGAACAGTATGACAAACAGTGCAGTCACTGCAACGCTTTGTTGACGCAGGTCTATCTTTCTACCACCAGACCTCTCCTGCCACATCTCCCCCCACTGTATGGCTTGTTTACTTTGCCTCATCTGCCTACTGTCCCTTGTTAGCCTTCCCAGGACTGCTCAATAATATATGGCTTTTTAAAAGAATGAATCCCTCCCTTGAGGGGGGAGTAGCAGGAGCTACTGCTCCCTGTTTCCCCAGAAGACACCTATGGGAGGAAAATGAGACTGACCTTTCTCTGGTATAGCTTGCCCATATTTTAAAAAAAAAATGTACCCTGTAATGGGAAAAGGCTAGAAGTCAGAAGCAGAGACAGCAGATGGGTTTCCCAGTGCTACAGATGCTGGAGAAGAACCCCTAAGCCCTCTGCAGAGCAAAAAGCCCCCTTTTTTTTTTTTCCCCCAAACAGACAGCTGTCCTTCCTGCCAGCTGGATAGTAGGCACTACCTAGGTCTTGAAAGGAGTTAATATTAGCTAATATCATCCTGGCTAAGCTGTCACTGGACTGATCAACAGGAGGGCAGAGTAGAGGATCCCCTCCCAAGCTCCCAGCTACCACAACCTATAGAGAGGAGGACAGACGCAGAAAGATAAACAAATATAGTGGTGACACATTAGATCTATAACACAGTTCTGTCCCATGGCATTTCTTCAGCTCTGACTAATGAAATGAGCCTGAACCAATGCCCATGAAAATTAGGAGGAGTCATTTAGATCCATACCAGTAGTTGCTGATTTTACGGCATGGTATTACATTCATTTCTGGAGGTATATTTTGCAGTTGGTTTACTAGCTACTATTCTTGGTGCTCCCTCCTTGTATATAATTACTGTTATACCATTAAAATCAAATGATGGAAATAAGAGTTTGGATTCTAATACCAAATAAGGCAGTTTAAGGACAAATTATTAGAATAAAAATTATGAATTTTTGCAAATGCATCATGAACTGCTATGCTGCATTCTGTTTAACCAGACCATAAAGTCCCCAAGGTCCCTCTGACACAAACGTCCTCATAGAAGAGTCTCTGTCTTGCACACTCAGTCCTTCAGCTTCTGCTCATAACGAGAGAAACATTCTCACACCCTGTGCCCATAGGGACGCCCTGGGAAATACATGAGGCTTCCAGGCTGCGGAGCGGCAGGGTGGCACTAGCCAGAGGAGGAGCCCCGCTGGGCACTGCGCAAAGGAGGCAGGGTTTACGTTACAGTATATTGCCTGTGGTAGGTGCAGCTCTCCATCCTCACCCCGCTTCTCAAAGGCACGTTAATACTAAGTTTAGTAGAAGAAAATACTTGCTTTTGCCTCCCCAGACAATGCCATCGTTTCGCTGAGATCAAAGCTTTCCAGGAATTACAGCTATTTTTTGTTCTAAAAATTATTTTAATATGAAGTAGTTTTAAAGTCAAAATCAGAACAAAACACTTCAATTTCATCGAAGTAAGAGAAATTTTCTTCCAAGGCAGCCTCAATTTGACAATTCTGCTTGTGAAAAATACCCAGTTTGGAGACATTCATTCCCTTCTGGAATGAAAAGAACTGAAGTCTCAATTATTAGGTTTTCTAGGGTAGAAATTCCTCCTCCCACACACCACTGCTTACTACAGAAATGGTTTCTGGGAAGATAATGGGATTAATTGGGGAGATACCACAGTGCTCAAAGTTACTCTGTGGGTGGGAACACTGCACTGGGTTAAACTGAGAGAGATCATGCTCTCGACTCTTATGCAAAACTCTGCATTATAAAAACCAAATAAATTAATGGTGGTGCCCAGCCCCAAAGTGATGTCACTGCTTAAAAGAGACGGCTTGAGACTGACTTTCGGGAAGCAGGGAGGCCCTTTGCAGTAAGCCTGGCCTTGCCAAGTTGGCTGAATTCCAGCAGCCGTTTTCCAGCCGGGAAACCTTAAAGGGCAACTCACCTAGCAATGCGGACACGAGGGAGGCAAAGGCAGCAGCAGCAGCAGGGACCGGTGCTGATCTTGAAGCGACCATTTTCAAACCGCCTGAGGAACAGCTTTTGACCTCCACACTCTTTAATCATCATCATCAGGAACTTGTGGATAACTATGGCAAAAAATCTAGGAGAGGAAGAAAATGCCAGCTGGAACCTGCCTGCGTCCCTCGTATGCCTGCGCAGGCCGGTGCCGCCTTCTGACCAGGGTTTTTATGGCTTGCACTTCACAACCAGCACAAATTCTAGCACTAGCTGTGAAAAACCTTCCGCTTTCCGTCACCTTGGAAGACCAGAACTGCTCTAACCTCACTGAAAGAGGAGTAAACTGAGGCACAGAGCAGCTGCGAAATTTCCCAAAGCCACGCGGGTGGCAAAGTCAGTATTAAAGCACGGGCTCTTTTGGCCCAAGTCATTATGGCCATACTTCTCCATCAGCTAGCTAGTCCTGACAGGTCCAGACGTTTTAGAACAACTCCTCTTCCTCCTCTAAAAAAAACACCCCAACAACAAACACGGCTAGGTTCATATATACGTTTAGCTATCACCCAACACGCTGGCCCAGTCAGGGTGCAGCTCCTTGGCGGTCATAGCTGACCCAAGCACTGGCTGCTGCAGCCCCACCTCTCCCTCCTTCACCGGCTGCACATTCTCAACCTTTCCCAGGAACTACAGATTGTCCAACCGCCCTTTACCTCCCTGTCCCAAACTGATTTAGGGAATTGATTCACTGAAATCCAACCCCATCAAATAAAAGCGGTCCTCTTCAGCTGCATGGCCTTGAAGGAGCTTGCTGTGCAGCTGGAGACTGTGCATGGTCGTGGGTGCAAGTGAGGGGACAGGAACCTGCAGCTTGGGCAAGGGAGGAGGGGGGACTCAGACAGGCTTAAAGTGCCACAGGACTGGATCCTTGGAAGTTTTTGGTAACCTGCACTACCTTGCACAAATTGCCGCATGCTCACAGCGTTCCCTGCTAGTGTTTGTTTTGCCTCCTTTTTTACTCTACTCTCTTAGAAATCGCAGTGCGGCAAGGGGCGAGGCTATTCATGAGAGTCTGCGATACTGTCCCGCAGTGGGCTCCAAAATCATCCCAAAATCAACCATGGAGTACCCAAGGCCACAGCATCCCCCCAGCTGGCTCTGCCTACCAGGGCTGCAACCATCACCTCCAGAAAGCAAGGACCACATTTCTCTGTTCTTCTCCGTGCATGTCAGAGCTGTCATGCTCGTACAGAAAATGCTTTTGTCAGGACAACTGTGGAAAATTTTACATTGATATACTCATCAGAGGTTCACTTGCCACCATTAATAATAGACCTCCACGGCTCATCATTAGTAAAAGCACAGAGAAGTCACAGGTCAGAGCCTCATTCCACATGACACGCGGAGAGAGGCAAGAAAGAGTACTGCTTCAGAGCTACTGTCAATCCGAGGGATCAATTACATGCAAGTCACAGATCTTTCATACTGAGGTTCCCACACTAGGGGACTGTAGCACTGGGAACTGCTACAGCATTTTCCACCTCCCAGAAAAGAGCTGCCAAGAGATTTCAACTGAAACCAAAAATTATTAAATTGTTAAATTTACAAAATGACCGTGTTTACAAAGAGTAGCAGATGTTTAAAGGGAAGAAATTCAGCATTTGGGGCAACTGCCTAGAAACAAGCAGAATACTCACACTGCTGCTGTGAAATCTGTAAACATCGTTGAGCGAGGAATCCACATGCCAATGCATGAAGCAGTAGCAATCACCTACAGAGAGAGGGAGGAGGGTTGTACAAAGGGCAGAGATAAGGCAGGTTCACGTGGATTTTCAGGGAAACCCTAAATTCAACACTCAATTTTATCTCTTTTCCATGATAACTTACTGGAGCTGCAGCATTAATCCAAATTATGATTGATCCTTTTGAGGAGGGGATTTTCCTGTAGATGTAGACTGCTTCCTCTATAAACACCAGATTGGCAATTAGCGTCATCAGAGTCAAGATTGCAAAGAGAAATATCCCTGGTAGGTCAAGGCCTGCAGAGAAAGAAAAGACAACAGAAAGGTCTGATTTACTTCATTAAGCATTCCAAACATCTAACATAAAGACACCATCTCTGAGGGGCTTCTTAGCCCTATTCCTGCAGACTTGCACTCATCCTTAGCTACACAGATAGACCATTGACTCCACAGGATGTTTCAAATACTTAAACTGATGTTCACAACTAAATCTTTCTCTTTTCCACTGACAGCATGTGGGGAGAACATGCATCCATGTTCTCAAAGCATTATGCAGAAGTCCCCTTCAGAAAGGTGGAGTTCCAGGACAAAAGTCCTTAGATGAATGTAAATGTGTAACAGAATATAAATACATACATAACACAAATAAAGACAGCAAATACATATTCCAGGAACTTTTCCAGACAGACTACAAGCAAAAATGTATTTACTCAGAATTAGTTCTTTGCTTCCATTATATGTTCATAGGCATGTTTGTGCATAAATTCCTTAGGCATACAAACTTTTTAGAGGCTCGGTGGAAGTTTGTGGGGCACACCAACAGTGTAACAGTAAGTCCCTGATATATCTAGCCTGAGATAAAACTTGATGCCTTCACCAAATTATTTTTTACTTCTCCCTTCACGCTGTTGTATGGATATCAACTTTTACCCAGAGCTGATGGTTGAGGCGGATTTTCTCCCAAGAAAGGTGCTTCCAGAGACAGAAGAAAGCACTGCAGTGGGGTCATGCTTCATTCAGAAGTTCATGGACATCGCTGGTGCTAACTCTGGCTGTAGCCGTAGCCTATCTAAAGGCACACCAAGCAGCGCTCGCCAAGGTAAGCCCCTACCCCAGCCCCTCTAACCTAACCTGCTTCAGAAGACCCCAACGCTTCTAGACGTGGCTGCAGGCAGAGCAGTCCCCATCTCAGCGGGCATCTCCGCACCATGGGTCTCACTCAGACCGGCGGCAAGTCTATGTACGGGCTTGCTCAGCGCTCGCTTCGGTGCGTACCGGGAGGCCACGGCTCTCCCCGCCGATCACCCTGCTCCCTCCTGGGCTGGGGGCCTTGCTGACCTCTCTCCCCTCCCCGAAGCCCGGGCAGAGGCAGGGGCAGCCGCGGCGCGGGGGTGCCGCGGGCGGCTAACGGGCGGCCGGCAGGCGGAGGGGCCTCCGGGCAGCGGGCAGCCCCCTCTCCCTCACGGCTTGCCGCCCTCGCCCCGGCCGGGCCGGGCGGCCGCACTTACTCTGGAGGAGCTCCTGCGAGTAGGGCGGCTCGCTGGCGCCGCAGGACGGGTGGAGGGTCTCGTTCGCCTCGCCCTCCATGGCGGCGCGGCCGCCGGCCCCCGCCGGGGTGCCCTGGCAGCTCCGAGGGGTCGGGCGGCGGCGGCGGGGGCCGGTGCCCGGCCGCTAGTCCCTGGCGAGCGCGGGAGCCGTGACGCACGGCCCCGCGGGGCCGCCGGACGCCCGTTAATGATCAGCCCGGGAGCCGGGGCCGGGCGGGCGGCGCGCAGGGCCCGGCCTCCGCCCTGCCTCCTGGCGCCCAGCGGCCCCGGGCCCCGGCGGGGTGCGCAGTGCCGAGCCCGGGAGCAGCGCGACCGGCCCGCTCCCCCTGTGAGGAGACGTGTCCCGGCTGTTGGCGGCGTCTCTGCTCGGCCTCCTCGGAGGGGCTCTTGCGGAAGGCAGCGAGCCGCCCCCGGCCTTCACAGGCGCCGGGAGTCGCGGCACCCGGAGTCAGGCTGCGCAGAGGGGGAGTCTGCCTTCACCCCAGTCCGGCCAGGGCAGCACTGGGCACCACGCTCTCTGCAGGAGCCTGTGGAGGTGGAAGGTTGCTTGGTCAACATAGGAGATGTTCAAAGGACTTTCCATGGAGCCCTTCACCAAAGACTTCCCAGTAATATTGGCTGCAAAGGAGGCAAAAAGCTGCGCTAGCTTCTGCACTGGCTGAAGGAGAACACATCGAGGGTAGGAATACCCCAAAGGCTTCTCCACTTTCCCATGTTTCACTGGCTGGAAGGGTCCTTTCTACAGCCTGAGCCTTTTCAGGCTCTTCCAGGTGTTGTGGTTTAATGCCAGCTGGCAACTAAGCCCTGTGCAGCCACTCACTCACTCGCTCCCCCTTGGTGGGATGGGGGAGAGAATCAGAAGAGTAAAAGTGAGAAAACTCGTGGGTTAAGATAAAGACAGCTTAACAGGGAAAGCAGAAGCCATGCACGTGAGCAGAGCAAACCGGGGCATTCATTCACCACTCCCCATGGGCAGGCAGGTGTTCAGCCATCTCCAGGAGAGCAGGGCTCCATCACACATAAGAGTTACTTGGGAAGACAGATGCCATCACTCCAAACATCCCCCCCCTTCCTTCTTCTTCCCCCAGCTACTGAGCATGATGTCTTATGGTATGGAATATATCCCTTTGGCCAGCCTGGGTCAGCTGTCCTGGCTGTGTCCCCTCCCAGCTTCCCATGCACCCCCAGCCTGCTCACTGGCAGGCCAGCACGGGAAGCTGGACAGCCCTTGACTGCTCAGCAACGACTGAAAATATCCCTGAATTATCAACAGTGTTTTCAGCACAAATCAGAAACGTAGCCCCATGTGCTAGCCACGATGAAGAAAATTAACTCTATCCCAGCTGAAACCAGGACATCTGGAAAAGGGAATGAGTAATGAAATAATGGAGTTTGGTGACCCACTGAAGTTGTTCTGGATAGTCAGACTGAGAGCTGTCTGTGAGAAGCAGCACAGGGATGGTT
Source organism: Phaethon aethereus (assembly GCF_964289735.1). Classification (NCBI taxonomy): domain Eukaryota; kingdom Metazoa; phylum Chordata; class Aves; order Phaethontiformes; family Phaethontidae; genus Phaethon; species Phaethon aethereus. The sequence continues at coordinate 131,922,772 of NC_138575.1, forward strand.
ACGGCGCCGGGTGACAAGCCAGCAGGCGACACGCTGTATCAACACACGCAAAGTAGTGTTCAGGGGGAGGAGGACAGCCCTAACTACCTATGCAATGATGAGCTATTGCCACTCAGGAAAAAGGTCTTGGGGCCGCAGTGGATAGTCCTCAGAAATGACAGCCGAGGAATTGGCATGGGAGAAAATGCAAAGGAATGCCAGGAATTAGTGGATAAAGAAGGGAAGACACAAACCTGCTAAAATACATATGGAGGCCTGCCTTCATCGAGGTGCTATTCTGGGAACTTGAGCAAATTGAGGAGAGGTGGGGAATTTAGGGACTGTGGGACATTCGTAGGTACCACGTGACCTTGTGGTAAAAGCTGCCATCTCGCAGTTTGCACAGGATTCCGAAAGGTTTGAAAGGAAGGACAGGCTGGACACTGAAATGCTGCCAGCAAGAACAGAGAGATGCAGAGGAGAACTGAACTGGTCGGTGGCTAACACCAGCAGGTACTCGGTTGAGAGAAGGCAGATCCCTTCCAGTATGGCAGGGTTTGGGAACAAGACAGACGAGGCTACTGACAGCCTGTTCTGTTAATGTCAGAAGAGCTTGGTTGCAGACCAAAGCCATTTATTTTGAGTCCTCCTTGGCATTGCTGTCATTGTCGTCACTGCACTGAAAGGTGAAGAGGAGAGCTTTACAGTTTCACTGGGAGGGATGCGGCAGTAACTGGTTGTTAGAATATGGTATCTGCCCAGTCTTCACAGGCTGCCCAGAGCACCCTCCCTTCAGCACATCTGCCGCTGCTCCGCTGCAGAAAGATACCGGTGAAATTCGTGAAACATTGTCCCAGCTTATTTTCTGTTTGTAAGTCTGTTTACTCAACCTGAAGAAACAGTCGCTAGTAGAGGGGGAGGGAAATAGCCTTAATACACCATGCATTTTCTACCCAGTTAGCTTGATTTTTTATCAAACTGTTTGAAGGTGATCACATATTCTGAAATGTGACCGACAGCTCAAGTTAGGATTTGCTGAGATGGAAAGATGGCCTTTGAAGGTTCTTCCCGAGCAGAAACAATAGGATTCCCATCTGCTGCTCTTTTGGTTGCCAGTTCCTTGTATTCCCTGAAAGATAAAAATAAAAATCCCTTTCCCATAAATCCCTTTTTTGAATGAGGTAGGTTTGTCAATTTTGTTAAAGAAATTCACATGCTAAGTATAGGAGTGACAAAACTCCTGGCTATTTTACTGTGTTTAAAAGAAACCCAGAGTCTGCTTTGACTTAAGAATTCCTTGAATAATCCACACAGTAACAATTTTGGATTTGACGGTCATATTTTAGTCATTCAGCAATACCAGTTTGGAACAAATACTGCAGCATACACTGGACATGGCATTAGAGAATTTCCTGTCTCAAACCTATAGAAAATTAACAGGTTGAAGTTTAGAGGTTAAGGATTAATTCTCAGCTGCTGTTGTAGAGATCTGTCCTACTCTCTCTTCTACTGGAGTCTCTTGCGCAGAACAGAGTCTAGAAACAAAACCACAAACCTACTGTGATTCCTTTTTGTTAGAAACACCATTTGCCATCTTTGGGTCAAGCATTAGATCCATTTCCTTAAAGGCTGACGTATGGCTGGGTGGAGCGTGTATCACCTCTTCCTCACATTCGGGGCTATTTCTTGGCAACTATATTTGCCTGACAGTCCTTAAAATTGATAAATCAAACTGAAGAACATGCCATGAGCCCTCAGTGACCACAGTTGGAGGTCTGCTGCTCTGTGCACACTTTCTTAGCCCAGGCTCTTCAGCAGAGCCTCTAACCCGAATGCTGGGTCTCTACAGCAGCAGCAAGCCCTGTAAATGCCCAGGAGCCTAAGTACGTTTTCCTCCTAGCTTCACTATTCCAGTTTTTGGTTCAACCTTTTAGTTTAATACATGATATTTGCCACAAGCAAACACCTTCAGCAGCACGGAAGTATTTATGAATGGAGCACCTATTGGTTCAGATGCATCAAGAGATTTTCACAGTTCCTCAGAGTTTAACCCACCCGTGAACGCAGTTCCCTGCCTCTGTTTACCAGGGGCTTTTGAGTACCTTGTGGTTCAGCCCCCTTCCCGACACTGTACTGCTCAGATTTGTTTCTTCTCAAGGAGCATGCCCCTTTGCGTCTACCAGTGTGCTCTTCTTTTAAAGAGCACCGCGGATGTTTCTGTTCCTTCCGTTTCTGTGATGACTTTCATTTCCACCTGCCTCACTGCAAGGTGCAACTGGACCCTCTTAGCTCTGTTGAACAGGGTGCCTGTTGTGATCATTGCCTCCATGGCGTGCGGTCCGGGGGAGCTGATGCCATCTGTGGTTTCTCCCCGAAGGAGGCATGCTGGCCTTCAGAAGGTGACACAGCCCTTCTGTTGGTGGGCCAAGCCTATAGACAGAAATCCTGATGTCAGCCCTGGCTCAGAAACTGAACAGCAGGAGATCCTGCAGGCTATCTCACAGGACAAACTCAAAGCTCCATCACATAGGATAAATAGGATAGGCTAATGTATTTTGGCTGTAGAGAAGTCTAGCAGACATCATCATCACCAGGGCAGATGGGAAATACAGTCACAGACCTTTCCTGGGGTGCAAGTTATGTTCACCTGAGTTCAAGCTAGCAAGAAAAGTTTGTATTAGAAAAACAGATCAACAATTTTCAGTGCCATAGGACTGTGCGTCAGATTTCTCACAAGTTTAAGTACCCAACCAGCTAAGAGAAGTCAGCTAAAATTGTCCAGCTGCCAAAGGCATGTACATGTTTAATAATGAAATTAAATCCTGTTTCTCAGCTATAGCATATTATACAGTTGAACTTAGATGCAACTTGGCCTTTTCCACTATAAAGACTTTTCACCTTCTGCCAATAATAAACTACCCATTTCAGAAAAGGTGGCTGACTGATGTAAGAAGAGGAACACCTACATCACTCTTAAAGAAATTAATAATGGGATTTGCTTGTTGTTTGGATCCTGGCAGCAACTGTAAAAATAGAGAAATACAGTGACAACAATGAAATAAATTAAGATAAATTGTAATTTTTATGGCTATTCAGATGGACAAATCTTTACATGAAAAAGAATATCAGGTGTGCCAGAAGCTTTACATCTGTGCTTTTAAGAGGAAAGCTTAGACAAAGACTCTTACCGGTAGAGAAGCAATAAAAGAGAAAAGAGAGAGGCTTTCATTAAATCTGAAGCTAACAAGTTTGATTTTATCTATCTCACTTCCAAAGTAGCAAATCAAAAGCAAAACAAAAATTTCTGGCAGTCAATATAGGGGAGAAATATAAAGAGGCAGAATCAAACTATTATTTTTGTAAAATATTGTTACACTTTCATCCAGATACGAGTAATTATTCACCTTGTCTTACTTTTTTAAAGTAACTTATGAGCAATTGGATGTGGCAGTAGAACAACAGAAAGAACATTCACAGTACTTCACAGCAGAACAAAGAGCTGAAAGAACCTTATAAAATTAGGACCCCAAATTGGTGGTAAGGGGGGTAGCCAACAATCAGCATCCTGAGGGAGAATAGAGGCAGGTAGTGCATTTTCTCTGCCATTGCTGTGATAAAGTACACATATTTGATTGCAGAGCTTTTCAGCAATGGAAGAAGTTTTTCCCCAAAGGAGTGTTGATGAGCAGTAAGACAACTATGTCTTAAGGACCAAGTAAATGCCACTTTGTGAGCATCTCATATGTGTCCAAGGGCACTGATGGGCAAAGACGAACCTCACAGATCTTCAGCATCAAAAAGAATAGATTAGGATTAAGAAGATCTTTCCCTAGGGTGATTTTCTGTAGATTTTTCCTTCACAGACTTGACTTATAATCCCCAACTTCTAGAGGAGGGTTGTCAAGAATTTTGAGAAGTTTTTGTGTCAAAAAGGCCAGTTCATCTGAACCGAAGCTTCTGATAAGAGAGGTGATTTTTAAAAGATTTATTGACAGGAAACTATTTTTTAACTTTGGTTTATGTGGAAACATTTCAATTTGACATTTCCTACGTGAACTGTTCTGCACCTGCTGTTCAAAGCAAATTTTAAAATCTGAAACATTTTGAAACTCATTAAAATAAAAAGTGATGAAAATCAAAATGCAATGTTTCAAAATGAGGAAATTGTGCACAAATTGTTTGGGTGTGGTTTTTTTTTGGTTTATAGGAGTTTCTGTTTTTCAGCTTAATTCAGGATACCACACCTTAAGAAAAGCTAAGGACCTCGTTATGGAATAGGATAAACAAAAGCTAAGGACCTCTTTATGGAATAGGGTATGTAGAGTCAAGATGACTATGCTTGAGATCATGTTTTACAGTTGTTTTCTGGAGGGGAAAGCGAGAGTCTCTTTAGAAGTTACTGATGTTATTCTGACTGAAAGACGGCATCTCGGGCACCACTGCCGTTAATGACTAAGTCTGCTGTTTCCACAGCAGTCAGGTGCTGGGCAAGACGGAGCATGCATTTCTTCCCACAGGTCATAACATGACAGAAATGGGTTTTGCTCCTTCGGTATTGCTATTACTGGGAAGGAAAAAAAAAAAAAAATCCCCAGAACATGCACATACAACGGTAAAACTGTAATATAATAATATAATAAAAAACCCAAAACAGAACACCCTCCAAAACTAGAGGTATGTTGTTTTGTGTAGGAAGCAGACCCCCCGGGTAGCAAGCAAGGAGAAAAGAACGTACATGTATGAATACAAAACGTTGTCAGCGTGGGTTTTAGTCACCGTAGCGGTGAGACTGCCTGTGCCAGCAGCCTGGGCACGGGAAAAGTCCCGAACTGTCTGCCTACAAAATCAGTGCTGCAGCCTGAATCTGTACTTTTTACCTTTATATAAACACAGCTTGTGAAATTCTGAAGCTCAGTTTGCAAGTGCTATTACAAGTAAAGGCCGGGGAGCTTAGGTTGTGTGCTTGTATTACCTGTTTTTTCTTCCTCCAGAATGAGCCTTATTTCTGGCTGGACATGCACTCCTAAGATTTTTTCCTCGAAGTAATTAATAGAAGTTAGATTAAGAAAGTCAAGGAAAAAAAAAAGTTGTTTTCAGTTTGGTGTTATTTGAAAGCTACCTCAGTTCTACAGCTCTCCCTACGTGCATGGGAAACGCATGGCTTTAAAACCATATAGAAAAGCCAGAGGCAATGTCTGAGTTTGCACTGAGCTGTGAAGGTGAAAGAAGAGCCCAAACATCATGCAAATGGCATTCAGTTATGAATTTTTGTCCTGCGGTTCATACACAAACGGAGCCAACAGGAGCAGTGAAGAGATTTTGGTGGAGAAGCAAGACCGCCTGGAGCAGTTTGGCTGGAAAGCACAAGCAAAACCCTTCAAATAAACATTAGGCACGTGTTCCTAGTAGCTGAAAGATACGCCGTCTGCAGATGAAAACTGGAAGTTAGGCTTCAGGCAAATACCAAAGCTGGGCAGGAATAGCTGGATGGTCTCAGATGTTATGAAATAATATCCAGGTCATAGTAAAACCAGAAAAAACCCCTGTGAAACTGTTAGCGAGAGTGAGGTACTGCGCGGCTGTCTCAAGCACGTCTCCCTTTCTTTGTGCAAATGGCGCCTGCACCTCCGATCCGTGTGTGGGGGACAAATGTGCTGCCGGCAGAAAACCGCTAAGCCAGGGGCAGCTCTTCTCTTGAGGCTGGGGGTGTCCATCTCCTCCAGGACTTACAAACTTTGCTAAAACGCTCGTGGTTCTGCAGAACGGAAAAAATAGCCGACACGCTAACTTGAAAAAGAGCCGGTAGCTTTCCGTGCAGCCCTGGATGTTTTTACAACATCTGACAACTTGCTGCAACCCCTGAGGGGGTCTCACCTGAGGGAGTTGGTGTGCCGGCACCGCCGCCCCCGGGGGGGTTCACTGGCTCTGCCCCGCGTCACAGAGAGGGGCAGGGGCAGCTCCGGCTGCCAGAGGGAAGGGGGCCGTCGGAGGGAGCTGTAGGGGATGGCACTTTTTTGTGTTTGCCAGCGTATAACAGCTAAATATTCACATCGTGTTAGCATTGCCTTGGTAATGAATAACCTGTACCATTCTTGGGTTTTATGATATTGTTCTCTTAAAAGTCCCGCTGTTTTGTTTGCGTTGTACCCGAATTGGGACAGAAACCGGAGTCTCGTGAATACAGCGAAGGAGGTTCACAACAGCTGTGGTATGTTTTTGGCTTTGGCAAGGGTTTCCTTCATCCTGTTGTAGAAGTCAAGCAAGCTGTCCGAGTCTCAGCTTTTCCGTCTGTGCGACGGCAAAACTGCACTTGTCTGGCGAGCAGGGCGGTGGCAGGGTCCCCCCGGTGCCGGCTGCAGGAGGACAAGAAATATTAAAGGGTTTCTCGATCACCGTACAAGTAGACAAGTGAATTCTTCTGATACTTTTCATGTTTGGAAATGTATCGGCTTTCAATGATTTTTTAAAAAGTAGTCACTGCATTCACATGTTTAGCTTTGCTGGGCAGAACTGTTATGATTTATTCTGAAGTAGAGGCTTAAAGGCCTCATTTACAGAGAGAGACACACACGGCGTCATTGTGTTCGCTGGTATTTGTATAAGCCCAAAGACAGGTTCAGATCAGCTTACTCCTTGAGCATAATGAACCACAAATTACTATAAATATTCACATCCTATCAGCAGCTGTCACATCGTCTTAGCAGCTGTCGGGGGGTACAGCCAGGGATCTGTGACTGTCGAAAGAGCAACATGGAGTCTGAAATAATACAAAAAAGTCATCACGAAATAATTGAAAGAGCAGATTCATACCAGCCTTAAAAAGTAAGCAAACAGCACCACTGTAGTGAGCACATATTTATATTTAGAAATTTCATTTTCTGTCCGCTTCTGCCCTCTCAAACCTTTGAATGGAATCCGATAGCCGTGATTTAATTTCTGACGCTTTAAACCAATACGCTACAAAAATGCCACCTTCTCCTAATGCAGCTCTGCCTAAGCAACACTGACATACTCCTGACAGCGTTACCTCTCGTGATCCATTGATATGGAAGATTATGCATCAAGCAAATTTGCAAGGATCTGCCAGAAATGAAAAGCAATTTGAAGTGGAATAGGTGTAACGAGTATTGTCATCAACTATCTACATATCTGGATTTTATCGGAAGGCAGTTTTCTTCCACTCCTCACATACACTCGTGCTACTTAGTGCAAAGTGGTAATTTGCCGTCCTCTTCTGCCTGGAGTAAATACGCACGGAGGACGTAGGCGCACACCACAGTCGTCCTGAACTGAAACACAGGCTCCGGAGCGGTCGTGAACTAGGGCTCCAGTCTCAGAGCCAGAGGACCGCAGAGCAGGACTTCCAGGACACCACACCTGGCTTAGCCATGGGGGACTTTCTTGAGCAAAGGCTCAATACTTGTTTAATTGAGTGAAACTCAAACCCCATCTTTCCATCAGGAAGCAAAAGCAGTGTCTGCCGGTAGGCAGCTTGGGAGCTCCCAGTTACGTCTTTCAAGCGAAGACAGAAGTACCTGCTCCAAATGCCAGAGTTTTGGCACTCCTGCATTTCCAGAAGGTCCACATCTGACCTGGGGGGAGACTGGGGGGAGTGGGAAAAAGATGCCCAGAGGCGACTCACCTTTGGGTAGGGTGCACCTCGCACAGTCCACTTCTGCAGCTTGCATAAGCGTCGGCCGGTCCGCCCCGGACACGGCCGGGCAGCTCATCCCAGTCCAGCTGCTGGCGCTACGTGTGGCAGAGCTGGCAGCAAAGTGGCACCAGCTGGCCACAGGCAGGCTTGCAACCTGCGAGGAGGACGTCACCCCCACGCGATGCGGCACCCGCTGCTCATAAAGATACGAACTGTTTTACTGGCACATTCACAGCGAAGGCAAGAGGGGCAGGAAGGCCGGGGCTGAAGAGCAGAAGGAGAGATGCCTGTGATGCTTCTGCTGAGGGCTGGGACCTTGGGGGTGCTAGGACTTGCTTTGGGCTCTCGCTCAACGGCCAGCAGCTGAGATTTAGTAGAAGACCAGCCATGTCTTTCCAAAGGTTCTCCACTTCCAGGCTACGCTGGACTCGGCAAGCTGACTTCCATGGCATTTCAGCATGACTGAGGATAGGTGCAGCAGCGTATCCCAGGTGTCCACCTCGTTTTAGTATCAGCAAAGCCTCTTCTAATGCCTGTCCCAGGACACCATTCTCCCAGGTGAACCTGTTCAATATATATGCACACACTTTATCGAGGTGCATTTCATCAGCATCTGTTTCAGGAAGGAGAGAGATGCTTCAGAGCAACTAGGAGCTGTACGGCTGGACACTTTCTTTTTATTTCTTGAACCATTTTCAAAACAGCTGTTACAGATTCCTCTTTCATCTTCTCATTTCAGGACATGCGACAGGACATATGTTCCTGAGGGGACAAAGATCATTATAAAGAGATTCCTTTTTAAAAAAAAATCATAAAAAGGAAAGAGAGAGAGAAAGAAAAGCATGTTTTGCATGCTAGCGAGGCAAAGTTTGTAGGAAGAGATAATTAATTTTATTAGACCAATTTGAGTAAGCTGGGAAAAAACAGGAAAGCTTTCCAGATGTGAGGAACCATCAGAGACAGCAGTGCGTCAGTGACATTTTAATAGATACATTTGCTTCCCCAAGAAAATTTATGGCTCAAATACAGTAACCTTAGGCCTCTTTTTAACTGCAACTAGGCTCAAAAGGCAGAAGCAATTTTACCATACTACGAGCTAGCCCCTAGAGACACCTTTTCTGCACATCTTTCTCTTGAGTTTGATGAATTCACTAAATATTTTCAGCTACTGCTTACATTCCTAATAGCCTCCTTCTCCCTTCCCCTCATCTTTTTGTTATTTTATTGGAACATATTTTTGTTCTACAGGAGAAATTGTCCCTGTTAATGTGTAAGTGGCAGGGTGTGTGGCCTGTCTGGGACCCAAGCAAGCTTTCCTGCTCTTGCTTGGCAGTTCCCATGGCAGCATGTTTTAGCTCTCCCTTAGTCTAACATCTTTCTGACTTACCTCCACTTGCCTCGTCTATTATCTCTTCTTGCCACCAATTTCCTCTTTCCTAGCATCTGAGAAGTTGACTAGCACCTCCATACAGCAACGATCACAACTCCCCCGGCATCTTTCAGCCCTTGCTGACAGCTGAATAATACGGTATCTGTCCTGTTTCAGAACTGTTGTTCCCACATAATGATTTTCAGAGAGTAATTTCTCTGATGCCCTTTGGGTTTTTTTCCCTTCTGTCCCCCAATTCCACGTAGTCAGTTTACAGCTTCTCCAATATTTACTCCCCAGCAATTCATTCTGACTTTGTAAGTGGAAGCAAGAAGCTGAATAAGTCCCATCCGAATGCTGAGCTGGGTATTTTGGGGAGAGGTGTTCAAGTCTCATGACAGAAAATTATTATCTTACCTCACTGACAGGTAATACTTAGGGTCTGATTTCTGCAGTGCAAACATTTGCATGGCCTGAAAGTAATGTATGTAAACATCTGACAACAATTGCTTGGGATTTACTATGGCTGAAAACATTCATGTCAGTGAAACTAATTCAGTGAAATGCTTGCAAAAAAGCCACATTGTTATCTCTCTAGAAAGTACGGACACTCCATAATGCTCGGTATTTTTCTTGAAGTCTCATTTTCTGCAGGAATCTCAGCTTTTGCTTAAAATAAAAGTCCGTTTTTTAAAAGATATTTTAATCAGAAAAAAGTATTGAAAATGTGATCTATATTCTTAAGACCAAAAAAAACCCCAAACCAAAAAACCCAACAGAATACAGTAAAAGGTATTTATTTCTTTAAATGTCATCCTTCTGCAAACAAAGCTTGTAAAAGCTTAGTCCGATAAGTTAGAATACTGAAGAAAATGTATCCAAACCAAAAGTATGATTTTAATGATTCTCGGGCTATTTTTGCAACACTCGACAAACCTGTTCCCTTTTTACAAGTCAGCTTTAATGCCTCTGGTGTTTAAAAATAGATAGACATAAAGCACAGCATTGTTATATACTCTGTATGGTTCCCAAATGCATTCATGTGCTTCTGGTTCTTGCAGTTCTGGAAGAAGGGGTGTTTCCTTGCCTTTAACATGCTTTCTGCCTGCAGTTCCCACTGCCTGTAGTGGCCTTTGTGGAAGCTGTTCCTATCCCACCGGAAAGTTCGTGACCACGCGGAGCTGAGAATGTCCCCGAGAAGCCACGATGCCGCAAAACCAGTAACCATTTCAGGAGATCAGAGGTACGCCTGTGCCCAGGCAACTCGCTGCTTTCACGAGCCAGCGGCGAGCATCTCTCTCAGCTGTGTTCCAGCACCAGTTCTCCATCCACCCTTATCTCCCACGTGTGGGACACCCAGGAAACAGCAAGTGATGTTTCCTTAGAGAAACATCGGGCTGTCATGCTGGATTGCGCAGGACTGCAGACCGGCTGAGGAGGGACGGCACCCTCAGGGATCGTCTGCTCTGTGCCCCTGCTCAGGGCAGGGTCAGCGAGAGCACGTGTCTCCAGGCTGTGCCCGGCTGGTTTTTTGGTATCTCCATGGGCAGAGACTCCACACTCTCTCCGAGCAACCTGTGCCAGGGCTTGATCAGCCCCACAGTGAAGAAGTGTCTTGATATGTTCAGTGGAACCTCCTCTGTTTCGGTTTGCGCCTGTTGCCGCTCCTCCTGTCACTGGGCACCGCTGGGAAGGGTAATCCATAATCTTTAATTATAGATTAAATCTCCATAATCTTTACTCCTCTGTAAATACCACCCGGTATTTATATATATATACACATACACACCACCACCACCATATATAAATACTATCAGGTATTTTTATACATGGAGAAGATCCCACTGAGCCTTGTCCAGGCTGAGCAGTCCCAGCTCTCTCAGACTCTCCCTGTGTATGTGCTATAATGTATACCCGTTTTACATGCTCAGCTGCGTCCCTGGAATATTCTGGTTTCTAGATGCTTGTTTATAGCACGTGGGTACTTCTCTCATATATGAATGTACCTGTGTATGTTTTGTATGCTCAAAGAATTTTAAAATGCCATTACGTTCTTACCAGATACATACTGGTCAACAAGAAGTAAACTACACTAGCAGGGTCTCCCCACGTACCTGAAAAAGTGATGAAAAATGGCTCACATATTGCGTTTTGTGTATTTCATACAACCTCAGTGGCAAAGCTCTAAAGCAAAAGTGAGCCCCCTCCCCATTCCCTGCAGGGATTTCAGAGGGGAAGGGAAGCCTAAAAGACGAGGGGAACCCTATTGATGTCTCATGGAAAGAGAGGAGACCGGAGGAAAAGACCAGTGAGCCAGCCTGAAACATGTGAGCGTGGCTGGTGCTGCTTCATTAGGTCTGAGAAGTGTTTCTGTTAAAGAGTCCTCCCTTAAAGCGAAGCAAAGCCGAAACATCTGGCAATACACGGGCGGGGAGAAGAGCCCCAGCGCTGGGCACAGCGGCCCGGCCTGCCCCGGGGAGGGAGGAGCTGAGCGAGCCCGGGGTGCCCCGGCCACCCACGGGAAAGCGTCTGCTTGAGCTGCTGCTTCCCTTCCGAAAACAGGAGAGTGGAGGCGAGGGCTTTCCTGCCCCTTGGGGCCAGCCGGGGTGAAGTGTGGCTGACGGCGCGAGGGCTGAGAGCGGGTCCCCCGCGCCGCTGGGGTGCCAGCCTGAGCCACGGCACATGGCGGTCCCCTCCGCCCGGGCTGGGGTTGCTCTGGAGGGCACGGCAACAGTTGCCTCACCAGAGGACCGAAGAGGGTAAAAAAGCTATAGATAAACTTAGATAACTTATGTTATCCTTTGTGTTGACCTTGCAAATGTTTTCTTTTTTATCCTCAGCTAAAATAATGTTGTGAAGGCAATTGATGCATGTCCGAGAATGGGTTGGGAAAATGACCTCCCTGAGCATGAGGGTGGTTAGATGTCATTTTCTCATGGAGGATGAGAATTGGAAAAAGGGAGCCGAATGGCTCCGTTTAAATATGGCCCTTCGTCCTCCCAGCCAAACCCTGGCAGAAGGACTACGCGGGAAATGGAGGCACCTTTAGATTGCCTCTCTGCAGCTATTGACTTGGTTTAACTTTGGCAGGTTCCTTGGGTGTTACAGGACAGAACCACTCCCTGCAGCCAGGGTTGTTCTGACAAAATAGTTGGAAAACCATTAATTGTACAATCCTGTCTAGCTACTTCTTTGGGAGTGTTATTTCACTGCACTAAGAGCCCATGAACAAATATTTCCTATCGGTTGTGTAACCTGGGTGAAGTCCCAAAACGAAAGGCGCGCCGTAAAGGGCAGAGAGGCTCAAAACCAGAGCGAGCTCCTTGCCAGCGACGCGTGAACCTCTGCCTGCCCCGGTGGGATCAAGCCTGGGCGAAGGGGAAGCCCCTCCGGATGAGCCGGGCCGAGCCAGGAAGGCGTTACGCACGCCCTTAAGCCCATGGCCAAGCCGTAGGGCTCTGCCGTGACCCCTCAGTTGAAGGAGACCTTATGCCAGGAGGCCAAGGCCGTGCCATGGGTGCCTTTCTGCCATAGCAGAGGCAGCACAGAGATGCCTCTGCGCCCAGTCCTGACGACATGGCGGCCACCGCGTGCATGCAGGCAAGGCTGGACTGCCTCCCCCAAAAGGGCATCCATCGTGGTCATCATCACCCTCATGGTGGTGATTATCATCTGTTGTGGTGATCCATCATCATCGCGGTGATCATCCTCCACCGGCAGCAGGAATGGGGTGGGGAGGGATGAAGCTGGGGAATTTGGCACGCTGCCATTGCTGGCTGGTTTACACACACGTGCGCACACACACGAACTGCCAGGAAGCCACTTCCCCTCCTCTCCTTCCTCTCCTAGCCCCCCGCATCCGGGTCCCAGGGCCCAGCGCCAGGGGCCTCACTTACTCCTCGCTGACAGAGAGACCCTGGGGGCTTTTATGGGGAGTAGAAATGTGGAGAGAGGCAGCCCTCGTTCCACCTAACCACAGTGAAGCCCGAGAAATGGCTACACAAAGCTTGTCGCTAGAAGATCTCCTTGGGAAATGCAGGTCCAGTTTTCTGGTTTGCTACCTGTGAAAATGGGGGCAGCCTTCAACCTGCCTGGGGCTTGGATGAAGCCGTGCTCCCCAGTACAGGGGTAACGCTGTTGAGGTGCTATCAAAGGTAGCGTCCTGCTTTACCATACAGTATTGTCACGCTCTGCCTCTGAGTTTCAGACCCGTGTGGATATTTGCAGAATGAAGACGTTAAATTATCTTACTGCAGATTTCTTTTATTTTCCCTCACCTGCTTTGACTAATATTTGAGCATGTTGGCATTTCACATTCCCATAGCCATCCTGCATATGCTATTTGCCCTCGAAGAGTGCTTCTCTCTGACCACATTTCCCAGATCTCTTTCTTTTCTAATCCAAAATTAGACCTGGACAGTAAATTATTTATTCTGCCTCATAATAAAAATCTTTTGATATGAAAAAAAGGAAAAAAAAGAATTTTTTTTAAGCTTGGGAAAATGGAGGTCTTTGAGAGTAAGGTTGAGGACAGAAGAACTAGCTAGAAGACAAACGCTGGGGATAGGCAGTGTGCAGGCTTTGCACCAAGTGAGGGCTCCCATGAAACTGGAAAACAGGTTTGTTCTCATGAAAAGTTTTCATTTTAACAAATATGCCACTTTTATGATGATCAAATTATTAAGTAAAAAGTCCTAACCACAGGTACCCCTGATTCCCTTCTACAACTATGCAGTACCTTGCTTTCATTTCTGCTCAGAATACCAGTATATTTTTCTTTTTGTTCTCCCTTTCTTAAAAAGAAATCAAGCAGAATAATATCCATAATTCTGTAAAGAAAATTATTTTCGATCCTATTCCCTTGCATATTATTTTTGGAAGGGTCAGCCATAAATCAATCTCTCTTGCTGCATTTTTTCTTTGCAGTGAAGTGGTAAAACGTGGTGTGCTCTGTAGCTAGAAATGTAATTGTGTAGTCATAAAAAATCATATCCATAACGATCCTACAGATACTTATCTCAAGATGTGTCTCTGTGTCCTTCAGAGAAATAACTGCAGCAACTGAGAATGGGTGAGGGGGAGCTTAAATGTTATGACTCATTTATTTCCAGCAGATGTAATACACTTCAGAGAAGCCATAGTGGCCTTAACATAAGGGACACTCTTATGTGCTGGAGAAGCTTTAAAGCCATTAAAATAAAATACAAACCATTAAATCTCTTCAGGTGTTTTTCAACTTCTTATGTAAGGCACGGACACTGAAGATTGCAGTTCTGTTATTCTGTCTGATGTCTAGTAACTCTTCTAAAAAACTAAAAACGCCATGCTGTCAGGCTGCCTCTTCCGCGGGAACAAGGAAAAGCAACCCAAATTAAGCAAACATATTTTTGTGGTGCTGTGATTTATATCCATGCTAGGTAATTCAGTTAGGATGTTAAACACTTTTTACACATGACATAGTAGCACATTTCTTTCCCTCTTGCAGCAAAAGGTTCTTTATTTGATACCAAAAAATAAACAGCGTAACATGCGGGGCAGAGTTGAAGATCAGGGGCCCAGAGGTGTTTGCTAAAGGAGGACCAGCCCGTGCCCAGCGCAGAAGGAAAGGGCCAGGCCTGGAGGGAAGGCGATGCTGCGGCAGAGCAGGTGGGGAAGGAGGAGTCGGCTGGCCAGCCTGGCACGGGCACTGCAGCTGCTGCGCAGACCTGGCAAAAAAGTGGTGGTTTTGTTGCACCCAGTTGAGGAACTGGGTGTGGTTTTTACAGGTGAGCTACACGACAGATGGAGTCTCTTTCCCCACAGAACGATATGGTTTATGAATGACTTAAGAGCCACAGACAAAAGGAACGCGAGACGTGCGAAGTGTGCCGTACCCAGTACATTTCTGAAAGACAACCAATATAGCTAGAGACGCAGAACCGATGGATGCCCAGCAAAGCAATCTTAAAACCTGTCTGGAGGAAAGCGAGGGTATAAATCAGAGTCCTTTAGGAACACGTTTAATATCTTTTCGTGGGTATCTGCTGAGAAATGATGGCTTTTGCTTATGCAGCACTGCCCGTGTCTATCGTGAAGAGAAGAGGTTTTCAAAGGCTGCTGGACTCCTTCAGCACATCACTCCTTTAAGTATCTTAGAATGACAATGAAAACTGTCACATGGCATGGAAAAAATCCCTGCATCAGGTATTATTCTTCACTGGAAAGCTATACTGTATTTTAAATTAGCAAGGTGCTTCTGAACCCTTATTTTAAAAGTATTTGCGCTGACATCCCGAGAAAAGAGTTTCTTTATTTAATTGCACTGTCAGTGCCGATGCTTTCAGCTAAAGCTGTTTGGAGTTAGACCTTTTAATAGAAAGTGACAATTTAAATTGCCACGACAGCAGCATAAATGGTGCTTAAAGTTATTACTAACCTGATGCTGCAGTTGGCTCCAGACCAGTTTATTAAAGGAAAAGAAAGGTGGAGGGAGTAGGTGAAGAGGAAATTAAGTGGTGAATCATTAATTCCTTTGGACTCGCTGTAACAACAATAGCTGTGATGAAGGTATTTGCCTGTATGATGGAGACAACGTATAATCCCATCCTCGCTTTGCATTAACCAACATCCCTTGCGAGTGAATCGGCGGCCCTGATTTGAGCTTGCTTTTTCCATGGGATGGTGTCCCAGTCTCCTCCCAGCCATGGCCCATAGGGTGGGCATCTTTGTTTTGTCCCGCTCTTGGGGGTTCGGTGGGCACCAGTTACACAGAGCCTGAGCAAGAGGTTTGGGGTAAGGTCCACCTCCCTTCATTGCTGGTGCAGAACCACGTGTTTAACTTCTTCCTGGGAATAAGGCAGCTAATGCCTGCAGGGACTGATGCTGCTATTCCCTGCGGGGAGATAGCTCTGCAGGGAGATCTCTCTCAGCCACCGGGATGCCCTCGCGTCTGACGCCCCTCGGAAACAGCTTTGCTGAAAGGGTCCCCCAAGCTACTGGCTGAAAGCAGGTTCATGCACAGGCCGTGGAAGCAGGGACAGGTATCCTGGGAAGAGTACGGGGATGCTGCCCGGTTGTGTAGGGATGAGGTCAGGAAGGCCAAGGAGCAGCTGGAGTGGAACTTGGCAAGGGATGCAAAGAACAATAAGAAGGGCTTCTACAGGTATGTCAGCCAGAAAAGGAAGGTCAAAGAAAGTGTACCCCCCCAATGAGCAAGGCTGGCAGACTGGTAACAACGGATGAGGAAAAGGCTACTTCTTTGCCCCAGTCTTCACTGGCAGTGTCCCTTCCCCCACCTCTCGAGGGGATGGACTGCCAGATGGAGGCTGGAGGAGCAAAGTCCCTCCCACTGTAAGAAAAGTTCAGGTCTGAGACCACCTGAGGAGCCTGAACATACACAAGTCTATGGGACCTGATGAGATGCATCCAGAGCCCTGAGGGAACTGGCTGATGTAGTTGCCAAGCCACTCTCCATGATATTTGAGAAGTCCTGGCAGTCAGGTGAAGTCCTTGGAGACTGGACAAAAACCTTGCACCTGTTTTTAAAAAGGGTAGCAAGGAGGGCCCTGGGAACTACTGACCTGTCACTCACCTCTGTGCCTGGGAAGATGATGGAACAGATCCTCCTAGAAGCTATGCTAAGGCACATGGAGGACAGGGAGGTGATTCGAGACAGCCAGCATGGCTTCACCAAGGGCAGGTCCTGCCTGACGAACGTAGCAGCCTGCTATGATGGAGTGACCACATCAGTGGACAAGGGAAGAGCTACCGATGCTGTCTATCTGGACTTCTGTAAGGCCTTTGACACGATCCCTCCCCAAATCCTTCTCCCTCAATTGGAGAGAGATGGATTTCATGGCTAGACTGTTGGGCAGACGAGGAATTGGTTGGGTGGTTGCATCCAGAGGGTAGTGGTCAAGGGCTCATTGTCCAGATGGAGGTTGGTGACAAGTGGTGTCCCTCAGGGGTCCGTATTGGGACCAGTACTCTTTAATATCTTCATCAATAACATAGTGGGATCAAGTGCACCCTCAGCAAGTTTGCAGATGACACCAAGCTGAGTGGTGCAGTTGACGCTCCTGAGGGACGAGATGCCATCCAGAAGGACCCGGATAAGCTTGAGAAGTGGGCCCATGTGAACCTCATGAGGTTCAACAAGGCCAAGTGCAGGGTCCTGCACCTGGCTCGAGGCAACCCCCAGTATCAATAGAGGCTAGAGGATGAAGGGATGGAGAGCAGCCCTGCTGAGAAGGACTTGGGGGCACTGATGGATGAAAAGTTGGACATGAGCCAGCAATGTGCACTCACAGCACAGAAGGCCAACCATATCCTGGGCTGCATCCAAAGCAGCGTGGCCAGCAGGTCGAGGGAGGTGATTCTGCCCCTCTGCTCTGCTCTGGTGAGACCCCACCTGGAGTCCTGCATCCAGCTCTGGAGCCCTCAGCACAGCAAAGACATGGACCTGTTGGAGCAGGTCCCGAGGAGGGCCACAAAAATGGTCAGGGTGATGGAACACCTCTCCTGTGAGGACAGGCTGAGACAGTTGGGGTTGTTCAGGCTGGAGAAGAGAAGGCTCCGGGAAGACCTTATTGCAACCTTCCAGTACTTAAAGGGGGCTTATAAGAAAGATGGGGACAGACATTTTAGCAGGGCCTGTAGCAATAGGACAAGGGGTGATGGTTTTAAACGAAAAGAGGGCAGATTCAGACTAGATCTAAGGAAGAAATTCTTCCCAATGAGGGTGGGGAAACACTGGCACAGGTTGCCCAGAGAGGTGGTAGATGCCCCATCCCAGGCAACATTCAAGGTCAGGTTGGACGGGGCTCTGAGCAACCTGATCTGGTTGAAGATGTCCCTGCTCACTGCAGGGAGGTTGGACTGGATGGCCTTTACAGGTCCCTTCCAACCCAAACTCTTCTGTGAGTCTGTGATTAAAGGCGACCCTCGCGGCACTATTCCCGGCCCCCGTGGCGGCGAGATGGCTCCCGGAGCGGCGCGAGGGCAGGCGAAGAGCACGCGTGGGAAGCGGACGCGGACCCAGGGGGGCCCAGGCGCTCCCTGCCCGCGGGCCTTATCCGGCACCGCCACCTAGCGGCAAGGGCCCGGGCGCCGCCGCCGCCCCGGGGCGGGGGCGGTGGGCGCGGGAGGTTGGAGATGGCGGGCTGGGGCGGCGGTGGCGAGAGGGTTTTTGCTCGGCGATGGGTCCCGGGAGCTGCAAGCTCTTGGGTGGGGGCCGAGGCGCAGGCGGGTGGTCGGGGAGCGCGGCCCCGGGCTGAGAGCTGAGGTGGGAAGCCCTCAGGACCTCAGGAGCCAGCACTGCAGCCGCAGGGCATCCCAGGAGGACTGCCCTTGTCCCCGGGGGGCCAAACGGCTTACCCACCGTCCCCGGGTGCAGCAGTGCTTCTGCAGATCGTTTTGGCTTTGGCAGGGTGGTGACTGCGGGGCTTTTGCTGTGGAAGAGTGCGATGCTGTCACAGCGGGGCTGCTGCCGTAAGCCGGGGAGAGGGACAGAAGTCAGGGTGAGCTTTGCGTGCCGGGGGCTTTCCAGCTCCACCAGAGTGATTCCCGCTCCTCACCGCTCCTGCCTCTTGCTCATAACGGCTCCAAACAGAAAGGGTCCCAGCAGCAGGAGCCTGGGGAGGTCAGGAGCACCACAAGCTTTCTGAGTGTATGTTGGCCAGGAAAGATGCAGAGTCTTCTCCTTGTTTGGAGACACCCCTCAACATCTGTCCCCAAAGCTCTCAAAGTATTGGAGTGAGTTTTGGGATTGGTTTGATGTTCAAACCCAGTCTCTGCAGCCGGGAGCTTCATGCACTGATGGGGCCTCCTCTGCGGGCAAAGGAAAAGCTATGCGCTCCTCAGAAAGCTGAACTGTACCACTGTTGGGGTGGTCAGCAAGGTTGATAGGATGCCATCCAGAGGGACCTGGATAAGCTCAAGAAGCCTGGAGAAGAGAAGACTCCCGGGAGACCTTATTGCAGCCTTCCAGTATTTAAAGGGGGCTTGTAAGAAAGATGGGGACAAACTTTTTAGCAGGGCCTGTTGCGCTAGGACAAGGGGTGACAAGGCATGACAGTTTTAAACTAAAAGAGGGTAGGCTTAGACTAGATCTAAGGAAGAAATTTTTCCCAATGAGGGTGGTGAAAGATTGGCACAGGTTGCCTAGAGAGGTGGTGGATGCCCCATCCCTGGCAACATTGAAGGTCAGGTTGTACGGGGCTCTGAGCAACCTGATCTAGTTGAAGGTGTCCCTTCATGGACTTTGTGCCCTCAGCATTGACCCTCTTCCTCTACAGCTCCTCTTCCAGCAATCCAGCTTGCTGGTCAATGTAGAGAGACCCTTTGGGACTAGTTGTAGGTTACCTGCCATTTGCATTACAGCTCATCGTATGTTCTTCCAAAAAATATAAATAAATAAATAAAAATGCCTACTTTCAGGCATTTGAAGTTGAACTCCAAAAGGCTCCTCTGTAATCTGGAACTGCTTTCATGTTTCAGAGGCAAGATCAAGTTTGTTTAGTTTTCTTTTAAATGAGGCCTGTGACACACTGTATGGACATGACTTGCTGAGTATTTTTACCTCTCAAGCACCGATGTATTTCACAGGCAGGTGTATGTTCTGGGGACATCTCTTGCCTTCTCCCGCTTGTATTTATTTGAACAGAGATGGTAAATCAAATCCTTCCCCTCCCTGGGGAGCCGGGGATGTTCCTTCAAGTACAGGGGGTTTCTCTTTGCTGGGAACAGGTCTTCTGCACTGGGAAACGCGACGCAGCCGGTGCCTAACTGCTGGTGTCCCTCCCAGCCTCCTTGTGTCCCCGCAGCAGGGAGAAAATCTCTTTTTAGCCAGCCCTTTCTGTAACCGCTCCCTGAAAGTGGCCAAGCGGGCACTTGTGTTGCATTTCGTTTGTCTGCAGCTCCTTTCAAAAGCTCTCAGCTACAAAAAGGGACATGTTGTAAGAAAAGGAGTTGCTGCTCAGCCACTCTGGCCGGCTCTCCCTCCGCGGGAGCCGGAGGAGCAGAGGGGGTTAGCTCCTTCCCCACACGCAGCCGTCAGGAGGCCCCACGACCCAGCACGAGCAATTTGGACTCCCGGGAAGGCGGCCAAACAGGGATCCTGCTTGCCAGCCGTGCCGGAGCAGGGGCTTCAGACCCACGTTACGGGGCAGGTTTTGGTCCGTGTTTGCAGGTAAGAGCTACCTGCCCTCAGCAGTACGGCTCCGTCGTCCCTCCCGCCACGGGCGGGAGCCGATCCTGCCCTCCTTTGGTGGTTCTCTTCAGGCTCGCACAGAAATCCCGGCACGGGGCACTCGGAGCGCAGGCTGTTGGCCTTTCTGCAGCGGCCAGCTTCTCCTGACGCTTCCCAGGCTTTGTGCCGGCATGTGTGAAGCATCTGAATCCCTGGTGACAGCCCTGAGCCCCAGAACTGCTCTAAAAAGTGGAGGGACGGGGGTCCCCTTGCTCTGCAGCTACCATGAGGCAGTATCGCCTCCCCAGCTTGCTGGTGCCTTTTCACAAGGTGTGTGTTGTACTACAGAAAGATCTGTTGTATGGCAGTATAGGCTTGTGGGGTGTTTTTTTCCTGCATGCATGTTAGGTTTATTGTGATACTGGTCAACTGTTCAGTGTGAGGTGACAGCTTTGGGTACTACTGCAAAGGATCTCAGTGGTCAAGTGTCAGCCTGGCTCCGACTGCCCACAGAGAATTCACACGGCTCCTCGGCGGAGGCTTCCTAGCAAAACTGCTGCGTCGAAAGCCTAACAAGTAAGGAAAATACTCTCTTAGCAGGTCTGTGATAGACAGGCTAAATGGAATTAATGATACCATAGTTACATACAGAATATAGTAAATACATAAATTATATATTATTTTTCTCAGTTTCAAGTACTTCTTCATTCTTAGCATGCTCTGCTTCTGCCAGTCATTTGACCTGCTGTAACATCCCAGCTCCGGTACCTGTGAGCACTTGTTAGCTATGATTCAGCCTTTCGAATGGATACAATCTTGCCATTCCTTGTTTTCCTGGGCTGTGTCAGACAAAACATGTCCCAGACTTCTTAAAGCTAACTTTACAGCATCAGCCTTAACAAAATTCTTGACTCATGCCAGTGCAAGAGAAAAATCATGTTCGTGTTATCTCCTTTTTTGCATGTCACCAAAGTGTCTTTTCATCCCTCTTTGTTTCAAAGGACTCATCCTGTCCATTGGAGGCAAGTAGGAAACATCTCTGGAGGATGTCGCTCCCCCTCCATGGGCTCCAAGCGCCATGGGGGGTGCTCTGGGCACCACACCACCGGGTGCGGGTCCCCGCGCCTGCGCGGCACCTAGCAATCCCAAGAGGATTACAGGTGGCTTTTGGTGCCTAGATGTGAGCAACTGAACTGAGACCAAGAAGCCTAAATAGGACGAGGCAGAACTTTTGGAGGACTCATGCCACTGGACTCGTAGGTTGTCCTCCGACCTTCTAGCCAGCGTGCTAGACTTTGGTTTAAAAATCTCAGAATGAGCAGTTTGTGTGGCTTCCTCTTTCCGAAGGCATGAGGATCTCTGTGGTCCCTGTTGCAAAGGTCCTTGTCAGCACGGGTGCTCTCCGGTGACCCATTTTGGGCTTTGATTGCGGAGTGTAAGTTTTTCAGTCAAAAACCTGATTTTGAGCACTTGGTTCCTCAAAAGAGACTCCAGGGTGCTCAGTCAGGCACCTCAGCCCCTGGCCAGCATGGGGACATTGGCATCTCGGGGTGGTGGGATGGACAGGCATCCCCCAGCCAGGGGTCAAGCGGAGACAAGCACCGCGATGGGAGGGTGGTCTGAAGAGTCACCTGCCCTGAAGCTCATGACTCCCCACCCTTGGGTCCATGGTGGACCTGATACTGAAGTCAGCCTGAATCAGTCGTTAAGCCGCAGCAGAAAATAAGGCGAGAGACAGAGCAGGGGCGAGCAGGAGTGGTGGTACGTGGTTGCAGGGTGCCGGGGGGGTTGCGTTTTGACAGCAGAGACGGCTCAGCCTACGGGCTCTGTGCTACCAAGATGTTGAACGAGCTTGTTGAAAGCTAGGGCGTATCTGTATGCCCTATATCTGTAACATAGGATGCGTTCCTTGTGTTTGCCTCTTTTTCTGTTCCCTTCAGGCTCTTTACTTGGTCCTAATGGCAGCAATTCTTTATCCTGGTATTGTCCCCCAGCGCATGCTGAGATGACCCGCTAAGTTTTGTCTTTAATACAACAGTAACGTTTTTCCAGACTTGTGGAGTTTCTGTGGGATTCCGGTAAATATTACAAAGTCTGTATGCAACGTGGCCTCTGAACCACCTGTGCTTGCAGACTTTAAAGTGTTCATTGCCTATAGAAGTTAATAGCATTCTTGATCACCACAGGTCCAGAAAAAACATCCCCAGCCTCATTTAATACTTCTGCTCCTTTTAGAAAAGAAAAAAAATATCAAAACACTTGCCTTTTCTGCATCATCGTTTCAAGGAAACCAAAACAACCCTCCCTTCACACTTCGCCACCTAGTAAAAGGTTTTCGGCGTGCCTGCCTTTAATGTATATGGACAACTACTTCTTTGCTCCTGACCCCTCTGCTAACCTGCTTATCGGTTCCAGTCAGCCACTCCTTGGCCAGTTTTCTACCTGTCGTAATCATTAACGCATTAATTGCGTTTCCTGTTAATAATATTTAATTACTACCTTTAATAAGCCAGCGAACCGCAGTGAGCTGTTAGCCAGATACTTCTTTTCCTAATTAGCGATACAGCCCTTTGGCTGGCGAATAAGGTTGTCAAAGAACTCCTAGGCTGGCATCCAGGCTCTCCTGCCCCGCCGCTCTGGGTGCCTTGGCTGCTGTGTCCCAGCGAGGGGGACGTCGCCCGCGCTGGCTGCGGCCACCTGGGCAAGCCGGGGAGCCTTCAGCAGAGCCTTCAGCAGATGTGAGGCTTTCACGGCTGAGGAAATCGAAGAGGGTGAGGGGTAGACCCAAGGGGAGGGTGGGATTTGCTAGTCTGCGTGAGCTAGAACTGGTAACTCCTCCTGGCCCTTGCCCACAGCAGCCAGAAATGGCGATCGGCTCTCCCTGGGTGTCCCCAGTACTCAGTGTGCAGCTTCATGACGAGCGGCTGAGGAGCACCAGGTAGATGGAGCACACAAGAAAACAAACCAAACCGAAGCAGGTTGCTGGCAGCTCGGCGGGACAGCTTCTTCCTGTGAAGAGTTGCCCAATGCCAGCCCGGCTGCACGATGAACCAAGGTGAGGAGTGAATGCGTCCGCGTTTCCTAGAGGCATCCAGTGAGAGTAACTAATTGGCCTGAACATCCTGATGGTATCTGGGCCGGCAGACACGCCACCTCCACGTTTCACCTCCTCCCTTCCCGGGCGGGGGCCGCGGGCAGCGACACCCAACAGCACTGCCATCGCTCGGCTGGTGGGGGCAATGGGTTGACGTCAGGTCAGACGCACCCCGAGAGCGGGATGAGCTGCGCTGGAGGGACCGTTACCAAAACGGCTCCCACGTGCGCAGTTTCAATTTAACCGGGCTGAAGCGTTCACAGAGCCGCGAGCCCTCTCCGTCCCCGCCGCCGGCCCGTGCCAGCCCCGCCGGGGAGCGGCGGGCAGAGGAGCGGGGCAGGGCGGTGGGGACGGGCACGGGCCCAGCCCGGGCTAGAGCGTGCTCACGGCGAGCGCAGGGGAAGGGAGCTGGGCCCCCGCCGGCCCCGCGGGCAGCGCCCGCGCCCCTGGGGGCTCACGCGCCGAGAGAAGAGGCTCCGGCAGACACATTTTATTACGTGAGTTCTGACGACAGCGGTACACCTCGTTCGTGTCGAGGTTTGGCGGGGGCTTTATGGGACAGGGTAGTAGCACGTAGCAGGTAACCACCTCGCTGAAAAACGTTACGGCATTGTACGAAGTACACGGATCCTTCCAGATGAAAGCAGGCATTAGAACGGATTTTGAAGACCTGCCACCCCTGGCTTTCATTTTTGCAGACTTTCTCGTAAAGGTACGTCTCAACGAAATGGGGGACTGAATCACCCGCACCCCAGCCCGACACAAAATGAGCTGAAAAACGGGGAGCAGATAAACAAGCTGAAGTGCACTGGAGTTGCTGACGACCGTGTCCCTCACAACAACGCTGGATCTCAGTACTGGCATCAAATAGACTGAAAGGTCATTAACAGGAAAATATTTTGAATTTTATTTTTTCACGTTATTATCAAGTACACAATTACAATAATGTCACACATCCCTATATGATTCTATGTATTTTGTTTTTTTCTTTTGTCTTTTTTACAAAGTGTACAGAGGGAAGGACGTATACAATATTTAACAGGGTATTTTCTACAGAACAATAATTTATATTATGTCCTTGTAAAAATCTGTACCTTTTTTAAACATTAAACTGAAACATCCATTTTATAGCATTTGCTAAGCAAATTATTTAAGAATTAAAACTAACCTGTAACTAATGTCAGTACATTAACAGTAACTATAATTTCATTTTCTCTTTATACAGACAAATACATTTTACAAAATCCACTTGACCAAACCCTTAATTATTAAAAAAAAAAAAAAAAAAAGTTTCAACATTGTGCTTTAAAAAAAAAAGCGCGTATGATTCCAGGCTACGTAAAAGAAAGAAAATGTGTAAAATTGTGTTCTTTATCTTTCAGCTTATTTAAAAAAATAAAGGTCAAAATGGCTAAAATCCTCGGCAACGCTATGGGAATTTATGCAGATTTTGTACGCTTTTCAGGTTTCCAGTTAGAAAATGCTTGAAGGTAAGAGGGGAAAAAAAAAAAGTCGCAGGAGGGTACACTCTGCAAGACACGAATGGAAAATCTCCACCGGGTTTTACTGCATCTGATTTGGCAAGCAGTAGGCAACAGACAGCTACGGCCATGTAGAAAATCCACTGAATTCACCGGGGATTTTGACGAAGGCACAGTGCAGCGCACCTAGGCATGACACACTAAAGGTTCACGGCCCGTTAGTAGCAATATTGTACAAGAACACGGTGGACAAGTCTGGGGGCACTGCCAAGCAGGCATCGAAATAAAAAAAACATTACACAGTAAAGGTAGTGACACGGCATCTGACTGAACTGCAAATCCAACACAAGTATTTCAGTTTACAGTGAAACAGAAGGGCTGAGCAGTAGGAGCAGGTAACAAAACAAAAGAGAAAAGGCCTAGAAGATGCACATCTGAAAGGAAACCTTTGTCCCTTTGCCACCCCAAACCTGAAATCATCCCCAAAATTCCTGTTCCATTGCAATAGGAAGTTACCTGCCTAGAAACAAGAGCCAACACTGGGCTGGGCCCTGAGCCCTTTCTGTTAGCGAGCTGTTGGTTACAGATCTATCCTAAGCAGGCAGACGGGTCCAAATTCTGCAATCTATCGTCAACCAGCGGCTTTGGTGAGAATTTGAGCAAGGGGAGAGGGGCCGGGCCCTAAAGCCTGGCATGTAATTAAATAGTTTGGGTTTTTTTGCTCTGCGGTTGTTGCTAAGGTATGTGACTTCGTGCTTTGTACATTTATGCTGCAATTAGCAAATGATACAGCGCTATTTTATAATAGTCTTCAGGTGGCAGAATTGCATATAATAATTGTAATGTTCTCCCAGCTGTTTATAAACAGATTAAAAGAACTGGGTTAATTCTGGATACTGTACTAATTAATAAACAGCAGCTTAACATAGCTGCTAATGGCTCAGGAAAAACATTCAGTTTAGAAAGAGTTCTGTTACTATCATAAGTTACTTTTCTTATTAAGGATATCTACATTTAAACACCTCTACTCCTTATGAATGCATCTCCTCCACCCCATCCCTCTCTGAAGCTCTCACTGTAAATATCTCGTTTCCAAAATCGAGGCACCTCTTGGTCTTACATTTTATTCTAAAACAACTCACAATAAAAACGTGACTCAAACACAAACTGTCTTTCAAAGAAACACTAATATACATAAAAGCAGTAAGTTTGAGGTACGTTTACCAGCACGTACAGACAGTTGTCATCTATTAACTCTGCAAATGGAACAACAGTATTTTACGTTCCAACATTAAGACAGCAGTAAATTGAAAAAAACCCAACTCATTTGTAAGACGCAAAACCTTTCAAAGACAAAGAAGCACAGAACAACAACATAACATTTGAGTGTACTTTAGAATTTGCCAAACAGAGATAACAAATGCCCCAAACCACTTTTTAAAAATTTTCCTCTGAAACCTGAATTAAAACGCAGAATAGTTCTCTGCAATAAAGTTAGACGTGTAACTCCTCAAACGGACAATAGTTAACCTGCCACAAAGTCTGTATAGTCAAAACAAGACAATCAGGTGAGCCCTACCGACTTCATCTTCAACATCACAATTCCCCATTTTATGCACACCTCTGACAATTTTATCAAGAGAAATTTAATCTTTTTAAAATTCACGACAAAGATGCATTAACATGGACACTGTGAGTATTAACGAGGTCAGTAAGATAAATATACTTAAATAAACTATTACGGTTGAAAAATTCAGTAAGAGACAGTTTACTTTATTAAATGCAACTTTATTGTTGCCATCTTTTCTTCATTTATTAAACAAACTGAATAGAATTCAGAACACGCTATTGAACAAAAGGTATAAAAGTCAACTAGAAGCAATAATCCTATTTTTATACAGCAACAAATCAAATGCACAGTATGTTTTTTTTGTTGGTTTTTTTTGTGTGTGTGTGATCGCAGGTGATTGGCTTTAAAATAAGCTAACTGCCCGAAAGGCAAAATTCCTTTATAATTCCAGCCATAAGTCTGTGAAAGAGACTTTAAGGCAGACCAACATCTTTATGATGCCGCATAATGTGCTGGTTCTTCTCTGAAGGCCTTCGGAACCCTTTCTTGCAATACTCACAACGGTGAGGGTAGTCTTTTGTGTGAATGGAAATAACATGCCGTTTGAAGCCTGAGGCGTCTGTAGTGCTATACTCACAGTACTCACATTGATAAACTTTCCTGCCACTGTGTGTTTTCATGTGTTTTTTCAGCTCGTTTTGTTGCCTAAAGCCCTTTCTACATCTCTTGCACCTGAACGGAAGATCCTTTGTGTGAACTGAGAGTATGTGGCGACTCAGAATGAAAGGGTCTGCAATCTTAAAGTCACAATGTCTGCATTGGTGCAATTTTTTACCCTTGTGAGCCGCCACATGTTTTTTCAGTTCCGAAGGCCTATGAAAGCCTTTATCACACATATCACACTTATGAGGATAGTCTTTTGTGTGGACTGAAATTATGTGTCGTTTCAGATCACTCGAGTTTGAGCTCTTGTGGTCACAATGCAAACACTGATGTGTTTTACTTTCTTGATGCATAAGCGTATGCTGCTGTAGCTCTTTGGTATCTGAAAAAGTCTGGAAACAAATATCACACTTGAATGGCGTTTCCTTACTGTGTTTAGTCTTTACGTGAGTTTTCAAATTGGAAGAGTCGGCAGATCGGTATTCGCAATATTGGCACTGGTACGGTTTTTCACCAGTGTGGATTCGCATGTGCTTCTTGAGCTCCGATGGATGGCGAAATCCTTTGCCACACTCCACACAAATATGAGGAAAGTTCTTGCTGTGGACAGCTAAAAGGTGATGACTCAGTAATCCTTGTTCTGCTGTCTCATAATCGCAGAATTTGCACTTGTGCATTTTGTTAACACCTTTGTCCCTGTGCACCATCTTGTGAGTAAATAAAGTTCCTGCATGAGAGAAGCTTTTCCCACACTCATCACACTCAATAAGCTTTTCTGTTTTGTTGGTCAGCTTATGACTCTCCAAGTGGTTATGTAAACTTATTTTTTTATTCGTAGTGTAATCACAGTCTGTGCATCTGTATTTCTTCTTAGTAAGAAGGTGCTCTGGGTGGTTTTTCATGTGCCTTTTCAAGAAACCTCTAGATTTAAATTTCTTTCCACAAATCATGCAGGGGTAGACTGTCAATGGATGACCATCAGGGCCAATGATTATTGCTGAAAAACAACAAAAAGCCCTTCATCAATATTATACAACAATGTTACACTTCAATAAATGTCGTATTTCAACCTTAACAGTAAGCTGAATTGTTAAGTAAGATCAGAGTCAGACACATACACTATACTATATAATAAACAAGCTTGTTACTTGACTTTGAGGGAATTACTACTTTCATTCGTTCCTATTATCAGGAGAAAGGAAATACTGTTTTTTGATGGAGACAACCAAAGCATCACCCAGGTGTTCTGCACCTCAAATAATTCTACTTTGAAGAATTCTGACCAAGTTCACACGTTAAATACACACAGAAACCAATGCTGGTGCAAAGAGCAGCAGCCAACCTGAGTATTACATAGTAAGCATAGCACAGGATCTTCTTTGACTTTCCACAAATCTGTAGATAAAGTTTAATTTGGCAGTTTCATCACCTACTGCTGACTACAATTCACAAGTCCCCAAACTAACACCTCCTTCTTGTGCCATCTGTCACAGTTACAATCTGAAGAAGTATCAAGGAATCAATGAGAATACATTTCACATACGGACACCTCAAAGCTTTGGAACTTATTTACACTCATAAGTCAGCCTGATTTGTTTATCCTGAATTTGTCTAGGCATGCTAAAAAGCTCTCTTTTCCAAAAATGTTTTAGAAGGAGAACTGACTAAGCAGCTGGAAATAGAAAAAGCAAACCTTAAGATTAAAATTTGCCTGGTTTACTAATTCAGTGCTAGACAAAACAGAACTACAGTTAAGTCACAATTTGGAAAGAAACTTTTAGTATCATTTAAGGCAAGGCTACTAAAGAAAACAGTCATGTGCTTTTCAACTTTATCAGACCAAATAAATCATTCAGACCATAACACACAGTAACAGCAGAACCAAATAATGCCAAAAAAGCACATCTGTTCTTACAGATGCAAGTAAGAACATTGCCGTGATCCTCAAGGCAATTTATTTCACAATTAAACCAGAGAAGGATATAGAAGTTACACTACATACTGTAACATACAACGTTCAGATTTTGCAGTTACATTTCATTATATCAGCTCAGTAAGTATTGTTCTATATATTTTCAATAAAGACCAAAAGCATTTTTAAGAAGTACTGTTTATCTAACATCGCCTTTAAAAAAGTTACATTAAACACTAAAATTGGTGTGGCAAGTTAAGTACATAGGTTTTTAACCTTTTGCTATAATACTGTTTTTTTCTATGTCAGAGGTGGTTTCCTCTGAAACACTCCCCACAATCCAAACCAGCTATGTATTTAAAAACTTTAAAATAAAATATTCACTCATTTATGATGTAGAAGTGTTGTCAACAAAATAATTCCCAAAATAATCACTGTTTTTTACAAGATATTGCACATGCTATCAGCAAAGTATGTCTTTTTATGGATAGGTGCCTGGAGGAACAAAACTATAGCCAGCCACCAGATACTCACCTGTTTGATACTGCCTAGACTCAGGTCTCCTTTTTTTCTTTGGTTTTTGCTTAGCCAGTCTCCCAAGTCCAGCAGACTCATCTATGTGCAAAAGAGCACTTGCAGTGCCATTCCGACTTTCAATGCCATCATTATTATTACCTAACAAGGTAAGTTAAAAAGTTACCTACCATTATCACTCTACAGATTATTAGAGCAACAAACTCTACAAGGATAATAAAAGAAATGATAAACTATTATCTGGTCATTTAAATCAAACCATAATAATGTACAGGATGAGCTGCAAAACTTCTCTTTCTGTTGTAACTTACGAATTATGTTTGGTATTACGAACCTAGAAGAATTGGCTTTGTTAAACTAATTTTACAGGAGTACACAATTTACAGGAATTAATGGTTTTCCATTTCACACAGAATTCTCCTTTAAATGCAGTATTTTTTGCATTTCTTCGGTTGCTAATTATGCTCAAAATGTTTAATATCAGTAAACAATAGCATGACACAATATTTACTGTGCCCTATTTTCTTCCCAGTCCTGAATTACATTCATGTGTGAACTCCCATTCCCTTCTGGACATCTGAATTCACCTGACTGAAGTTTCTCACACAGCAAGTTTCAGAACTGGAACTGCGATCAAAGAATCATTCTGAACAGCCCATAACCTTGCATACAAAGTACACTACTTACTATTTGCACACCTGATGCTTTAACACTTACAAATTCTTTCTACTGGGAACAAAAGGCATGCTCAGTATCGTATAATAGAAAAGAAACAATCTTTGCCGCACAGAGCTTCGTGTTTAATACACAAATGGTATCACTGGATGTAAAACAAACATGAAAATTACAGGTAAATATATCTATATATTTGTGAAGGTATTTACTGGCAATCAGTTTAACATTGGTGATTGAAGGGCATAAGTAAATTCTGAATAACAAATTTTGTGGTTAAGTATTTACTTGAATCAATGGAAGGCAACAGGTCCTAGTGAAAGCAAAGCAGACAAATAAGACAGGAAAATTGAAGAGGAAGAAAGTGCAAGATGCTCAATAGCTGTTCCCTTTGTAGAGTGCCAAGAATGAATATTCATGATTAATGTAAGAAGACTCAGAGCCAGGAATAGGCATGTGCAGAGCCTGAAGATTCTGATCTATATGCTAGCTCAAGCATTGAACAGCAAATGTGGCAAGTGACAAACATTGAAAACAAAAACCAGTTTCACATCTTAGATGTAGAAAGTACAGTTTGCAGCAAATGCATGAAGAGTGCTTCTAGAGTATAACACAGAACAGGCCCCAAACATTTTCCAATACTAGAATAAAATTGCAAAACCCTTCTGGAATGTAAAGCACAGTGGGACTGTGCTTTGCTACAATACAGCAACAAAACAAATTTAACATTTTAAGATGCCATTGTTATCAGCTCTTAAACCCTCTTTTAAGTGGAGAAGAGTTCTGAGAAGTGCAGATGACAAAACTCTGCAATTTTTATGCCTTCGCTATTTCTTCCCTTCCCCACCACCTCTCACCTTGCATGTTAGGGTGCTTACTGCTGACAATGCAATGACTCCACTGTTTCCCACATTCTTAAATTCTCCTTTCAATTCCATCTCTCTGTTCTTAATACACTCTGCTCAATTTTCTCCTCCTTCTTCAAAATCACTGAATGTTCAGTCTACAACTGTTGTTTCGAGTTCATTTAATCGCATTTTTAATTCACACTCAACCTGGCTTCTGTCCTTTCCTCTCCACTGAAACTGTGCTCACCAGTGTATGGCCAAAGATAAGGCTCTGGGTGTACTACCATCCATCTCCTAAACATTTAACACATGCTGCTCCCTGAAATCTTGCCCTCCCTTGACTTACATTTGTGATTCCAGCCCCCATTGCATTCTCAGCACTTCCCTGCCATTTGTTTGCTGGCACCATCACCACGTTCCACATAATGCAGATATAAAACCTAAGTTTTGTCCTCTACTCCACTATTTCTTTTGCTTTGTTTACTCAAATTATGTTTAGAAGGAGAACAGGGCAATATGGAAAAATTTCTACAACTAGATTTTGGTCTACCAGCTTACATAAGTTTGGGAAATCAGTTGTGCACCAGTTGGTGCTCAGATACTAACGACAAAGACAAATGGCTCTGCATGCTGGAAATATTCTCAAGGTTCTGCTATAATTTTAAGATGTGTCCCTCCATCTTCTTTTTTGTTACTCAATTATTTCCATTAGTGAAATTATGTATTTATATATTCATCTAGAAAGGATTTAAATCAGGCTAGAGGTAGGTTAGTGCTGCTTTTCACTATTACACTGAATCTTACTTATTCCCATTTGCTTTTATTTTACCCCCAAATAAAAATATTCAGTTCTACTCCCAAGCCAGCTCTGACTGTGTCCTCAAACTGTGAAGGACAGATGTACTTGAGATGCAATTTTTCAGCTGAAAGCTCATATACTTCCCCTTCTACATCAAGAAAATATGAAGGAAAATGCCTGTTAAAATAGGAATAAGAAGAAGTCTGCCTTACAGCTGCTCCTTCTCTTTCTAATTTTAAGGCTCATTATGCCAAGAAACTATTCTTAAACTAAAACTTTAAAACAAACACAAAAGCACAACTACTACACTACCTTCCACAAATCCCAGACATTTTGCTATAGACAGTGTCACCAGGAAGAATTCTTTGAATGTTACCTACCATAAGCTGCTGCCCAAGCTATGGGCATGAAAGTTTTAATTTCAGTGTCATCAATCTGCTGTTCATGGGCTACTGCTGCATCCTCCTCTCCTACAATCACTTCCATATAAACCTCATCAGCTATTTCTGCAACATCTAAGAGAAAAAGAAGTCAAGAAAAAATTAATAGGAACACTGCACTGTTGAAAGTGAAAACCCCTGTTCCCAAACGAAAGCCACCTACTTACTTAAGTCTTCATCTTCATGCTGAGAATCATTTACAGTCATGTAAACCATTTTCTCCCTTGGAATACGAATACTGCTATTTTGATCAAGTAATCCAACTGCGTGGTCATTCTCTGGCTCGCTCTCGACAATGTCTACTGTGCCCCCTAATTAGGAAAACCATAGCAAAATATTTTAAATACACTTTGTTCAAATCCTATGCTAAACTGCAGAAAACTGAAAGTGTGTAACTCTTTAACATTTAGATCCACAGCTCTTTACAGGTGACTTGAGAGAAACCACAGTCTCTAATTATGCAAAATTTCAAATGTCAAGTTAGGGTATTCTAAAATGAGCGTATTTTACCTAAATCA
Organism: Phaethon aethereus; assembly: GCF_964289735.1. Taxonomy (NCBI): domain Eukaryota; kingdom Metazoa; phylum Chordata; class Aves; order Phaethontiformes; family Phaethontidae; genus Phaethon; species Phaethon aethereus. The sequence goes on from NC_138575.1 coordinate 131,955,472, forward strand.
TCTTCTCCAGGATCTGCTTTGAATATATAGACCTTGATGACTTCTGGACAAATGCCATCCACTTTACACGAGCCACTTTCTGACTCTGCTTCCATGGTAATTTCAGCAGAACCTTCGTGTTCTATCTTACCAGCATCATCCACTACAAAAACAAATTATTACAATTATCCAGTCATACAGAGACAGACATATACGAAAGACTTTATTACATTATTACTCAAGTTTGGAAGCAGTTTAAAATTATGTTGTGATAAAGAACCTACCCATAAATATTTTTTTCATGTCCTTGAAAACAATGACAATAAACACAGAAAGAAATTCAAGTTCTATCTTCTAGTTACGGGGGGGAAGAGCAAGATTGCTGCAGTGATACAACTAGAAACATGAGCACCACACCAGGCTAATTCCTACTAATAGGGAAACAGTGATCTGCAGCAAGATGATGGTAGGAAGAAACTACACATTAGTACTTACTCTGTGGCATAATTTCAGTTATTCTCAGTGTTAATTGCTTTCTCCTTCACAACTAATAAGCTATTAACTGCTTTTTTCAAAAGCGTTATCTGTGCTCAACCCTGTCTCTAAGGCAAGCGGTACTACTTCTGCCAGTCAGACCTAGTTCCTTGCAAAGCAGTGTTATTGAAGCTCCTTCATCTGACTAGAGAGGAAACCTAAATGAAAACTACAGGAAGAAAACCCTCCACTTTTCTCACCCGCTCCACAGCTGAGGGATCAAGCACAGTGTCAAAGCGCTGCCCTGATGCTACAGCACTGGTGAACCTATTCAACTGATTGCTCACAGTGCCCTTACTGAAAGGGTCTTGCACTGCATTTTATGCTGTAGTCCTATATACTCTCTTTCCTATCGTCTCAAATTTTGTTCTGCTTTCAGAAGTGCACCAACACCATGCTTCAGTTTGAATTGCCATAACTTGCCTAGGCCTCCCACATAAACCTGGCTAACAGCCAGCTTTATGCGGAACACATTTCTGATTTTTAAGACATATTCCACATAGGCATGCGCACTCACACACCATCTTACTTTACCAAGCATGGGCTTTCAAGAAATAAATACTAAACATGCATTCACAAAAATCAAATCCAGCATCACAAGACCTTCAGAGAATGTCCCAATTTCAGAAGCCTCAGAAGTTTCTTGAGTATTGAGATTATTTAAGAATTCTTAACATGATGGCATACTTTTGTAATTTGTGACTTTATTGTTTATAAAGTCACTTATAGAGGCTGACACGGCTCCCTCAGGGCCACGCATAACTCCAATTCATGACAAGAAGACATGACATTTATACTGAAGGAAATGTAAGAACTGTCCTATAAATGCTGTAGAATTAGGCTACCACGCCTAGCACATACAAAATACTTAATGAAGTATGTTCATTTTACCGCCATTCATTAAACTACCCTCAAAACTAAACCATAGCTTAACTACTCAGTAACTGCAACTCTTCCATTGACTTTAAGATCTACTTAAAAAAAAAACACAAACCATTATTACTATTATTCTCCTGCCATGAAGTCAATAAATTACCCTTTAAATAAGATAAACTAACACATATTCTGTCTCATGTATCAAATACAACTGTATTTAAGTACAATTTCTCAATCAAGCATCATTATTCACAAAGAAATAGGAGTGATATTAAATTATGAAGCACTAAAATAAACTAATCTATCTCCTCACCAAAAGACCAGCAGAAAAAACATTAAATACTCTTATGCCAAGTTCATGACCAACGGCCATTGTACAGAATGTTTCAAGCAGTACGATGCTTAAAAAATGATATTGTGTCACAGGACAACATAACGTCTTGCAGCTGAAACCCCAAAGCATTTCAACAGTAAGAACTTTAAGATGTTCTTTTAAGTAGTGTTAACAGTGTAGCTCCACAGTACATATATTCAGCTATTGAGCAGACTTTCATAAATTCTTTGGCATATGCATGAAACACCAAACATCACTGGAACTCTGACAAAAAGAAAATTTGTTTTAATTCCTACACTAAATTTATGTAGATGTTCTCCTTTTAACTTGGCTGTTTCCAGTGTCACGCACGTGTACTTGGAAGGCTTTCAAATCAGCCTAGACTGATTTTACACTGCTGAAGCCAAAGGGGAAGTCTGCCACCAAGCTCAACTGATGCTGGAACATACTCAAGGATGGAAAATTATGGCTGAAGCAATCAAAGAGAAAACAAACCTACGTGCACCAATGTGAAACAGACTGGTTTCTTTTAGCCAAAACCGAGTTTTTTCTACTTCCATACATATATAGAAGTATCCATTGATAACACTCACACAACAGAGGAATTCTAGATCTTAAAAAGACATTCCATTTACTCTTTGAAATAAGTTCTCCAAGGTTCAAAGTAATCTTTTAAACAACATGATTAAAAAAAATTGTTATACAATTTAGAGTTTTTTTATCCCCGATTCCCTCTATATTCAACAGTGTTTTTAAAATGTAACAACTAATCTTAATATTTTTAACAATTTTTTTAACAATCCATTAAACTGTTAGGAAACCGATGTGTAGGAATATTAGGCCAACTTTTCTCATCCAAAAGGGAAAAATTTCACTCTTGACAGGTGGTAATACTTGAAAAACTAAACTCCCTGAAGGGCTTGAAAAGTAATAGTATTTGCAGTATAGTAGCAAACAGGTAACAGGAAGAAAGATAGGGTGGAATGAAAAAGGTATAAGAAAGATAAAAATCAGAAAAAGAGACAAAGCAGGTGAAAGAGAATAGGTATATATCACACAAAGCACCATCTCCACGGTATTTTGTGGTATAGCTACGTAAGCATTTATCTATATAGATTCATTGATGCTCTGGCAGCATTTATGACATTTGATTTCTATTTAACACTTTCCTTATGTTTCTGCATTCTCCACATATCTCAATCTCACAGAGAAAATGATATTCATAAATACTTGACTGATCAATGTTTGAAGTTGGAACGCTGATGTTTGAATTCATTCAAATTTACAGCCCATCAAGGGATCTCACAAATACCATGCATGACTGATCTTCTCTCACATTGTTCCTCTTTGAAATTAAAAAACAAAACAAACAAAACCAAGCAAACATTAAAAAAAAACAACAAAAACCCCCAACCTTAAATGTATTACTTAAGCTTAAAAGACATCACTTCCTTTCAAGTAGGGAGCCTGGGCAGTTATTAAACTAATCACAATTTAGATGACAGAAAAAAGTTCAGACCAGCATTAGTCCAATGCTGTCACACCTTATGCCTCCATTTAATGATATTAACTGAACACTAAAAAGTTTAAATGTATTATTTCTTCCCCCCTCTACTAGCTGGTAGCTTTACTTCAGTAAACAAGTAGATTCAGACTAATTCTCCAAGTAAAAAAAAAAGGGGAAAAATTATTAGACACATTATGTTATGTAAATTGCAACATTCTATGGCTAGTTTGCTGACCTTCTTCACAGACTTTGCTGATCAGAGGAGCCTGCTCTTTGCATACTATGAGCTGTAGGAAACAGCTAAAAAAAGTATGCGCTTCGCCAGTGTTGCAATAATTGCTTCCATATAAAGACAATGCTTGATTTTTTTATTAAAAGCACGAACAGTTGAGAAAAGTGTCACACAAAACGAAAGATGTAGCATATTTAAAGCCTGTCTAGTTACTATTTACATTACAAGGAAATCAACAAAAAGAGACCAACAGATAAAAAAAGGAATAAAGAGTAAAGCAAAGAAATAAAAGAGGCAACATTAACAATGGATTGTTTAATGTGTTCTATTATGAAGACAGAGTTTTTCTCCTAAAAATATTACACCTAATGAAAAAATCATATAATGTCATAAGCTATAGATAATCAATAATTATCTCCTGTATCTTTACCCTTCTATTAAAATATGTCCAATGGCATTTTTGGGACAGAAACAAGCTCCTGTGCACTGATAATAAAAACAATACTTAAAACCCAGCTGAGGCCAGTTTCCCCATATAGGAACATGAATGCTAGACCAAGATCCTGCATTTGCTTAAATGGTACATCTTTTGCTTAACCATGACATATACACTTTCCTCAAGAGGTTGGTTTTAGTTTTTTATACCCAATATTTAATGGATCAGCAGATACACTTTGTAGCCTTGCAGTCTTTTACTCCTAACTAGAAAAAATGCAAGTATCTGTAACTCTCTTTATTTTTTTAATGGTTTCCATAAGCTTTTATATTTGTTCTTTCCTACCATTCCTCCTTTACCTGTGATTAAATGAGGAAAATAAAAGGACTGTAAAAGATAAAATTCACCTAAGCACTAAGATACCTTCCATCTTCAAGTACACACTGCTCATTGCTAAATAATGCACTGAAACAGTGCTTAGAAACATTCTAAGAAAAAGTCTGTCTCTACAGCAGTTTAACAGATCTTAAAATCTGTCTGTGGAGCAATTAGACAAGAATCATCTATGTTATCAGCCTCTATGTCCCCAAATCATTCTCTTCCCTGCTAAAAAAATGCGTATCATGGGATACTTGCCTGCTTACAAAACAAACAACCCTATTTAACCATTCTTAATGGAAAAGGACACTGCTAACTATTCTGTTTTCTCTAAAATAGATTAAAAGCATGCTGTATTCCCCAGACAGACTTTGTTATCTGTGATAGAAACGTTTCACTTGTACTTCACTTGATGGCAGAGAATTCCTAGACCACTGAAGAAGTTATTTTTACCGTCCAGTTATTTCTTAAATGGCAAAGCAGGTTTCCTAACCTGTGAGAAAATAGAAATCTGATCTATTTTAATGCCATTGCCATTACACATGAGCAACCGCACATCCTATGCGCCTGAAGCTCCCCTCAGGGCAGCAATCTAGCAGAGGAGAACTTCCTGAGCTCCAAACACTAGTCCCTCTCGCCCTGCTCTCCCCAGCACACAAACCAGATGAAGCTCTGAGGCATCACTCAGCTCAGGGAAACTCTCATCTCCCCCACCTCTCACTGTGAACTCCTGAGCAGCCTTGGCTGCGACAACTGTTCCTGCCATTCCAGCAATCAGCCAGAAGCATGGCAGCAAGTTCTACCTCACAGAAAAAACAACGTTACTTCCTGCATCTTTAAGAATCTCCAGGGAAAAAGAGGGAGGTACTTATTTATGCTAAAAAAGTAAATAAAAGCATTTTGTTTTCTTGACTAGAAGTCTACTGGATGGCCTTAATGAAGGCAAGAACTTTATGGCTTTGTTGATCAGATCCATTGCTTTCAACTTAAACATCCAACAAGGATAAGAAAAGACAGGTTTCGCCTAGACATATGAAAAGATGCAATCATTATTCTCTCTCTTTGAGTACCCTGGGTTCTGACTCCTGTAATGAAAAGCGTTAATTCAGATACAGTAAACAAAAGACATGTCTAACTCAGAGGAAAGTAAGGATATGGATGCACATATCTGCAAACGTCTTTCCCCTCTATTTGCAAACATCATATAACTTCCTAAAACTGCAGCTTAAACTTTGTAAGGGTACTCTTCCCTCTCTATAGACTCCCCTTGTCAAAATTCTTTAATGCCTCACCATTCTTACTGCAATTAAATACGAGTATGTCAGAGTACAACTGATGTACTCTGTGTGTCAGACTCAGAGTATGTGTCTTACTTTGCTAAATCAAATAAATCAGACAAGCAAAGAATCTTAATTTCCATTTTATGGCTAGGTGCAAGGCACTACTTTCCTTGGTTAGTAAATGCTGGGGCAGGGGGGTGGTGGTGTTTTGACAAACACTAGCTAATCTCACCATTACTGTTTCACTTACAGAGAAACGATTTTCCAAGTCTTCAAATTTGCTACCAAATAATTAGTACCAGTGTGAGCCAGAACACAATTTATCCTTTCCTGACCAAACTTACGGACTGGCTTGTTATGGCACATGTGAAAGAAAAAATGGTTTCCTTGAATCCTTTTCCAGCTACTAACTAGTAGCAGTTTGCAGTCTTTGTTGAACGAATATCTGATTCTGCTCTGCCATTATGTGCCCCAAATCTACCATGGATCAAAAATGAAGCTTGAGGGCAAAGACAAAAGTGTCCAAGAAAAAAAGCTGAGTACATCAAAAGGTAAGCAATAACATAAGCTGTGCCAAGAAACATTATCTTGGAAATGAAAAAAACAAAGGCATAACAATGCAGAAACTAAATTAAATCCAAATGGGAAAAGAAATACTAAAATACTGAGTTTACTGAAGAAAAGTCACAGAATTAAACCCACAAATACTCTTTAAAAAGACAAACCAGTCTGAAATCAAGAAAGAAGGTAGAAAAACAACATCAAAAAAAGTACATAGATTAGCCCTTTCAAAACAAATACTTTCAGGATAAAGCTAAGAAAATTACCTTATTTTAAGAAAATCTATGTAGACTCAGTTCATTAGGAACAAAAATGGAAACACTTAAAGAGAGCCACAAGATAGGCAGAAGACAGCAAAAAGATTTTGCTAATAACCTCCACTGAAGAATATAGACTGAGAAACCTATGACAGAAAGAGCAGTGTCATCCCCTGCTTTGTAAGTGACTAGATAAAAGAAGATAGGCAAATGCAGCCTGAAGAACACAGTCTAGCTCCCAGATCTGGGAAGCAGATACTATAATGGCAGACAAAATTAAATTCCAACATATATCCCAGCAGTTAGGTTTGCCAGAATCGAGCACAAATTTACAGGTCAGGATGAAAAAATCAAAAACTAGGCTGATGTTACTACCTTTTAAAAACCACTTAATACTAAGTTCAACTGAAGAACTGAGACAGTCAACAGATCAATAAACACATATACTGTATACTGCAAATGCAAATGCAAAAAAAAAAAAAAGGAAAAGTCAAATGATGTTTTTCATACATGGAAGAGACTATTTGGCAAGATAGTCTTTCCTTGATGGAAAAGCACTAGAGTCTGACTTCACAACCAGAAGAACTTGTTATGCAGGCTTTAAACACAGTAGGTGGTAATAGGGAACTTCCCTTTAAAATGAACTGTAGAGCATACTTAACATTTTAAACACAAATAGAAAGGATGTATGTTTTGTAGCATAACAATTGCTTTAAATGCTACCTTATTTAAGGTCCTAAGCAAAGTATATTGCAAGACTATCAAGAGGCATTTAATATTAAATAAAGCATGAAACTGCAGAAATACATGACTGAAATTGAGACTATCCCAGCACAACTGAACAATTGAACTCCTGTGTCTTCTGCCAGTTACCACCTGTTGACAACTGGTACATCTAAGAAGACTTCCTAGCTGGGTGGGTATTTTAGGGATCATGCAATATGGCATCTACCAAGACATTCTGACTTCATTCAGCCACTGGCAATGGTTGAATGGGACATCTATCTACCCAACCCTCTCACTTGAATTTCCACAGACACAGTTTGCAAAGTGTTCCTATGACAGCAGCCCCAGAGGCCTCACTCTGCTGCCCATGCTGCAGGATGACAACCTGCAGGGGAAGGGTGAACAGAGAGGAGCAACATCATTGTAAACAGCTACAGTCAGGGACATGAAACAGGTAAGGATCACCACCAGAGTATTTACACAGTCAATTATCCATAGGTGGATTATCCACTTTGTTACCTAACTATGCTGCAGGTGCAGAAGCATTTGAGATGCTTTCATCTGATCTAACTCGAGTCCAGAATCAGAAAGTTTTATCTGTACCATAATGTACAGAGTGCATTTACTAGTTTGGATAAATACTATCTCAGAGAGCAGCATCCCTGATCTATTTCACCTCAGTATGATCTTGCAGCTTAATTTTACAATATTTTGTGTTATCCATATTTTGCATTATCCCATTTCATTGTTTTCCCAGATAATAGAGAATTAACTGTACCTCATATAAACTCAAAACATGGCTGCACAAGGTTACTCAAGGAACTCAAGAGATGATAAATTAAGAAATGCAGTGATCCTAGGTAAGGAGAAGCAACATTAAAATCCATAAGTACAGAATATAAAATTAAAACAAGTTATTATACATTTCAAAAGTGTCCAAAGGAGAAAAAAAAAAAGAAAAGAAAAAAAAAGGTAACTGAAGCAGAGCATGAAGTATACCTCATCAATGGAGTCATTTAACGCTAGACAAAATTGAAGCGCCTGAAATGGCAATTAAACAAACCAGTCTCACAAATCTTTTCTATTTCTATGACAAACAAATGTTAGGCAGTGACACTGTGATGTTCCTAGGTGCTGCACTGAGCAAGCATTGTAATAAGTAACATACTTAGATTAAGCTCTAGTTTGCACAAATGGATATCCTCAGTAGAAAAAGGACTGATGATATGCTGGTTTTCTCCACCCTCTACTTTAAAGTCTTTTGAAATATGATTCAAATGGATTGTGCCACTGTTCCTAAGGGAGATTAAGGTATTCACAGTTGCTTCTCAGCTATGAGCAGCAACAGCTACTCTTTGTTAGCAGCATACCTCTGTCCTTTGCTTAATCAAGAGAAGAAAACACATCCTAACAACAATGAAAACTATTGTTGCCCGTATCTAACTATAAATGGGGTGGAAGGGGAGCGGGCTTAGCAAAAAACAAGACAAGGATAACAAATTGTCATTTTGACTTCCAAAAAACAGAGGTTTTTTTACTTTCCCTTTTCCATGAAAGAATTTTTTTTGTTTTCTTAATGTCTTTGCCGTAATCTTAGTAACCTGCATACGCGCGTTTTCAAACAATGTCACATTTATTTTCTTTCAGTTCTTACTAACTATATGGCATTTAGTTTACTGGAATTCTTACTCTTTTGCTCATATGCTATAAAATGCCACAGAAATAATTTATAATCAGACATGCATTTGCCAGTATTTCTCTACATTAGTTTCACCAGAATTTTTAGCTGGTACATGTTCCTAAGATACCACCATCTGAGTACATTTGTGAGATCTGCGTTTCATTAAATAACACAGAAAATACGGTTTTGGTACTGTCGTAAGCCCTTCCTCGGGTATTTAAAGCACCACCCAGGCCCGTATCGTAAGAATTTCAGTGGCTTTACCCAGATACTTACAGGAAATCATAAGGTAATCTTCACAGTTGCCCTTCTCCTCTTGATGTTCCACAGGGATTCCATTGGCATCGATCACTGCCTCTGATGCACAGTCTGCCACTAAGACTTCTTCAGAAACAACATCTGTTCCCAGAGTATCAGTGACAATATCTGCTTCTTCAACGTTATCATGAACTACATGTTCTACATGTCCAACTTCAGGTACATGCATTGACTCACTTGTCAGTACATGTTCTGGTATAGACATTGCTTCTGCTGTTATGTCAGAAGCTAAAACATCATCTGGGACAGTGCAATGAGCCAAAGAAACCTCTTCAGCTACGTCTGTGTCCAGCACTTGTTCAGGAATAATGACAGTTTCAGATACATCTGGCTCCTCCATGATATCTGGGCACTGAACATCCTCAATAACAACATCCTCAATGACATCTTGGATTACTACAGAATCTGGATCATCAGGAACAAAATTATGCACGGTTATATCTGAGTCGACTACATCTGAAACAAATACTGTTTCCTGTACTTCCACAACAATTTGATCTCCATCCATATGTCCTGCATCAGCTCCTGAAAAACAGAATTAAAATAGCAGTTAAACTGTAAAACTAACTCAGATGAAGCAGTTAATAATTGAAATTACTTCTATCTTACTTCAACTTTTACACTATGCTGCAATTTAGTAAAAGAGGTATAATAGCCTGTAAGCAATTAAGATAGGCAGGTATATAGGGAGCTGATAAAGCAAGTCCTCAGTAGATGCTAACATAACTCAGGATGAACAACATTTTCTCTCCTGGAAAAGGTTACCAATTTTTAGACTCTCCCCCAATATCCAACTATTACTTAACAGAACCATTGCTCATTCATATTGCCCCGAGTAATGAAAACAACTGAAAATCGGAAGTGACTACTCTACACAAAAGATTGATGCAGCATAGCACTTTTAAGCAAAGACAGAATAAATGACAGTCAATAGCACCGAATGTGAATACTCTTATCTACATATTATCTCCTGACAGACCTGTTGGATCAAAAAATGCATTTGGCTCATGTGGCTGCAATTCAAGCCCATCTTCATCCATGGCCTTTTACTCTCATCAGTCACAGTGTCTGCAGAAGGCAAAGAAAAAAGGTTATTTAACTTGTATTATGCTGTGAAGGTTGCCCCTGCCTGTGCACTGAAAAGTGGAAATTTTGGGCACATGGCAGTTAACAGGTAACACCTCGTGACTTTAAGATGGACCAGACTTCACTCAGCATACCACTGTTTGGGATTCCAGAAATACTACTCTAGAACACCAAACACCCAGGGTGTGAGTAAGAGGAGTGTGAGCTCCAACACTCCACGTCCATTTCTCAAAACCCCACAGTTCCACAAACAATCCTTCCTGATAAAGGATATGAAAATATGATTACTTATTACAAAGAAAAAAAATTAAGACAAAGCCTAGACAAGTTCATGCTCAAATCTCTTTTGGATGGTGGGGAAGACAGCGTTGTCAAATCAATAAAGCTCAGTAAGGTAAGTTAAAGGTAGACAGCTAATAATCTGAAATGCACACCACTTTTGATGTCCCGTGTTCATACTTGGGCAGTCAGGAGGATGTCACTTATGTCACTTCAGGAATTGAAATCATCACTGTAATCTGCTTCCAGAACATAACATCATATGTTTTCAAACCCTGGATGTATAAGTATTTAAAAAACTCCTGCCCTAAGACAAAGTACCTATTCGTTTTTGTATTAAAAAATATAACCAGTTCTCAAAAATCACCAAATGTCATATTCTACCAAATTCCTTTGAACAGACTGTCAACATTTCTTCAATGCATAACAACTTAAGATTTCAATCTTCTTAACAAAAGAACCAAACAAGACCACAAAGTTAAAATACTAAAATCTGAAACTGCAATCTAAATTTTAATGCTTACCTATTGCATTATAATTAGGATCAGGCAAACCTAGCTGGGTAAATTGCAAACCAACATAAACTTGTACTACTCCCTTGCACTTAGTCCAGCTAGTTTCCTAAGTGCAGAACAAGCAAGAGGCAAGGGAATGTTGCTACACGTTTCTGCTTGTGTTTCTCTACGAGTGAAAGATGCGATTCTCCTTCCTCCGAACATTTTTCAGAGCGACAGGCAGGAATCTCCCCATTCCTGTGACACTTTCACAAAAGACCTAGAGAAAACATTAAGATTCTGCCCAAGGTTTCCATAAGAATCATAACCTTTCCAATTACGTCAACTAACATTTACATCAATTAATCCTTCATGGGGAAAACTGCTATACAAAAGAAAATTAACAACCACTCCAAAACACAAACCTACAACCATAATCTGTAGCAAGTATTTTCTAGATTTCACCATTTTTCCAGGTCAACTTTTCTCAACTCTTCATAGCTAACCACCTAATTTGTATAGGAGAAAATGTATTCTTACAAGTTGAGGGAGAAATATAGCCAGAAATTGAACTAGAGGAAATGCAGCAGCAGTCTAATAATTTTCCGAGGGGTCCCATATTTGTATGATGTTCAGTTGGAAGGCCTCTATATTTTAAAGACAGCTACACTAACACATAATTGTGATGTCCAGTTGGACATAAATCACCTCACAATTATTCTGACTGCCAAGCATTTCTGTCAGAAGCACTCGCTATTAACAGGAACAGCTCATCACACAGATGCTTTTTTCAGAATCAAAAGCAAAAGAAAAGTGTTTCTCGGCCTCAGATACAAGACATAGCTTGACTGATGACAATCAACTTTTGCCATGCCACAGAAACAAGAACAGAATACAAAGTTTCATACAGTCATTTAAGCAGGAATTACTCATATCCAAATCGGTTTACTTCCATCTATTCAGTATACACCTAGCCAGTCTATTACAAATTTCTTTCTTATTCATCTTGTCATCTTTTCTGTGTTGTCTTCCCTGTTTAGTTTCTTCTTTTCTGTTGCTTCTTCTCCTTCTTGTGTGCCTGCACCTATATCATGTTCATTACGTCCTCATCTGCTCACTTAATCTCTCCAGCTTATAACTACAGCATGCTCCCATCATTCACACACAGCCATGCTACTCATAAATTTGTAGCAAAGACTGTATAAGCAATTCAGAGATTTTTTTTTTTTTTTTGAGAAGGCGGCAGCGGGGATTAAGGGTTGGCAGAAATAAATTGCCTCTGTCCTCGGGCAACACACACATAAGAAGGTAGCACTTGCTGTCCAGCTCTCTGGGAAAAGTCAGGAAGCTGTTTCTGCCTGTGCTTTTGAGGATTGTATTATCATACATATTAGCCTCTGATCAGCTGGGACCCAACCAGCTTGAAGTGCCAGTTTACCACTAGCTACTGGAAGAACTGGCATTTGTTTCCTCCGCTTCCTGCTTTCATCACCCACCTGACCACCACTCCACCACAAATTCATACTTCTTATGATTCATGCATGTACTTTCTCTACCCTATCCTCTCCCCAAATTCCTCACTGTCTCTATGACTGAGGCTCTTTCATTGTCCTTCTGCCTATCCTCTTCACCCATGAGAGCCAGAGGCTGCCACCACTACTTCCCGGCTTCCAGGACAAGTCTGTTGATGCCATCACTTCGCTGCTGCTCTCACTGCTGCACAGACTCCAGGCGACAGACGCCAAAACCAGCAAGTCTCTGTGGTGTTCAAGACAGTGCAGTTTCATAAGACACTGCTACCAGCAGTGACAACCCAGCAGACCTTCAGATGCATACTCTGCACAGTAGTGTGGCCTCTTCTGGTCTTTTCACCTACAGAGGCATAGTATGTGCAAAACGAAGGCTCAGGTTCTACAGGAACTGAAGCCGTTTCCCAGGCACATTGGTCTAAGACTGAGTCTAAGAAGGGACAGAGATTTATGCTTTGGTACTTGGTCCAAAGAAGAAAAAAACACCAACCCTTTCAGTGAATGAGTTTCTTCCTAAATAAGGTTTCTCATAATGTGGTTTTGTACCCAGACCCAGACAACAAATTTATGCACAGAAATCCTTACCCCTGTGCAGGACTACAAGGGCTTTAAAAGTGCTCCACTAGAGAACAGACCCCCCACCTCCACAGAAATTTGCTGCGGAAAGAGGACTAGAAGAATATGCAGGCATTTAAAACACAACTTAATTAAACTGTCTAAAATTATAGAAGTGCCTAAATCAAAATCTGCATACCAAAAAGGCATCAAGACATTTGTTCATGGATAGGGAAAAAAAATTCCCTAAAAATTTCCTGAAACCATCTCAGGTTTTGAGCATTCTAACCCGTAGAAGAGAAAATACTGTGTCTCTTCATGCTTGCTCTTCTTCCGAGCAGCGGGTCAGCACAGGGGCCCAAGACTCAGACACACAAAGGAAGGTATGCCACATGGTTCTGTACCACCAGCTCTGTGATGAAGACACTGTTCTACAACATGAGAAATACAAGAGCTTCTTGTTGCAAGCACCACATCAACCACCTTCAAAATTCCTTGGCACGCACCCTAACCTATGTGGTACCATAAGGCTAAGAATCAACTCCAGCAGTTCATTTTCCTGCAAGATTTCAAGAAGGGCAGAAAGTCATCTCAGTTCTTCCAAAATATTCCAGCCGACACTTACCTCAGGCGCAGGTTCTGGCATTGAAACAGACAGAATCCATTTTCAGTTCTGGTTTGGGAACCTAAACTCTCAAAGGGAAGCAGGTGCCCAGCCATTTCCCTACACTTAGTCCTCCTCAATGCCCAAATCTACAAGGCTCTTTGTTCAAATCTCAGTAATTTGGGAACTGCTCTTCTACCACTATTACAGAAAAAGCCTAGGCACCCAGACCAGGTTTAGCACCTCTGAAAAGAACTAAACATCTACATCTTTCCCTTGGCTTGGGTCTATGTCAGCTTCACAGGGATTGAGAATTAATACAACTCTGAAATACACCTAATTCTGTTCTTACAAAATGATTTTTACTTTTTTATTCAGAGACTTGACTGGTTTTGGTTTTATGAAAGTCAAGGCAATACCTTCAAGTGGAAGGACAGATTAAAAAAAAATATATATTCATGGAAGAAATGGTATTAAGCTATTAGAAATAAAGTAACCTCCCAAAATAAAAATGGGCATTTAACATACATCTGATCTTGAGTACAATCAGTCAAGAGAAGCAATGCAGACACTGCACTAGTCTTGCCATATTACAAATCCTTGACTCAATAGGCCCAGTAAGGTAATCAAGATGAAATAAAAAGAAATAGATGAGCTCTCACATTTTAAAGAGAGCGCAACTTTAGAAATAAGAGTTCCTTAGAAGAAAAAGCTTTAATATGCCACAGAAACTCTCCATTTCTCTGCTCTCACAAAAAAAGAAAAAGGAAAATGGGAAATAAGGGGAAACCTCAGAAAGGCCACCTTTATGAAAAAGAAATACATAAGATAGTCCTTTGCCTACTCCTAAGGAAAGAGTACATCTGTTTACTTGGGGTCATGGGCATAAACCAAATACTCATGCAGCAAAACTGTGAACCTTCCCCGAAAAATGAAAGCATAAACAGCAAAATTCCCCACATCCAAGCCTTGGCCCCTACCTATGCTGAGACGACTTACTGTACAACTAGAAGCCAGTTCCCATCGTGCCTTGCTACATCACATTAAAAACTGCAGCATGCCTTGCATGTCCCAATTGGTTAGAGCCCTGAGCTACCCGGAGCTTTGCTGTGGTTATGAGACGACCATGGGTTCAGTCTACACTACTGCTGCAGTGTCACAACTCTCCCTACATGACCCACTTATGAAGAATGCGAGGTACACACACTCCCAATCACACACATGTGAAAGGAAAAAAAATTATAATCCTATAGTATCTAATTCTTATCTTGGAAAGAAGCCCCACAAATTATTAGGTGAACAAATGGAAGAATAAAAACAATGTTACAAATGTGACAGTGTAATCATTTAGCTGTTTATTTCTTGATGCATCTCCTTCAGTTTTGGCAGGAGACTCGGTACTGCTGTTTTCATTGTGATTTTGTAAAAAAACTCAAGCCTTTTCCTCTTTGTTGCAGTTCAGTGGCGTAGGTATTTGCAGAAACTGGTTGAAAAAATGTTTTTTCTCCGTATTTCACAGAGATGTTGTGTGTCTGACGACACCTAAGGTAATAATTCTCAACAAAACCTAAACTGGGGAAATAACCAGTCCCGGGCGCCCCTTTGAAACTACCTTCCACTCAGCTGGGGGCCTCTGCAGGAGACGGGATAGCCAGGGGGAGGAGAAGCCAGCACCAAGGGGGGCCCCAAAGGGGTTGGGGAGGGACCCGCGCCTCCCTCCGCACCCGGGTCCTCGCAGGGAGAAGGAGGCTGAGGGCGAACCTCCCACCGCCGCCTGCCAGCGCTGCCCAAATTCCCGGCCAGCCGGGAGCGGAGACCGCGGGGTTGGCGCGTCGGAGGCCGCGGCAGGAGGGTGCACGGTTGACAGCCCTGGCGCGGCCGCACAGGAAGCCGCCACGGGCCGGAAAGCGCCGCGCTCCCCTGCGACTTTCTGGCTGGCAGGCGGGGAGGAGGGAGAGGCGGGGGAAGAAGCGGGGGTGGGGAGGCTACGGGCTCTCTCTCCCCGGAGCCTGCGGCCCGGCACTGTGATGAGCGGGGCCAGGGGCTCCCCCCTCCGGCCCGGCCCGGCCTGCGCGGAGACACGGGCTCTGGCGAACGATTAATTCAAGATGGCGCCCGGCGCCCTCCGCCTCCCCCCCCCCCGCGCGCCGCCATTTTGTCTCCTCCTCCAGACACTCTCCGAACCCCCCTCGGCCGGGCCCGGGGCCTGGCACCGAGCTCGCCCGCCTCCCCCCAGGCCCGCAACCACCCCCCTCCGCTTCCGCTCCCCTCACGCCGCTGCCTCCGCGGCCCAGGGCCGCGCCGGGGGTGCGGAACCCGCCGGCCCGGGCCTTGCGGCCCGCTCTTTTGCCGGAGACCTGGCGCGGCCTAGCTGCGGCCTCCTCGGGGCCTGCGCTGCGGCCTGGTGCGGGCAGGGGAAGGCCCGGGCCGGGCCGGGCGGCGGGGCCCAGCCCCGGGGCTGCTTACCGTGCGGGTGGCGGGCGGCGGCGCTCGCCTCGGCGCGGCCTCTCTCAGCGCAACTGGGCCGAGCGCGGCGGCGGCGGCGGCGGCTGCGGCGGGGCGGGCGGGCGGGAGGGGAGGGAGGGGCCGAGCTCGGAGCTGAGTGGAAGCGGCCAAGCTCCCCGGGCCGGGCCCGCCGTCAGCACGTCACGTCACTGCCCGAGAGAGACCCAGGAAAAGGCGGAAGGGAGCGCGCCGCCGCCGCTGCCCGCCGCTTCGGGCCAGCCGCCCGCCGGGGCCGGGGCTGCCGGGCGGGCCGGGGGCCGCTGCCAGGCGAGGCGAGCCGGCGCGGGTAGGGGTGGTGGTGGTGGTGGCGGCGGCGGCGGGAGGGGGGGGGGGGAGGTGCGGCGGTGCTCGGCTCCCTGCGGCTCCTCCTGCAGCCGCCTCCGCCGCAGCTCGGCCGCGAAGCGCCGCTCGGGGCTCGGCGTGCGCCCCCGAAGCGGAGCGGCTGCCCCGGGGACCCCCCCCTCCCCTCCCGGCCCCTCCATGCTGGCGCCGCCCGGGCGAGCCTCCCCCGCCCTCCGCCTCCTGCGGCCGCCATCCCGCGGCGCCGGCCGCCAGGCCTGTGGCGTGGCCCCGGCGCGGGTGTGCGGGCCGGCGGGCTCCGTGCTCCAGCCGGCGTGCTTAACTCGCGTCTGCGCGCCGGGGGACAGGGGGTGGATATTTTTAGGGTGCGGAAAGTCCGCGCTGGGGGCGGCCGCAGGCCTTGGGCCGGGGCTTGCGTGGCCTCCAGTCACCCCGGCGCGGGGCGCGGCCACAAGTGGGAATTATTGCGAATAACAACAACAAACAACGACGATAGGGCGGGGGGGCGATGGCGATGGGCGCAGCCGGAGCCCCGGGTTCCCACGCGGAAGGCGGCCCCTCCACGCGTGACGGGCCGGCGCTCCCTGCGGCCGCTGGCACTTGTGTAAGAGGCTGTCGCCGCGCCCGGCCCCCGCTGCTCGCCCCGGGAACAGCAGTACGTGGGGCGGGGGGATCACCTTTTGTGGACGGTAGAAAATATGAAATAATGTGGCGTCGAAACCAAAGCCCTGGCTGGCAGTGGTTTCTCGTCCTTGTCCTGAAAGTTAATCGGGTTTTTTGTTTGTGTGTTGGGGTTTTTTTGTTTGTTTGTTTGTTTTTGTTTTTTTTTAAGAAAAGAATTGCTGTTGATCCACGAAAGACACATCCTAAAGTTTTCGAGGCATCAGAAATTACATACCATGAGTAACCTCATGGACATGAGGAGGTACATTTAATTTGGTTGGAGTTCTTGTGTAATTGTGGGGTCAGGGCTTGAGGAGGCTAACTTTGTATGCTGTTCTTACCAGTTAAGTAAACTGGAAGGAAATTGGCTTGTTGCACTTATCAAATGATGCAAATGTGACTTATCTGGCCATGAACAGCATATGTGCAGTGTTTATGTTGCAAATGAGCCTTTGGGTTCAGCTTTGATTCAGCTTTAATTTTACGCACTAGCTTTTTCTATCTTACCATGCAGGTTTAAAAAGGAATTTGGAGAATGCTTGTAGTTTATTTTGGTATAGTGTATGGTAAACACATAGCCTGCACCTTGCAAATTTTAACCACGGTACTGAGAATGGAAGAGGAACAATAATACTTCAAAAATTAATTCCATGGAGGTCGTAGTTCAACTTTTGTAGAATCAGCCCAGGCCTGTATTTTAGGAGAGGGTCCTAAAATACTTACCTTAAAAAGAACTGCTGAGCTTGACCGTACATGTGATATTAATGTACAGTAGTCTTAAGTAAAGGTTCTTGCCAGGATGGAAGAGACCAAAAGAACAAAAGTAGAGAAAGATGGTGGTAGATTCATAATAAGCAGCAAGGTAGATCTAATATTGAAAAGCAAAAAATGGCCGAACTAGTTGTTGGTTTTATTTATGCGTTGATAAGATCCTTGGTTGTAACATGTCTCTAATAGCTTATATTATACAATGCCTTCATAGGAGCTAGGCCATTAAAATGGTTAAGGTGGTACTGGAGCATCTGACATACAAGGAGAGACTGAGAGAGCTGGGACCACTCAGCCTGGAGAAGAGAAGGCTCAGGGGTGAATCTTATCCATGTGTGTAAATAGCTGAAGGGGCAGGTAAATATGGCAGAGCCAGATTCTTCTCAGTGGTGTTGAGTGAAAGGACAAGAGGTGATGGCACAAGTGTGGGCAATTCAATTTAAATGTAAGAAAAACAAAGTTACTGTGAATTTGTTCAAACAGTGGAACAGGTTTCCCAGAGAGGCTGTGAGGTCTCCTGTCTTTGGAGATACTCAAAACCCAACTGCACACAGCCTTGTGCAACCTGCTGTAGCTGACCCTGCTGTGAGCTGGAGAGTAGGACTAGACTGTCTGGAGAGGTGCCTTCCAACTTGAATGATTCTATGATTTTTAAGCTATTTCTTTCAGCAAACTTAAAGTGCATAGAAAACTATAATGAACAGCAGGATGTGCTATAAGGTCTTTGGTTCCAAGGATGTTTTAATCAATATCATTCACATAGGGAATGGAAGTCCAGAATACAGGGCACATTACCCTCAAAGATTCAGCATCTCCAAATGTTAAGTCATTTCAGGGGAAGACCTCAGAAAAGCTGTAAGGCCATGGAAAGGCAAAGGGCTAGGTGTATTGTGAAGACCTGAATCTTAACTTCTTGACTGTTTGGCCATTCACCTTGTCTGCATATAACTGTTTCACCTTTATCTCCTTGTTCTTTACTACTCAGGAGCTAGGCAGCAGCAGCTTTTGAGTCATTAGAGAGACATTTTATCCTGATGCAGCCATCACTTAAATGTTGCCCCCGGCCACTATGGTTTCCAGTAGACCACAAACACCCTGCTGTGATCAGGAACAGGGTCACTCCCATCTGAGGAGCTTGCCAGAAAGGAAGCCATGTTTACAACTGATACTCACAGCCCTTTCTGCTCTCGCAAGCTGACACAGGAGTCCAATGGCAGGGCAGACTTGAAAACTGCAGATACAATATGTGTGCTTGCACCACTTTGTAACAACATAGGTTAACTTACTTGCACAAATGTTTTTGTAAATTGCAATTTTTGGAGTGGGGTAGGCAAGAGGTAAAAATACATTGTAAGCAATAGGATTTCTGCCCCTAATTAGTGGTTAGGTTGAGTCAGATTTGATACACCAGAAGCAGACTATAGCTTGCATATAAAAGTTTGTAACTCAGTTGTTCACTATGCTGTTAACAGAGCTCTTATCTTCTAACTCTAATTTGACCTGTGATCCAGTGTTTCTTTATATTTTTCCCTAGAGCTTGTTTTAGTGTCACTCAGCCGTAGGTACCAACCTGTATCTGACTTTGCCCTCACAAAAGCAAATGAAGCTGGTGGCTTTTGCTGAATGTCCTCTTAAAATTATACTCATACTTAGCAGTCGTAGAGTTAGTTCTGAACATACATGCTGGTAACTTCTTACTTGTATGTTAAATGGTCACATTGGCTATTACGATCAGGTTCCATCTAGGCAATCTTAAACAGAGATAGTGTGTCCTTCAAGTAGTGAAAAATTGATATGGCTGTAAGTCAGTATGGCTGATAACGTTTGCATCCATCTCACTGATTATTTACATGTGAATAAATTGTAAAAATTAGTAAAGAGCCATTTTCAGTCACAGTTCCTTCCTATTTATCTTGTGGCTTACTTAGGTCCCTTTCCAGGTATCAGCAACATGCTTAGCAAACACCAGTGTGCCAAGTAACACTGCCAGATTTCTCAAGCTCTAGCTCCTCTATAGCTAACAGCCCTAGGTTATAAGATTGAGGGTCGTCAGCTTTGTGTTGAGTGGTTTGAAGGCCTTTTAGGTAAAGATGTGTTTGCTTCTTGATCTACAATGAAATTGAGTTATTTCATCATCCAGTTACATTATTATGTTTCCTTTAACAGTAGCAATTTTTCAACCTTGGCGAACCCATCAACTGGTGATGATTGGTCATTCTGAGTTGAACCAAGGTTACTTCACTGTACAGTAAACACACTGAGCCTGCTGAAGTGATCTGTTCGTGTTTTTCCTATGCAGCCACAGTGATGGAGGGAAATTAGAGGCTGGGTAGGAAAGGAAGGGCGGGTTCTAATTTCTCACAGAATAGTCTTCTGTTAATATATTTTCACGGAAATTCTACAAATAATTTTTCTGTCTTCCAGCTTCTATTTGAAACTCGTCTATAAAAAGAAAATACTGTTGTCTTATCCCAGGATCTAAAGTCTTCCATAACTGCTTCTATGTTAGTTGTTAATAATATTGCGCATGCACCAATATTTACCTGCAACCATTTGATTAAAAAGTAATGACTAAGGAGTATTAACAAGATTACTTGTAATAGTGGTAAAAAGATTTACTTCATAACTGTAGTAGCTGCTAACTTACTGAAAGGAAGAATTGGAAAAAACATCTTTTCATTTTAGCTGGCTGTGGCCTACCTTTGAAACTTAACTACACACAAGAAACAGGAGTTTGGTGTAGTTAAATACAAAAACTTGAACACATGACTCTGAGGCAGTGCTTGTGATACTGTTAGCCACTAAACCATTTGTGATGTCCAGGAAAAGTTAATTACCTTTACTAGTAACATCTCAGCTATTCATGAGATATGTATTAAAGATACATGCATTTAAAAAAAATGTGAATTTCAAAAGAACCCAAACACCAGAGTATTTAGTATTCTTGTTCTTGTATCACCACTAAAACTGACCCTTACAAGGATTGTAGAGGACGAAGAGCTTTGTACTACGTTAGCAACAACCGGTTTTAGCAAATTTATATTTCCATTAGTAGATGAAAAAGGGGTGGTGGAATAAGTGTTTATGTTTTCCATGTGATAAAACCAACAAAATGTGTTTGTAGTACAAAAGAAGATTAAATAAAGCAGTTTTCAGCCTACAAACAACTTTGCAAGGTTTAAAATTGTGAACTTTTGCTGGGATAGGCTTGCCAGCAAGGTCAGTTCCTTTATTAGAATTAATTTACTCAGGAAGAAAGTGTGGCATAAACCATGTCAGCCAAAGTGGTGGTATATTGCAGTATAAGCTACAACTGTAGCTTATACTTTTTATAAGTATATACTTATATATATATATGTATATATACTTTATAAGTATATATACTTATACATTTTTCAGTATAAGCTACAAATGTACTGGGAGCATTCTTCATGTGTAGTGTATTTGGGACAGTTACACTGAAAAGGAATCTGTATAAAAATATGTTCCAAAGTGAAGGAAGTATGAGGGATAAGCCGTCATTCTATTGATACTATGTAATCTGCAGGTCCGGGTAACCCTGGAGTCTTAAAAGTAAGTGTAACAAAGGAAAGGCTGTCAGACCAAAAGTCTGTTAGACCTCATGAGCTGTTTCTGGACAGTAATCAGTAGAGAATGCCTAGTGAGATGTAGAAGTACAGGGAAAATGTAGAGTGGTACATGCCCCAAAATACACTCCAGCCTGCCCTTTGTCAGCAGAGGAGATGGTTGGTCCATTTGTGATAATAAATGTATACCTGAAAAGGCTTGAGCTGTTTCAGAAAGAGTGATAGCCAGGCCAGTTCCCATTTGTCTGAGCAGGATGAGTCGGGTACTAATAAGCCAGACCATCAAAGTCAGTCCTCAGCAAAATAATAGAAAAGAAACCACAGGATTTCTTTGATAAAGAATAAAGGGACAGGAACATAACTAATACCAGTAAGTGTGGCTTAAGAAAAAAAGATCTTGGCAAATACACTGAGCTTCAGACTTGAGTAGGTGAGAAGCGTCAGCACAAAATTGATTGTGTAGATGGAGTAGACTTTGGTAATGTGCTTCATTCTACACACCAGTGAGCCTCACTTGGTTTCAGTATAATATGTTAAATGGCTTAAAAGCTGATGGACTGACAGATCCAAAGAAATAAGAAACATTATAAAAATAACCAAACAGTTAGCTTGTTCACAGAGGTGGAGCCTTAGTTACGGCCCAACACTTCCATCGTGGTCTAAAAGTCATCATAGCATTGCCACTGATTTTATTTATGGCTGTGACAAAGGTGCTGGAGTGAGTATGTACGGATGACGAGGAAAAGGCAGTAATGCAGAACAATCACACAGACTGGATGACTTTGTAAATGGAACCACCTAAAGAAGTTATGTCTTAATGTGTCCAAATGCAAGATTATGTATCTAGGATCAATGAATGCAAATCATATACCTAGAAGATCTTACTGAATCCTGGAAAACAGAGACTTTAGAATAAAGGGATACAATCACAAGACACCTCAAAAAGAATCTGGTATCTTCATGGGAGAAAAAGGGCTAGTGCTGTTTGGGGATGCTAACAGTGATGTAGATAGTAGAAATAAGGTGAGTTTATATTTGCTGAGTCCCCTTTTTTAAATAGACTGAAAACTGGAGAGGCCACAGAGAATCATAAAAGGAGGCTTAAAGAGTTTAATTAGCTCTTTAATAACAAAAAAATAAATATACATGAATTATATAGTCCTTTGCTGGTAATGGGAAGTCACTTTAGCCTAGAGGAAGACAAATTGACAGCTGAAGTTTAAGCAAGATGGATCCAATTAAAAAACTTAGACTTGACTTTCTAAATGGTAAAAGGTGGTCAACCACAAGCAAAACGTAAGGGACAGGATCGGTTCTCCTCCCTTTGATGCCTTCAGCTCAAGACTGGATGGCTTTCTGGCATTTTTGGCCAAGTCAAAATCCTTTGGTTCACAAAGGAGTGCGTGAAATTTAATGGCTTACACCATAGAGAGAGTCTTATTAGGCAATCTGTGGCAATTCTCCCCTGTCCTTTCAGAAGTGGAAGGAAGTACCGGTATTTAGAAGAATGTAATTTCTCGAAGTCATGTTTTTTAGTATTCTGATGTTTTCTATTTAAGAATAGTTTCAAATCATTCCTTTTGCTCTGTCATGGCATGCCCAGGACTAGTTGCTATGTAGTAGACGGTAAAATCTTCTCCCTTTTTGTAGTCTCCATAGGGCTGTTCAGAATTTCTAAAGAATTGTCCAGACATGAGTTTGTGTTTGTAAGTTTAATGTTAATTATCTAATACAAAACCTGTGGAGACACTTAATTGTGTAGAGGCCTCTAGTGTCCATGCTCAGGTGCTTACACTCAGCCAGCAGTGCCTGTTTCTCCCCTCCCTCCAGTCTTGGATGTTACAGGATCAATATTTCTAAATATTGCCAAGCCTTTTAGTGGCAGACTGAGACCCTGTTCCTGTTTCTCTTTGCTCTCTGCTTTAGGAAAAGGTCTTTCTGTGGCCACCACAAGAGAATATTGCCACAAGGTTGCCATCACCAGCCCTTCATTATCTCCTGGCAACCTTTGGTCCCTCACCAAAAATGTCCCAGGTTAGATGGTCTCAAGGGTTTCTATGCAGGACCCAGAAACATCCAGTGAAGAATGGGCTGATGGCCATGATGATGGATGAATCATCATGGTCACGATGAAGGAAATGCAGCAGAGATGATTTGATCCCAGCCACCATGCCCAAAATGGGTCTGAAGAGGAGGTTCCTTAATTCCTTCCACTTGGGACAAAAACCCTGGAAAGCAAAGAGTTGCTGGAGCCTCCCAAAGCAGCCCTGGTTATTGCTGTCTGCTGTGACATGGCACGTGGCCATGCACAAAATCTTGGTGGGTGAAGTAAAGTCCCTTGAAGCTGCCTACAGAAAATTAAAGACAGCTCAAGTCATCTGGAATTGACAGGATGTTTTATCCACAGTATGAAGTGTTGAATCATATCATGGCCAAGGAACCAATGTCATCAAATTCAGAGAAATCACAGCTTAGGACAGATGCGGTTAGACAAAAAAGGACAGAAGATACTCCAAGGTGTGAAGTGATGTTATGAGGAGTCAGGGCTTGGCGTTCCTGATGGACAGGGGAATAAGAGGTGTATATGATTAATCTTTCCTGTGGGCAGGGGATCACATGCCTGTAAAACTGGCCAGATCTCGCTATGCATGTGTGATCCATAGGCACCAAAGGGCAGGTGCTTTGTAGCATTGTATAAAGGCATGGTTCAAACAGTTTGACTTTGGCACTAAACTGGTCACAGGTTGCTCATGAGTAGGGGCTTCCTTCTTCTCCAGGTGGCTCTGTTAGTTAGCTGCCTCATTAAAGACAGGATAAAATCAGCACAGAACTCCAGCACATGTCATATCCCCTAGCTTCAGCAACTAGGTGTCCTCCTGGGTTTGCTGCATGACCACCTCCCACCAGTCGGTATCCTCACCATGGTGGTGGAGCACCAGCTGAATGCTGCAGCTTGGTGTGCTGCCCATCACCCTCCCTGGGAGGCTGTGAAAGCACTTTGACCCATTGTCCACAATTTCACAATCACCTCTGGTCTCCAGGGTGCTCCCTGGAGAGAGGAGAGAGAACTGGCTTGGTGTCAGTGGGAAGCTTCACATAGCTTCTGGGACACAAGGTGTGGAAGGCACAACCTGGGCTGGAAAGGTGCCCAGGCTGTCACAGTGCCTGGGTTTTGGGTAGCATCTGGCCTGATGTTTGTCAGAACAAATGGTTGGGCCGCCGAGACAAGCACATTACAGCTCATACCAACACGTGCAGTGTGAAGCCACCGACTTGGTTCATTCCGTGGAGTTTAGGGACAAAAGTGCAAAGGCACTCGGTGATACTGAGCCACCCCGTGCTATAGCTCAATAATCACCTCTAAGAGCAGTAATACCCTCCTGTTTTATTCATCAGTGTGGCTGAATATGACTGTCAGTCTTCAAATCTAGGACAAATTTAGACAACTAAAGTTGTGATGCTCACGGAACTGCCTGTGCATGCAGGCAGCCAAAATGCTTGGGAGCCAAAGGCTTGAGTGCAAAGGAAGATGAATGAAGCTATAAGAACTACTTTATTTTCATGGGAAAACTAGTTGCAATGAATGAAGTAGTGAAACAAAGATTGACCTGAACAATTGTGTATTAGTACACAAAATTCTTTAGAAGAAATTGCCATTAAAATGCTTACCAAATAACCAAAAGCCTTTCAAAGAAGGTTTTCGTGGCATTATAAAACATAATTTTCCCAAGTCCCAATGTAGATGTTGGAACCTGTGTAATGCTGAAAAATAAAGTATCAGAGGAAAATCTATGAAAGAAGCATGGCAATGTGTTCGTTTGGAGGAAGTTCATCATGATAAGGCTGGGATATGGAATAGCAGAGGAGCAGGAAATAAACGGGTTGAACAGTGAAACATGATCTGAGAATATCTTATTTGTCAGTGTTGCTTGCCATCTGAAAAATGGATTCTGACGGAGCTTCTAATAGTTCCTACTTATTAAGAAAATAATTAAAGAATGTATTCAGATATACCAGGCTGATGACTGACATGTCTTTTATTCAAATACTGCCATATATCTTAGAGAGCTGGGTCCAGTGTAAAGAACCCCCTGGCTGTTTGGACCCAGAAGAGGATTGCAAAGGGCTCGTGTTTCGTCTGCCTGTGCTGTGCCACGTGAGAGAGTTGTGGAGAAAGATCACCAGAAAGATGGTGGTGTTACACAAAGTCAATGGGTTTGAACTGACCTAATAGGTTTAAATCGGTGAAGATGTTATAAGGCAAATATGAAATCTCTACAGTTGCGTATCTTAACTCGGGTGACCTCTCTATTTAAAAATATTACCAACGTGCAGCATTGTGTCACTTATTTTGAAGCTGACATTTTGCATTATACAAGTTTTTAGTTGCTCATAAAACTTTGCCAGCTTTCACAAGTCTGAAATTTTCCATAAGAGGTGCTTGCCTCCAGCTGAGTTTTCTGGGGAAGATTCCACACACAGGTTTTTTCAGCTGCCTGAGATCAAAATGCAGATTATTTGCCTCTGTAAAAAAAAAAAAAAAAAGTATTTTTTTTAATTGAAAAGTTAAAGGAAGAAAAAAATGTTGAAAAAATATCTTACATTTAAACAGCAGGGTGATCCTTGTGTTGAGCAGGGGTCTCTGGCATCCTCTGAAGAACTGACAAGTTATTTGGCTGCATGGAAATCTTTGAAATATCTTCTTGGTTTACAAATATTCAGTAGACTTCTTAAAACTTAGTTGTTAAAGGTATGGTTTCACAGGCAATTTTATTTCTAGTGCTTCCTTACAAAGTGCTGTGCAAGCTTAAAGGAATTTTTAATTGAGTAGGGAGGTTAATTATTTATTCTACAATTTCAAATAACATCCTCTTGGTTTAAACTCTCATTGTTTTATGGGAGGAAAGTTAAACAAACAAAAAATTCCAAGATTTACCCTATAATTCTGCAAGCTCACATTTCAGTTTCCTTATTTGTCCATGAATCAAAGATACCATCTCCAGAGTTGTCAGTGAGTACATCTAATAGAGGTGAAAAGACCAGAAAATATGCAGCCCAGTACATTGCTGGAAGTCAGCACTGATAGATGTTGAAAAAGAAAGGCTAGAGAAGATTCAAGCAGTTAAAGAGTGTTTCTATTTTCTCTTTTCGGCTAAAAAAGTTGTAAACGGCCCTGAGGGCTATCCAGCTGCTTCAGTGACTACATAAGCATTGTATTTTGAAATAGGACTGTGCCAGCCCCTCCCTGTTTCGCTAATAAATAGTTTAACAAGACAGCAGGGCCTTACAAAACAAACCATTACATCGCGGGACAAACCCTCTTTTCAGTGAGACTTTAATAGGAACAAAATTTGCTGCTAGAGCAGCAGTAAAGGCAACACTGATTTTTAGGGTTGTGTTTGTCGGTCGAAAGCTGTGTTGTGTGCTCTCTTTCCAGCAAAAGGCTTCCGTAGCTACATTAACTGTGCTCTGGGTGAACCACGAGGCTACCCTGAAACCCTCGGGCCAAAGATCCTACATAAAACTGAAAATGGAGTTCCTCTGGCATGGGTGCAAGCAAGCTCTTCTCTAATCTTTACATAAAAATACATGTTATGACTCAAAAATGTCATATAGGATTGGACCAACAGGACCCAAATTAAGAATGGAGCAGAAGTAAGAAGGAAAACACAAATTAAATCTAAGCTCTGAAGTTTAGATTCTTCTCTGAAGCAGCTCCTCATCAGTCCCTGTCCTCACCTGATGTGAGGCGTGGAGTCCGTGCTCTACTCAAAGTGATGGGGTTTGTGACCCGCTGTATGTGGAGCAGCTTTACAACAGTCCATAAGCTGCCGCGTTGCACTGGCAAGTACTAAGACTCCAATTTTCTCTGATATTATGTGTCAAAACAGACACCTTCCCATAAGGCTCGAAATCCTTGCAAAGACAAATGTGAAGTTTTGGCTACAGAAATAAATCCCAGCGTGAACACGCAAATTGGTAGAATAGCAACAGCGTGAAGTGGCAAGTAACGTAAAGGAAGAATTAGGCCTTCAGGAACATGGAAGTCATTTAAGATCACAGTTTCCAAAACACTTAAAGCACAAGCTTACCTTTAAGTGCGTAATGGTCCCGCTGGCGGTAAGAGGACAATTTGCCTAAAGCATACAGGTACGTGGTTTGCAGGGCTGTTCCGGCACTTGCTGGCTCAGGACGTTTAACACGCATGTTCTCAGACAGCTAGGCAAGAGGCAAGAAGCCAAAACCATATGGAGAATACATGGATGCTTGCAATTGATGCGGAAGGATTAATTACGTGCTCATACCTTTTTTTTTTGGTGAAAAGTATGGCTCCATGTTAGATTTATAAAGATTAAGTTGTGCACAATTACTGCCAAAGGAATAAATGGGAAACAATTTAAAGAAAGAAAAATACTCGTTGCTAAACTTTATGAACAGCATTTTGGCTGTAGCCAGGAAAAAGTACAAAATAAAAAGTATTCTACTTCTGTAATGCCCAGTGCCAGTCACTGAGGTAAAAAAGGCTTCTTGAATGAAAACTTGCAAAATCTGAGACTGTTAATTCTGTATGTGTAGTAGTTAGGACTAGGTTGCATCTAGAATATTTTGACATTCATAATAGATTACATAGTTGAATAGATGATTAAGCAAAAACAGGAAAAAAAATCAGAGAACCCTAAGTCACATGTGCAGGAGAAAATGCTTTTCACGTCTTTATCTTAGACTAAATACACTGAAATAATTAACCACAGAATTGTGTAATGTTTGGCAGGGGAGGAGGCTTTCCAAATAACATAATGAATCCTGTCTAGTACATTAGATTCCTTTACAAATGTCCACAAAGAGGCAGTAAAGGACAGCTGGTGCACCGATGCATTTGAATCCTTAGGACTGTGGAACATGAGACTTAATTTGTGAATCTTTTTTTTTTTTTTTGCAAGTGTACTGAAATATTAGAAAAAGCATACTAGGCTTTAGAAAACAACTGCTTGAACTGAAAAGTTAGTGTTTTATATAAATGCATAGCCTGCAATTTCTTAATGAAGTCTTCATTGACACAAGTAAATATGGTATATATTAACATTATTTCAACTAAAATATTTTGACAATTTTCATCCGTGCTTGAGTATGGTGTTCTAGTTCCTTGTATTTTTAAAATAGGCATTGAAGAATATGTATTTATTTACATGTTTGAGGTAACTCCTTTGACAAGATGCCTGTTCCTTGGCACCAAAAGTCTCTTGCCTATTCCTTCTTTGTTGCACACTGCCCACATTAGGAGACTTGTTTATGTTTTTATCCTTTCAAGGTAAGAAAGGAGAATAACTCATTTACATACTTGTATCACTTACATACAGTTTTTGACTGTCACAGCTGAAGTATTCTTCACTGCATGCCAAAAACTCTCTTAAAAATGTGTATTCCGCCTGGGTTTAGTCTGGAAAGATGCAAAACAAGTGCTTTCACTATGCCAGTAAGATGGACTGGAGACGTACAGGAAGTTAGATGCGCACTTACAGCTGTAGCTTTACAGAAACAAGAGCAGCAGCGCGACGCCAGAGCACATTTGTAGTTTTAGCATCATGGTAAGTGAACATCAGCTATTAAGCCAGCTGGACCAAAATAATTATGGCAATGGGAGAACTGATGAATGACAAGTAGCGTACACAGAGCCTGGGGATGGCAGTGCAAAGGCAACTGAATATATCATGCATGCACAAGCGCCATCGTATGGTCAGGTGGTGACAGGGTCTGGAAACCAACAGTTCGTGCAAGGTGGTGGTATCTTCTTTCTTCTTTCTTCTTTCTTCTTCTTCTTCTTCTTCTTCTTCTTCTTCTTCTTCTTCTTCTTCTTATTATTATTATTATTATTATTATTATTATTATTATTAGGGAGGGAAGCTGTTGAAACTTTGTAAATGTTTAGCCTTGGCCTCGCAGCGAGAAGTGACCCAGAAGGGCAGGGACGTGCATCGCCGGGGAATTACGCTGGCAGCAGCACTGATGGGAAACCAGCATGCGAACAGGGCAGCGGCAGTTTAAGTCTTTCATGTAGGCAATGTTGAAGCTATCATGAAGATGACTCAGCACAGAAAAACAGTAGGAACTCCTTTTCCAGCAGTGAGCTGAAGGGAACTTTTGGAAGTGCTACAAAACTAATGTAACAAAACCATAATTTCAAAATGCTTTTGGATTTTGTGCATATTAATTGGAAATTTATGCTTCACCCCTTCAGAACAAAACCTGAGGTTTGGCTGGACATGGCATTCCCTAAATACATACTGAAGTGTCAGAAATAATTACTGACACAGTGCCTTAACTTTGTACCATTGCACAAGATACCTACTTATTTGTATTAGAGCAGCATCATGTATTACATCATGCTGCCGCCTTAAATATTGAAGTAATGCAGCCTGGCGCAGCAATGTCTTCAGTCAGCATTGTTGTATCCTTTAACAGTGCTTTAGTTCAACCTGAGCCAATACGAGGTACTGTATGATAGGTCAAGCCCCCTTCCCTGTTAAGGCTGTTCAAAACCAGCTGGTGCCTCAACAGGAAAATGGGGTGAGACAGGAGCTAATGTAACGGCTGCTAAAGTGGCAGAACTGCTCATCACCCTCTTTTTTTCCCCACCACGTTTTATTTTGGCTAGTTTAAAGGTGTTCCCCGAAAGGTATTGGGAGAGCACTCTTGTTTGAAAAATGAACTACCAAACTGTCCTCTCAGCCAAATATCTACCTGCTCCACCGTTAGGTATATTTAACTCCTACAGCAACAAACTTTATACACCAGTATCTAACCACAGGGTTCTGGTGGTTACACAGAGCTTAAAGTTCTACTTAAAAGTCCTGCATGCTACAGCCAAGGTGGTTAAAGCAGCAGTGTCTTTTTGCCTCCGTAGGTATGATTACAAATCAACTTTTCCTAAAAACTCTTCTTTTTAAGGTATGCAATGCAACAAAATAAAACATCAACCTACATTTTTATTGAGTCTAAGCCTACACATCTTTTTAAGCCTTTGTATCTTTCTCAGTGTTTTATAGCTCTTTCTTCAAAGAATGAACCTAAATAAGCATCATGCAGGAGTATAAGCTCTTTGCTTTATGTCTTTTCTGCAACACAGAATTACTCTACTGAGTTTCTGTACAGCCATTCACCGATCTTTTTCTAGTGAGCTAGTGTTTCTCATATGCAATAGCATAAGCAACGTATGTTTATACGTACTAATGCCTTAGAGAAAATTTCTATATGAAATTAAGCCAATGACTTTTTCTCCCCATGTTTTTGTGAAATCAGGGCTCTGAAACCCAGCCCAAGCACCACCACAGCTCTGGGAAATGCTCTCTTCGTGTAACCTTCCTTGTTACAGAACCAAACAAAATGCAGATACTCCACAGATACTCTCAGGAGTGCCTCCTTTCTTTAATCAGCTCACCAGAATAACTCCTAAAAATAATGAAGCAGGGGAAACTGCTGGAATTTGGGGAAAGGAGAAACAGAGATCTTTGGGGTTTATTTTGTTCATCATTCACTACTTGGAATTACAATATTACAGTTAAAATATCCTGGCTTGAACTACATTATCAGTGTGACTTAGTAGATCCATAGAACTGATACATGCACACAGGCTGGGATGTAGTATTAGTCTAATGGAGGTAGAGTGCAAAGTCATATGCATGAAGTCTTAAGTTACGTTAGGTATCTGAGCAAACATAAAGGTTATTGTCTACCTGGGGAAAGCAAAATTGAATTTCCCATATTCCCTGTCACCTGAAACCTCATGACAGAAACTTAATTTTGAATCCAAGCTGCCAACAGAAAAGATTGTCTTTCATCTGCATCTCTCATTTCTAAAAAAAAACATTAAGGTATTCAAACCTGTTCCCTCATCTGATTTACTGCACATCTCTACAAACACTGGAGCTGCTACAACAGGTATGGGGAATAAGCATCCAGGAGCAGGATAGGTCCAAGCTTCAGCAGCAGCCCAGACAGCTGCTCCTTTAAAGCAGATGTATGACCACAGTTGTCATTAATCTGACATTTCCCTATTTTAGCAGGCTCATGTTTCTACAGAAGTTACTAAGATGACTGATCTTCATTTCAAAGCTTCTGGTAACAGCATTTTTTCCCAATGTTTCTTCATGGCAAATTTAAGGTAGGGAGCAATTCCTTTGCCTGTTATGCAGCAAGACTGAAGTGGAAGAGAACTTGGAACAGGGCACTGGGAAGACACTTCTATGTCTTTTGTCACTGTTAGTAAGATGCTAGTCTGTAAGACAATAAGACCTTATGTACAAACACGGGCGGGCAGTAAAGGGATCACTTCCCCTCTCGTTTTCACAGATAGAACTGGTGGGACAAAGGGAAGGGAGAAAAGAAAGAGGAATAAACTGAACAAGCTCTGCTGTGGGTGTTTATTCCACTTTGGAGCAAGTTGAGTTTCCACCTGGAGTCAACTGGAATCGCAGTTCTGAACACTGGTCCTCCAAACCCCTCTTGCAAGTCCCTTGCCATGAAAAGTGTACATACAAATGATTAAAAACCATGAGTGATGCGGACTCCAGCATTCTACGCTGATGTCTTAGGGAGGTGTGAGTCCTCATTGTGAAGGGGAGCTGTGACCCTTGATGTCTGGAATAGGGTGTTTCTGCTCTCTTAAAAAATATTTTGCTCCATTAATAAGGTTTTCACACTCATGTGGATGGGAAGCAGAAACATTAAAAGAAAACAAACAAACAACCCAGAGGACTATCTCCAATGGAAAAACTGCTTTTGGACACTCTCTAGCCACAAAGGCTGGATACAGAGCACAACGCTGGGGAGCTGCAGTCGGTCAGGGGTTGCATGCAGACCCTGGAGAGCTGCCACTCTTTCCTCCCATAGCTCCCATTCAGGTTTAAACCCGACTTCAGTTCCATCAGAAACAATAGGCAACTAGGATCCACTTTTATTAAACCTCATTTCCATGCATAAAATCAAGCGAAGCAGCAGTCATCGCATTGGCATTTACAAAAAAATTAAGGTGAAGAACTATTTTGAGTTTTGTCCACCTTTGCTTCCTTGCAAGCTAATTTCTTATACTAACTAGGTAACCAAACTAAATTTTAACCGTGAGTGGTGTGCAGGGCAGTACAGTATTTGTGGTATGGATAAACCTAATGGAGAACTCAGTTTCTCAAGTAGCTCATTTAATTTGAGCTAACCAGCAAAAACCCCTTAGAACAACAGCCAGCGTCTCTTACTAGTTTTAATACAGAACCAATCACAGGTTGATAACAACAAAAACAAAGCCAAAACAGGTAGTAGTTCACTTAACTTACACTGGACTGGTAGGTTTCTTGGAGACCAGAAATCTTTTGCAAAATATTTATTGAGGTGATACAATTTCCTCCCCATAGAGAAGAGGTATCACTACACCAGCACCCTCCTCAAACCGATTACCAAGTTCTGACATTATTGGAAGAGATTCAGAGACCGAAGTGTAGGTACTGGTGCCAGCTGCCACTCCAGAATGTGGCAAGTGCGAGAGCTGCCAATTCCATGCTTGTGCCCTGGCTAGCTAACCCATTTGAAAGGCAGCTGCACACCCACACTGAGGTAGTGACCTATGAAGTGGGGGGAGGAAATACTTTTATTTCAAAGTGAAAGAGCTTGCAAGTCATCTGTTACTATTTTCATCCTGGCCAAGAAAATCTAAGTAATTTTCAGCTTCCTTAGTTTTACATGGTATCTCCTGTCATTCATCTAAATCTTGGCACCACAATTCAGTGAGTGCCAAGTGGGTGGATGCAGATGCATCAGCACATGAAGTATTTATGCTTGCACACTTCATACTTGGCTCTCTGATGCTGCAGCATCACGTGCTTCACATATACACTAATGTTCTCATTCTTTACACATGCCAGCAGAGTCAAAGCTTTCCAGTTAGAGGAAACATAACACTTCGGTGGCAAAAGAGAACCTTACACTTTACACTTTCCCCCCCTACCACCACAATGGGATAGGATACACGCTGTTTATGTCATATGTAAATCATAGCTCACACCCCAGACTACCTACACATGCTCCCACCTTCCTGTCTTCTTTTGGGAGGGGTCAGGAACAGACTTTGGGCCAGACACACTATTCTGTAACAACCATCCCACCCTTGGACAACTCTTTCCTGCACGACACAGCATATGTGCACGAATAATGAATGCAAGTCTACCATCAGAAGGAAGTGGAGAACAGTTCAGAACATAAGAAACTGCCTTGGGAGAGGGCTGCAGCTGCTAAAATAACCTGGCCCAGCCTGGAAGAGTCACTGTGAAAGCAGGCTGATGCAAGAACAGGCCAGAAGCAAAATTCACTACCCTGGCACTTCATTGCCTCTATTCCCTCTCTAGTCCCCAACAGTTCCTGTGCACACCCTCAGAGAAACAAAATATCACTTAATATTTCAGAGGGAACAAGACACTTCCATAAAACATTTCTTAATGTTACTGATAACATATGCCTACCTAATAAATCTGGTATCAGCTACAGCAGTATCAAATCATGTTTTAGACCTAAATTAAGTAATGACTGATGGCTATTTAGCTGGAAGGATGTAAGGCTGGCTACTAATCTTAGCGCTGGGACGATACTAGTACCTTGCATTTATCACCTACCCAAGTAAAGAAGTACATTAAGTGTTTTGGAAAGATTATGGCACTTTTATTTTTTAAATTGCAAATCAAGAGATTAAGGACTAATCTCCAAAATATGTGGATGCCTAAAAACACCTATGGGTGCTTAACCAATTTCTCAGAGGCATTTCAGCATTTCTGTATCATTAGACCCATACACTCAGTGCAGAACTCTTTGGACTAGGCTTCACCCCGGTGGTGGTGTCATTCTAGCACTCTGTGGTAGCTTACTTTCTCTTTTGTGCTCATTCTCATGGTCCCAAACTAGGTAAGACATAAATTTATCCAAGTTCCTAGAATTCAGAGTTACACAAATGAGCTTCCAAGGCATGGAAGATGCAGTCTTTGAAACAGACACATTTAAGACTGCATACTGGTCAAATACCAGGAGAATCGGGAAGAATTACAGCTGACTCTCTCTCTTTTAAAAAGGAGAAGCACTGTACAAAAAATTAATGTATTTACTCTGAACACCACGTGAGGTAGAAGTACTTTACAGATGGAGAAACTGAGTACAGAAGTGTAGATGGAATAATGGAATACAAAATACAATGCAAAATCAGGAACAAAACTCAAGCTGCTTCACTGAAGTCCATTTTGATGAGTGAAATGGTATTTACCTTTAGAATGCCCTTGAAGATACTAAACACAGCTTTGAAAATTAACACAGTACTTTGTATAAAAATAAGGGAAGTAACATGACTTGCTAAATTGTCGAGTAAAATACCTAGAACTATGTGCATTATTACAAATGAAGAAGTTAAACCTAAAGGGATGAAAGTATTAGCATCCTACAGTAAGTTTATTACATTATGTTTTCTCCTATGGAATGTGATTCAGGCAAACTAAGCCCAAGTGGTTTTACACCTTTTTCCTCATCTCATTTTGAATTGCATACCCCCCTCCCAGTCCCAAATCATTCCCTTCTACAGCCTTTTCCAGGTATTTTATAGTTCTAGATCATAGCTAATATTTGCTCAACATAACTTTGAAATAAGCAATTTACTCCTACTGTATAAAGAACTCCCAGGTCATCCACACAGAATTCCACAATGACAAACAGCTAAGTTCCAAACTAGTAATATTATTTTCATAAAACCATTCTAAAATAAGGTCAAAACAGTATTGCCAGTTCAGATCCAGTTTACTTGTAGTTTTTCTTTGGGGGTTTAACCAAAACTCATTGTAATATTGAAAGTAACACATTTAAGTCAGTCAACATTGCCATCCTAATTACAAAGTGTGATACAGCTAGAATCCTAAAGTCCGAACCATACAAACTAAGGAAGAAAGTTTTTACTGTGAACAGCTGTCTAAACAAAACAAGATGCTGTGCAGAATGGGTACTAGTCTTCAAGAGGGGTTTGGGGTTTTTTGCTTTTAATTCTTGTACTGGTTGAACAATCACTGCAGTCTGTTGTTACTCAGAAAAATTGTATGAATTAATGAAAATAAGCAATATTTTATTTCAATACCAGATTTATGGTTTGTGTGTTACACTGGGGCTGTCTTGACTGATATTAAGCACATATGTCTGAAACACAAAATAACATAAATTAGACATGCCATGGGACATGTACAATTAATTTCTAGTAAAATGTGGATAATTAAACCCACTTCTACACCAATTCTTTTACACTTTTAATGGTGATAGTGACTAGTATTTTAGTAAGACTGTAAAATTCAGTAGAATGTACAAGGACAACCATACAACTCAAACATAATGTCTGCACAGCTTCCAATTCCACTGTGAAAATATCCCCCCTCCAAAACACAAATAGCCACTTCATCTTTAAAAATGAAGCTCTCTCTTTTGTTCTTCAGTCATCATCAACAGTTGGCTTGATTGTCACTCCTCTTCTGATTTGACCCCATCCAATTAAACTGCAAAAAAACCCCAAGCCACAAAACAAAAAACCCAACAGTTACTTTTAATAGTAGTCAGAAACATCCAGGATAAATTAACATCTTTCTGTCATTCTTATGCCTTCAGTTCTTACATTTTGAGTTTTCTCCACCTCTCTCCCACCCAAAATACCCTACAAGATCTAAGACTGGTTAGTGGAAACACAGAATAAGAAAGGATGAGGGACAGAGAACATTTGTATGTTTGTAATCAGTTAACTATGTATCTGTGAACAGTAAACTAAAAATAAAAAAAATTTGTAACTTATGCTGTACAGGTGGACTGTAAATCTATTCACAGCTTGATTTCTTTCATCTATGCCTGCAGTGCTGCATTAGCTTCAAATAGAAAGAAAATGTGAAAATTCAGCCAAGACAGTAAGATTATAAAGAGAGCTGTAACTCTCAATGAACATGTAACCTATAAAAGGTAATCGACTCACAGGTAAGTTCTACTGTTTATATTCAGTAACATTAAGGCCCCTTTTATTGGCCACTCTTGCCTCAGAAAAATATGCTTGTAAAAAGAAATTAAGATTATGTTCATTTTCACAATCAGCAGGCAGCCCATGTTATTAATACAACTGTCTTTAAAACATTTCCAATTTCTGGTATAGAAAAACACTGTCTCAATTTGCATCTCAATTTTATTTGCTAAGCAGTAGAGCCTGTCTCTGGACACCAGAAAAGGAACTGAAATATATTAGACCAGCACTTCCCACTTTTTAGGGCCATATCCATAGGTTATAACTAGTCCACCTTTGATTTCACTGTTCCTGAATCACTAGTGTATCCTGTTTGCTTGGCCATTTGCTGTTTAACCTCTATGCTTCTATATATTTACTTTCTATTTTATATCTCCTGTTCATCTCTCGCTTTCACACTTTCTTCCAGCTTTTCAGTACTCCATTGCTTCAGGCTACAAGTTCCTTTTCAAAGGACCAACTGTGTATTACCTTTACTCCAATTGGATTTTATTATGCTGCTCTTCCCAGTTTGCCTCCTTTCTCTTTTCTCAACTTTCACTTTCCTTATGTTGTCCCTTCGCCCTTTTAATACAGCACAGCAGGCAACTTTTTCATAACAGGATCTTTATAGCAGGCTGCCACTACTTGTCTACCCTATAAACCAGAGACAAGTGGGCTATTCGGCAAAATTTGGTCACGTTTTTCAAGTGGGAAGTAATCTACAGAAGCCACAAAACTCACATTAAAATTTACATCGGCTGTCAGTCTATAGCTTTAAAAAAAAAAAGCAGCATAATTTCCAATCTAAATAGTTTCTCCTCTTCCTTTTGCTTTCCCTGACTTAATTTGGGTCCTAGTCTTTTTTTTCTTTTATTTCCACCCCGCTCTGTTCAAGAGATATTTCCTTTGTTTTTTTTTTTTTTTTTTTAAGGGAATAATCTATTCCCTAATTTGTCAGCTAGCTCTGAGACAGCAAGCACTGAATTCTCATCTACACTTTCCTGTTGGTCTGAAGAAGAAACACACAACCATGGACATTTAAAGCTTGGTTCTTTTTCATACAGTAAGGACTTCTTGTATGAATTACTATGTTCCTTTGTACTTTCCCCTCATACTACAAGAGCTGTGCAGGGCCACCGAATCTAAATACCCTTATGTCCTTATGATATTCATATAGTCTTATGGAACGTGCAATAGGTACAGTATGCATAATCATCTAAAGATTAGTATGGCATCAAGCTTAGAATGAATCATCAACCAATTCTGCTCATCATTTTCAGTCTCCAGATGCTTCTGTGCAGTCAGCCATTTTACACTTGTAATTTGAATGGGTCAATCCAGTTGATACTTTTTTTCTTTCCTCTCTAATGGTACATAAAGTACTCAAACCTTAGAATGTCTCTCCTGCATTCCCCTTCAAGGTTGCACTGGAAGTGACATACAGCTCCACAGGTTGAATATCACCGACTTAGGTGTGTATAAAGACAGGCTTTAGCTTAGCATTACTAGAATTCTCAAACCGTGCTGCCGAGATAGCCTACTGTTAGCTCAATTACAGCATGGGTCTTTTGGCAACAAACCATGAACCTCAGATGTTTCCTTGTCTGTTAAGTAATAGGTATCTACCCACTATGATGCTGCTTTTAAAAGAGGTTAGAAATGAAATGAAGCATACTACAATAACAGTGTCAATGTGTTAGGAGAATCCAGATACATTTTAAAAACAGACATACATTTACCTATTCTAGAGCAAAATCAGATCCATGTATTTTTTGTTAACAATACAATGACAAGGTGCTCTACCCATTTAGCACCAACTTACCGCCAGTGTTTCTCAACTCTTCGGCTCAGGGCAATTTTTTCTCCCACTTCTGTGCATACTGGGTTAGTTAGCACAATCTTCCCCAAATCAGCCTTTACTGCACTGACTCTCCCTCCAGTAGATAAAGATCCTATGTTTACCATTAAAACTTCATTCTTTGATAATTTTTGCACCTGAAGAAGGATACACAAAACTATGAAACATAGGCTTTATTACTTAAAAAAACATACCACAGACAATACTGAATATCTTCTGTTACCTAGCTGCCACAAAAAAAGATGTAACTGAGAAGTGCAAAAACTGTAAGATCCTCATACACAAACCATGCACAACAATGTCAGTGGACAAAGAATATATTTATGTATTTGTCCTTTCACATATGTTGTGCATGTAGTATTGCAGGTTCTTGGTATGCTATACTTTCTCAGGATTTCTCTACATTTTCTATAAAACATACTGAAGATTGCACATACTGTATTAAAAGCACACACAGTCTCAGACAGTGCTTCAAAATGGAATGTTATACCATTCTTCTAAATGATCTGGATATTCTCATTTCCCTTATGCCTATATACATCAAAATGACTTCTCAAAAAATAGTTCATTTCACAGGATAAAGAGAGCACTGAAGTATTTAACTTACTGTTGCATGAAGCAGTTTATAGATTTTAATGCTAACAGGGAAAACTATTATCTTTTAGTTTGATTTGTGTAAAATGGACCATGGAACATGAGACTGTGCCGTGCATCAAGCACAGCTTCTTCTCCACTACAGTGTTTCAAAAATACTTAGCTTTAAAAAGTTCTTCAGAGAGAAAATCTACAAAAAGCATAGTGTATAAAACTAATTATTGCACAAATGAATAGGCTGATAGCAAAGGAAAACAACTCTTGGTATGTTTAGAAGAATACTTACCTTTGGGACACATAAATACTCTATGTTACTTTAAACTATTGTGATATGAATTCCTATTCCTCTGAAGAGCATTCTTCTATAATATTAAATATGCAGTTAAGTTGTGACAAGCATATATGAACAGGGAGACATCATTATTACATGAATTAAAAAAATGTACATACTAATACAGCTTAGGACAAGAAGAGAAATCAGGAAAAATACAAAAACGGGTACAGACCTTTGCAGCTT
The DNA here is from genome assembly GCF_964289735.1 of Phaethon aethereus. NCBI lineage: Eukaryota > Metazoa > Chordata > Aves > Phaethontiformes > Phaethontidae > Phaethon > Phaethon aethereus. The sequence goes on from NC_138575.1 coordinate 131,994,953, forward strand.
TCTTGTCTCCTTCAGTGCGCACACCTAATAGTCGTCTCAGCAAGAAATAGGAAATTTCTAGCTCTGTAAATATTTCTGGCAGTGCTCCAACCGCACCAAGAACTTGGCCTACCATTCGGTCAGCCCGACACAAAGTTGGATCAATCTTAGTTCCAACACCTACAACACAACAAGGGAAGTAACAAGGAGTAACTGAAAGGTAGCGGTCACATTTACATATTAAAATATTTGAAGATCTAAAACCAACAAACTGAGAATGTACTGAGAATTCCCTGTTACCTGCACAGCACTTTCAGAATATCAGCAAGACTGTGAGCTCTGTCTAAACAGATGAAGAAATTATTCTACTGTTAAAGCCGGTACAATTAACAATGCAAGTTGATCTGCATTGGCCAATGACATTCAGGAAATTTGTTTATTTATTAAATATCTGATTTTCATACTTATGTTGTCTGCCTCTACATATATGAATTATTTGAAATTGCTCATAGCATTTTTGTTTACTACATTGAAATAAATCGTTGAATGAAACCAAGTGCTTTCAATAAGCATGAAGAAAGAAATCTTTTCGTAAGAGAATATCCTTACCTATAAGACCTCCTGGAGCAGCATATTGTAGATCATTGTGTTCAGCAAAGAGTGACACAATTTTGGAAAAGATTGGCTTGCACATGAGTTTTCCTTCACTGTCCTTGGACACAATACCAGGCCGGACCTCAATTTCCTGACCCACCTAATTACAGAAGTGAAACAGTGATTAACTGGTTGTTTCACAGGAACATAAAGGTAACTACTAGTCACAGATAAGACCTACTTATCCCAAGATCTACTGTTGATACAAGTCCTTGGTTCTGGGCTACTGTAGAACTTTGTTGCACTGTTTATGGTAAATTGAACAATACTGAAAGCTCCGTATATTATAGCCAATGTAACAATTGATTTTCTCTTCAATACAGTTAACAAAACTGCTTTAGCAAAGGATATTTATGATTATTAATTCCAGAATTTAAAATTTAGTGTATTTTTTTTAAAATGACATTTCATTTAGAAATGTTACAGCGCTGAGAAAAATTGAGTTAATTCAATCGGGGAAACTGATCAGCATCAATAAACTGCAAGACAAAGAAAATACAAGCTGTATAAATGTTCGAAGATGTAGTTTGCTTTCTCATCCAACAGAGCAACCTCTGAAGTTTCCATCTATTGACAGTGTCCCACAAGCAAAATAAAAAAATTAAAAGAAAAAAAAAATCACAATATCCTTGAACACTCAAACGGGGAGTGGGACCTGTGGGAACCCACACACATTTCAGAGGTACCTTTAAAGTTCTTTTGACCCCCTTTTTCTCCCCCAATAATTCAGCAAGTAAAAGTGGTAGGACTGGAAAAAAACCTGGCTCCCTCAATTTTTGTAAGCAATGAAATCAGTATCATTATTAGCAAAAGTTAAGACTATGGTAACAAAAATACTTATAAACCCAATAAAAATCAGTGTTTCTTGTTCTGGTGCTTTAAAACAGGAACGTAAAAATGAGGCACAGACAGAAAGGACAGGTGCCATCTGACTGTATTCTAGTTTTAAAAACATTAAATTATATAGGCTTATTTTGTACTAAGCATGCAAAAACTCTACTCGTTATCATCATCACAAGTCTTCAGACAAGAGAGGGAAAAGGTTACCTTTAAAACACCCTTTAGAATACTGCCACCAGCTACACCCCCCTTAAGGTCATCAACTTCACAGCCAGGCTTGTTGACATCAAAGGATCTAATTACTGAAAAGAATAGACCGTAACCAAGATTATATTTAAGATCACGTTTTCAAAGAATTAGAACCTTTCTTTAGCAACTCTGCTTCCCTATTCTTATTACGGTATATACATATTTATAAATATTATAAAAACATAATTCAGGGATAACACTAGAATATGATGAATATTTTATGCCAAATTTTAAAGTATATAGTTGATTTTGTTCAAAAAAAGCTGCTCATATATGTAAATGGCTTTGTATACTGTTCCTGCATAGTAAAGATTAAGTTAAATACCAGTATCTGAAAAAGAAAGCAATGGTTAACTATATTAAAAAACCCTCCTCATTCACAATGTCAGTTGTGAATATTGTAACCTTGTTTTAATGTAGTCAATTTTTATGCATTCTGAACATATGCTTTATAGGTCTCTCATGTTTTAGGGAGGTGGGGGAGCAAACAAACAGATTCATTGTAGTGTAGGGGAACTGAATTTCAGAATATGCTGGACAAAACCAGAGACTTTCAGGAGAGAGGACTAACACAGAAAAACCTAACCAGGCTACCTATAAGATTTTTATGGAAATAATTTTATTTTCAGATTCAACAGTTTGTCAATACTTTGTTAAACCAAATTTAAATTCATAGCAACTAACGGAATGTTTTAAGACACAGGTAAGTTTCTCATCTTTATTGCACTTTAGTGCTGTCATACACATAGAAGATACACAAAACCCAGCAATTACCTCAAATATAATTAACTATAGCACTTAACTATGAATAAATAATATAGCTTTCAGACAATATGCAAGTTTTAAAATAAGAGCACACTAAATCCTTTCAAACATACCTCTTCAGAGCATTCAGCAACATGCTAGTCCAAGTGTAGATACATGTAGTAAATGGTTAGCCACGAAAGCCCAGACCTAAGCATTTACGTACCAATAAGCCTTGGTTCAGATGTGAAGTCTCGCAAAGGGACTGGGATTTTCTTCACTATATACTCGCAAACTACCTCAATGTTGTATTTCAACTGTGCCGAGATTGGAATTATTGGAGCTCCTTCTGCAACTGTACCTAAAACAAAATCAAGTTCAACATCAAGCCTTAATACAGTATTTACAGCAACAAGACCAAGTGTTCCATCATTGTTAAAAACACTAATCAATGTCAAGGTATATTTTTATGTATTTCCCAAAGCAGTGACTATCACAGCATTTATCCTTCCCTTCAACATTTTAGCTCAAACCAACCAGACCTACTTTTCAAGGCATTCGTATTGCCTCTGGATAACTGTGTACTGAAGAGCTGTACAGTTTCTCTCTGAACATTGTGCAAGATAATCTTCTGCTCTAAGGGAGAATTCATTTCTCACACTGTGATCAGAAATATTCTTAAGATAATTTCCTTGCAGAGATTGGTATCTCAGTATTTGATATATCAGTATTAATTTTACAGTCAGATTTCATTCTGATGAACTAAAATTCCCATCAATTTTATGATCTTTTTACCTAAGTTTTGCAATATAAATACTTACTTTAGAAAAATCCTGATTTTATGGAAGAATTTATTTAGTTATCAAGCCTTGTTAAATGTTATTGGTTTTAATTCTATCTATGTTTCTTGTGATAACTCCAGTTCTCACAAAGAACTCCAAATCTACACGTCAAGCCACTCTGACATAGCTGTATGAACAGCTTATGTAAGGCAACAATTCTGAACTAAACAAAAAAGAGACCAATTTGCTACTTTTGAAGGTGACAACCCAGCTCTGCAGCTTTCACATACCCCAGCTAAAGCAGATAAGCAGGGAAAACAGTGGAAGTTCATGGGAAAGATAAAACTAGACTAAAAGTTGAGCAGAACTTTGTGGACTGAGTAGGATAACCCTTTCTGAACTGGACTTACAGAGAGATAAAAGACCAATCTTTTATTAGATAAAAGTCACTAATGCATTTGTACCTACAAGGTGCCCCTAACAAATACCGCTTCATTCTCTCCTGCACTGCAGTAAACTCACAGTACAATCTCTAGCAAAGAAACAATCCAAAAAGGGACAATACCAAGAAGAAATCACAAATTCAGTGAAAGCTACTAGACAAGAGCTCTGACCAACAGCCATTAACACTACTGTATGTAAGCAGTTTGAAACAGGTAAGAAGCACAACCTCAAAAGTCTATTTTTTAGATTAACAGACTATGTAGACCAGCATTGTCTGAGAGAAGCTTTTCTATAAACATATAGAAAACCACCAAGGCCATGGCCAAATGCTGAAGAATTTCCACCACTAACTGAGTTTCTGCTGTTGAAAACTTACCTTGTACAAATGCAAGAATCTGTTCATACTGTTCTTTAGCCTGGCTCTCCTTCACCAAATCAATCTTATTCTGTAGAATCAAAATGTGTTTCAGTTTCATGATTTCTATAGCAGCTAGATGTTCTGAGGTCTGGGGTTGAGGGCATGACTCATTACCAGCTGAAAGAAGAAAAGTGACTGCAATATAGAAATTATAAGGACAGACAAAACTCCTGCAGTTAGGACATCCACTTCCCACTATATCTTTATAAAAGACGACAGTGATCTCTCAGTAAGTTACATGTGACGCATCCAAGTTAATAAGTACCTACTCTTCCTCAGAAGTGATGGCTGTAGCACCCATACAATACATGACAGAAGAGAGGTTGCCAGAGTGGTTCCCCCATTCTACTTGCTCACAGTAGAAACACACCTCTAAAATTTCCAAAGATACTGACAGCTAACTTGTGTCTACTTGACTTAGTCCTTCAGGTCTTCAGACATCTCAGTACTGACTGTAGCATAATGGACAATTCACCTTTCAAGAAATATCTTAAAATTCTATGGCATTTTCTTATCACTAAAGACATAAAAATGCCAAGATCCCCGAACTCTATAACACACAATAAATATATCAAGTAGGTGAGGAGGGCAGTTATCAGCATAGTCTGGATGTCAGCCATTCAAGAAGCCAAGAAGCCCGAGGTGCCATTATGGTGGTTAATCTCACTTGACGTTTGGTCTACCACACTTTCTAGATCTAAACAAGCAGAAGGAATGATAGCTCATTAGCTATCTCAGACTACTTAAACTACAATATCTGAAGCTGTTTTCCTTATTTATTGACATGCCCTATCTAGGTACTATTCACCACTGCAGAGCACTAAATTTTTCTATAGACATACAAAAATCAGTTTTATTCACTTCCTGTTGGTTGCAAATCAGAACAAAAGTTGTCTAAATCAAGGTAAATCTCCCATACCTTGATTTTACCCGTATTCATCTGGGTTTACTGTTTGTACTGATATTTGTGGACTCTCCTGTACGACAAAGGCTACATACATATTTAAAGCAAACTGAAGCTTCAGAGAAGCTCAAAATGTACCTGTAGCTAGTCTATCTCCATAAAATTATATAAATTTTACAGTACCATACCACTACAAGGTTTCATCTTACCTAACTAATCTTCTGTCGATTGTGCCATCTACCAGACTAATGAGTATGTATAGCAATGTTTAAAAGAGACAGCTCGTGAAGGTACATTTTCATTGTAGCATCACTTTATTTTCTTAAACACATCTCAAAAGCATTCACTCCTTTTAATCCCTCACCCAGCCCCACTACATTTTAAAACCCTTATAAAGTGGCTTCATGATATTAAAAAAAGAGAGCTCTGCTTTTGCGTAGCAATCATTACCTATCAACAGTAAAGCTGCATCCATTACTGCTGCACCGTTCAACATAGTAGCCATCAAAATATCATGGCCAGGACAATCCACAAAAGAGACATGCCTGTTGTAGAAGAAGGTTAAAAAGAAGTCCAAAAGCCAATTATCAACAATTTCTCTGACTGGTTTATGTGAGTGACTAGGCAGACTCAAAAGTTAAAAGCATCCTTAGAATAGATAACCAAACATTTCAAGACAGATGCTGAGAAGTAATACCTTAAAAGTATTTTCAAAAAAGTTCTAAAAGAACACAAAGACTACTGAACAGTTTTTCTGAGTTCTAAGATTCAATACCTTATATCCATATTAGGTACTGCTTTAACATTCCACAAACTGTAAATTAGACTAGATTTAAATGCACCATAATAAATAAAAAAGCTAAACAAAACAACCAACAAACACACCACACAAGATTTCTCTTCTCTCTTGGAGATGTCTCCCATCCTCCAATTTTAGAAAATCATGTATCTTTAATTACACAGTTGTAATTGCACTTCACTTCAATGATTTATCTACAGAGATATCTTAGTTCCAACCTTACGATTTTATTGTGCAGACCATAATAGTTGATACACTACACCCTTGCCTGAACTTATTCAGTGAAGAATCCTTGTTTCCTGGTATCATGCCACCAAAAATCAAGGGACTAATTTGCTTTTTTGCTGACAATGTTAAAAATCTACTATAAGCAAATAAACAGTAAGATAAAGAATCCAAAGCTTTTAACCAATAGTTTAACAATGGCTGCGTGACTGTCACACTACAACAGAAGTTATTGTTAGAACAAGCACTCTGTTGGGAATCTGAGGAAAGGAAGGAAACACATGATTACAGCACTATGTGTATTTCATACACAAGCATCAATCAGGAATCTTGTACAACAGTCTTCATGACTACTCTCATTTGAGCAATCATTGTAAAAACCCATGTAACCACTGTTGTGGTTACTATGCTTGCATAATGACCATGCTATGCTTTATTAGAAATTAAGTAAATAAAGAACACTTGGCCTCCAGTTAGAGACCTGATCTCACATTAAAATAAATATATAAAAGCCTGATGTTTAAGAACTTTGAAAACTTTTCTGCCTTTAAGAAGAAAAAGTTTAACAGTCACCCTCCAGAAAGGAATTTTAAAGATGTGTTTGTGAGGTCCGCATCAGTTCTCATTCTAGGAGCTTTAAAATGTACTTATATTAATGGCAGAAAAATTTCACTTCAAAGTCCTGCAAATACCTGAGGGCAGAAGACACAGTTGTGCTCTACCATGGTCTGTGCTACTATTAAACTAATAAAAACAAGGCAGTTTAGATGAGACCTTAGATCAGGGGTGCCCAGCAGATGAGAACATGTGGTCTATCATAATCATTCAGCCTACAGCTCAATCATGACTATTTTCAGTTATGTAAAAGGACGTAAACACAATTTACACCGTTCATTTTACAGCAGTTACCTGACTAGTTTAAAATTCCCTTTGGTGCCAGGAATATCTGTAGGGAACTCATCTGGGGTGCTACTTCCACAGGATCGGTAACACTCTGGCCGGGAACAGCTTGGGTCATCCAGCTTGTAAATCTGTAAATATTTTTTTTTTAAATTGAGAAAAAGTTTAATTGATTAAGGATTAGTTACCTGTAAGCTTACACCCACCCTGAAACATATGTGCTAGATTTATAGTAATGACTCACCTTTGCATTAGCATAACCCAGCTTGATTGTGATATTTCTTTCCAGTTCATTTTTAAATCTGACAGTATGAACTCCAGATATAGCTTTGACTACTGTCGACTTTCCATGGGCTACATGACCAATTGTACCTATGTTTCAAAAGCAAATGTTTGTCAATAAACCATTGTTTAATTTTGTGCAATGTTCCATTATGATCAACACATAATTACCCCAAACTCTCTGCAGCTGGTAATTCCAGAGCTCCCATCAGAAGCATCTATGGGTTTCAGAATCATTTTTGTTTAAACAAACAAGATCCTAAATTGAGCTTCCAATGGGCAGATTTCTGCATTTTCATGAAACTCATTTCAATGTTTAATTTTAAGGTAAAATAAACTTTGCTTTAGCAACTATTCCCCACTTCATTCAACAGTATTCTTGAAGTAAAATTGGCACTTTTCAAGTTAAAAGGGTTTGACAAGCCTCTTCCTGTACCCTGATAAAAACCACTGTATCTATATTACTGTCTGTTTCAGTAATAATTTCTTGAAAGTGTTCTCACATAGGTACCATATGCTAATGCATGAGCACCAGAGCCCCATTAATGCACCCCTCTTTTTTAGAAGTTTGTTTTTACCTATATTAATTGTTGCTTGTCTGCTGATGACTTCTGGTGAAAGAGGCGTCAACTTGGTAACATCCTGTATGAGGGAGATTTTAGAATTTATTCATCTCGTATCTAAATATTTAGAGAGTAGTACATGTATTTTCTTAAAAATTATTCAGTAGTTCTATTCAGCAAAGTCGAATCAAGCTCATTAAAATAATTCTAGATATGCATTCCAGCCTTTTAAGTATGTGACATAGGACAAAAAGTGAACAAAATCCTGACTGTAAATCAGTACAGGTTGCAACTCAAAACACTTGATTGTAAATCGGTATAGTCTGCAAGGTGTTAAAGATCGAAGTAAACAAAACCAAACAAAAAAAAACCCCAAAGAAGCTCTAACTCACAAAAACACCCTTATCTACCCACAAACTTAAATTACACATAACAGGCAAATTCAAATTAACTTTCCATGGGCTATATGGTGAACTGCGGGTATGTTTTAAAAACACATGTTTATCAATAAACAGTCATTTATTTGGTATAAGGTTCCATTACAGTCAATATATAATTACTATTAACACTTTGGAGTCAGTAGGTCCAGAGACTTCATTAACACCATAGTTAGGTTTTTTTTTCCCTAAATGGCTACGTTTTCCTCTAATATTGTTATTGCTGCTTTAGGTACCAGACAAAAATTCTGCTGTCCTAAATAGCCTGTTTCATGAACCTACTGGTAGCACATGGCAAATCAAAACATCTGCAAATAACTTACGTATAGTTAAAAACACAACTCTTTCAGAGTTGTTTTGTTTGTTTTTTTTTTTAAAGCTGTTTGTCCAAATATTGGACAAATGTTGAAATCCACTGAAATGTTCCTCTGTACTATTTTTGAAACAGTTTACAGTTAATTTCCATCCTGCACTGAATTCATGTGGATGAGCTGCTCAGTTCAAGCAGAGATTGATGATGCCAAAAGAGTCCTCAGGACAGGATATAAATATTTTGCTAAGATACAAATAATACACACATTAATTTACATTAAATCATAGATCATTTACAGTGTTACATGCAGGTTCTGTGCATAACAATCACATAAACACATCTGTGTAAAAATGGAAACTCACTTATTCTGTTCTCAAGTACTACAGGAATAAAATGCTCACGTCCAATAAAAAACCACCAGTTTTGTCCACCTAACTCAGACAATTAAATTTGTATTTCTTGTATATCTAATTTAAAATGACTACACGCACTGAAGTCATCGATGGGAAAATGACCTGCAGATGGCACCATCTAGTAGGGTGACAAGCACGTAAGCATGATGCAAATCCTGTCATCAAGAGAAATGTCCCTGGTACACACAATTATGCACACATGCAATTTTTTCCTCAAGACTGGTATATGGTTAAGTTCAGCTATAAGCTCCAGTCAACCGCATGCATTCAAGGGCCAACTGAAAAAGTACAATATAGGCCTTAAAGGTAATTCCTACTGACCTCCCCACCAGGCCTATCTGTGCTCGTTCTGACCGGCAAATGCCATGGCCAGCAATGAAAGGAAGTAAGGAAACTTTCTGAAATTACTAACATGCTTCACTAATTAATATCAACATGCTTATCTATAACACAAAAAGAATTCTTGTGGTCAAACCCCAAGAATATCAAACGTTATTACTGTAAAGACAAATAAGCCCTTCTAGTTTGCTGAACACCAGGAAGGCAGCAATATGACTTTCGACCACTGTTGTCTCCATATATGTGTAGTGAGACAGCCCAGGCCAGACATTTAATAGGCAAAACTACCACAGCAAGAAACGACTGCAACTTATTTTCTTAGTCGTCAAGAAGATTTTCTTAGCAGACCAACCACAGCAGGGCTGGCAGCCAATCCATCTAGCCCGCTGGGGAAACAGATCGCCAACTTATCGTTCTACTTCGAGAAGGGAAGAGCTTTTATCGCCGCTAAAGCAGGACACCCCTCACGAGGAGGAAACTGCACGTCTCCACCACTGCCACACAAAGGCTCCTCTCGCCAAGCCAGGACGCCAAGCCGCCGAGCCTCACCCCGCCTCAACCCGCTGCGACCAGCCCAACCTGCTCCCAGCGCCGCCGCTCTGTCCCGCGCCTACGGCCTGCTACCCACTCTCTCAGCCCCGGCGTGCTGCTGCTCGGCCCCTCGAAGGACCGCTGCCTTCCGCGCCCCCTCAGACTTCAGCGGCCTCAGCGGGGCCTGGAGGGCGGCACGGGTCCCCTCAGCCTCCCGGCTCCGCCGCCGCCCTCCCCCCGCAACTGCCCACCCGGCCCCGTCACCCGCATCCGCCGCGCCTCGGCGCCCTCGGTCGCAGCCACCAGCCCCCGTCCCCCGGGCGCCCCCCGAGCAGCTCTCACCAAGGTGGCGAGGTCCTGCCGGCTGAGGTGCGGCTGCCCCAGAGTCACTCCCGCCTCATCCCCCGCCATCTTGGCCCGAAGAGGAAGCGAGGAGGCTGGCGCGGCCGCCTGTACCCCGGCTCCGATCGGTGCCCCCGCCGCCGGCACGCAGCCCGGCACCCGCCAGCCGAGAGGCAGACGTCCGGTTCGGGGACCCGCCGCGCTGGGCGGCGCGGAGCCGCCGCCAGCCCCGCCGCGCGGCGGGAGCGGCTCAGGCGCGCCGCAGGGCAGCCCCACGAAGGACCCCCGTCGCCCTCGCGCCGGGTGATGCAACCGGGCCTGCCGGAGGGGCCGCTTCGCGTGCGCCGGCGCCGCCAGGGAAGCGAAGGTGTGCGCATGCGCGGGGCGGGGCCGCGGCTGTCGGAGGGCGGCTTGCGCCTGCGCCTTGCGCCTGCCGCCGGGTAACGGTCGTGGGCTGAGGGTGGTGCGGGGCTGCTGAGGGGAGGCCCTGGGTCGCGTGGTGCTGGTTAAAAAGCACGGCTAGGGAGTACGTGTGGGTGATCTGACACGTAGCTTTCAGTTATCGCTGCAGGAACAAATGTATGGGGAATCCCCGCTTCTAACTATTTCTGTGGAAAGGGGGCTGGCTTTTGGCTTTATGGCAGGTCGTCTGGGCCCGCAGTTACTCGGTGCTTGTGCTGTGTGTACTGCATATGTAATCTGCTGCCATTGCTTCGGTAGGGTGATCAGGATGGGGCCCTAGTTTGGTTGAAAGATAGACCCAAAAAGGAGATTCATCCTGTGTTTCTGGTTTATGCATCGACATTTGTTGATGCATGTCTAACAGCATGAAAATGTAAGTTTAGTTGGGGCAATGAATGGGTGTGATGCAGAAAGGAAGATGGGGGTAAAATTGAAACAAGATATGCTTATATGTACTGGAAATGAGCATATCTAATTTGATGCCTGGTCAGTTTATCTGCCTGAACAGTAAAATGTTGCTCTGCAAATGTTAGTAGTCTCTGCTGGCCATCAGCCTGATAAGATTTTGATTTTCAACCTTTCTCTTGTTACTGTCTTTTGTAGGCTCAGTGCTTAGCGTTGGGGAGACCATATGGATATAAGACCCTACCCTGAGTTATGAACAGCTTGAATCTTTTGTACCAAGCAGCTAAAAACCCCACTAAATGTGTGCTGTTTTCAGAGTTGGGTATGACAAAAATACTTTAAAAATTGAGTTAAAATCCCTGGCCCAGTGATGAGAGCCAGCTTAGAGGTTTAATGGAGACTAAAGGCTGAATCCACAACCCTCCTCCATGGGAAATTTAATTGCCTTCTCCTTCAGGGAAACTTCTTAAAGACACACAGGATATTGCTACTAATAGGATTTCTTCTATGATCAGAGAAACAGGTTTCAATGTAAGTAACCAGTTGTGTCAAATACATGCACATTCATCAACACTGGCTTTTGCCTGCTGGCAAATGTGCTGATTCTCAGATTTTGCCTGGCTAACTGCTTGGGTCAGAAAAAACAGGTTTGGAGCACACAACCAATGCAATGATGGAAATCTGTACAAAACTGGTATGCCTGGTTTAACGATGCTTGTAACCTCCCACTTTCACAAATACTGCTATTTCCATTCTTTCCCAGTACAAGAGCTAGGAATGAGTTCTGCTGGATATACCTAGAATACGTTGCCAGCATTCTTGTTTTCAATAAATGCATATGAACATGTGGTAAGCAATCTTACAGTATATATAATGGTGTTGCCAATACAAAATGTATTTTGTCTTGCAACCCAATAATTTTGCACATTGGTTTGGAAAATAAATTTTCATATCTAATCTTTCATCAGGCCACATGGTGTTTTCAATTCTATATAAAATATCTCACTTCATGTAAAAAAAATAGATGCTTATGACCGAGACACACAAAGTATAGTGGGAACATGATGCAATATTTTGTTGTATTGCCTCGATGTCCAGGCATGTATAATTACCCTTTTATGAAAATTAACTCAAAATACTAGACTCTCTAGTTACTTAGCTGTTTAAATTGTGCAATAATGCAGTGCAATGTAAAATTACAGAAACAGTTTTTTGTCACATTTGCACCAGCCTTTAGAAAGGATTTAATCCTTGCCAAGAACCTTGTCAGGAATCTGAAAAAAGTAACACAAACCATTGCTCCTATTTTAACAATGAGAATATATATTTTACATACTCTGAGACAGTCTTGTTACTGTGAATCACTATCTGGGAATATTTGTAGTATGAAGAAAAACCAGAAGAGTCTAAAGACTGAAAATGTCTAACTAAAGTAGGTAAAAACATTTCTAGGAGTTGTCAGGTATGTTATATGTATACGCCTAAATTAAATGTTTGAAATTATTCAAATTAAGTGGTAAATAGTATATTAATATAACTCAAAAACTTATGTCCAGGATTTTATTAATTGCAATAGGCTTGTTTAAGCCAGTGGGAACTACTTAGTAACCGATTTCGTGCAGATGCCTAAATCTGAGAGATCAGCCCAAAGCGTAATGTCTATACCGCTGGTCATTGTTGAGTGTCCAGATTTAACAGCCTCACTTTTTTATTTTGGAGATTAGAATTGAGGCGCTATTAACGTACTTCGATTTTTCAGTAGACCCACACTGTCCAATGTGAAGAAGAAGGAGATGGGAGGGGTGTGCTTTTAAATGTTTAGAATAAGTATGTCAAAGCTGTTGGGTGTTTTTGTTTTTTTTTTCTTCTTGGCTAGGTTTGAGGTCCTCTTCTGTGGCAGTGTGTAGGAGAGACCTGAAGATTATTTTATGCCTCAGCTTTCCACAAACTGCAAACAACAAAATGACAGTGAGGTAAAACAAAAACAGTCCTGCTTAGCTTTTTCCACCATCACTGACTTATGAAAGTCAAAAGTCTGAAGAGGGCAGAAGGGTGCATGAAGTTTTGGTATCTGTGCATGAGAAACTTACTTTCTACTGCAGTTTTTCTTTGCTGAAACATGAAATGTGAGAGGGTATGTGCTTGGTGCAGCAGAAGACATATCGCCTGAGTAAGGGAGAGAATGTCTTTCCTTGAGACTTAGCAGGAGAGGTAGCTGTCTTGGCGGAGTTGGTATGTAAAGGTTGGTTGTTTCACCGTCAGCACACAAGTAACAGGTTTTTAAACAGTGACTGGGGAGATGGAGCAAATTTACTGCACGAGTAAGCGCGTGAGGTGGAATAGTATGAAGTTTGCTGAGTAGAGAGGGGTCAGGCCGTTGGGATGAAGGAGCGAATGGCAGCAGGTTGATTGTAGTGTGGGATAAACAGGCGGTGAGGGAGCAGTAGGAGGGCAGAGTGGGAGCAGGAGTAGGAAGTCTTTTGTGAAGCAATGGGTGCGATAGGTGGTTCATTGTGTGAGGCTGTGAAAGGTGGGAAAGACATTCAGCTTGGGGGTGGCAGCGGTAGAGGAGGTACAGCTCCTGTTTTATCAATCAAGAATGGGGTGGGGGTGGTAATAGGAGACCGAAAATAGGCAGCGAAGGGGATGGGAATGGCAACAAACAGGGAGAGGATGGCAGCGTCTGGCCTGCTATTGAAAGCAGCGAGCGACATGGAAAGTGACAAGGGGCTACATAGCAGGTAGCAGCAAATGGTTTTGGGGTGGCAGCAGCAAACCAAAGGTCCACGTAGCTTTAGTTCACTGCCTACAATAAAGTAACAGTTTGCCAGGCAAAGGGAAGACAGAGAAAGTAAGGAGGCGATCAGTGCTTGTGCGGAGGCAAAGCCCTGCCCATCCCGCACTGGGCTGAATGCTCTCTGTGAGCTGCATGTGGTTTGTTGTTCGAGGGCAGCTGCGCCCAGCGGCCCTGACCTCTCTGGCAGCCTGGCTCCCATGCCGCAGGCAAGGCTGGTGAGAAGGGAGGTAGGGTTGGCCCGCGGCACCCGTGGCTGGCTGGATGTCGGCGGCAGAGTTTAGCAAGCTCCTAACAAGGCTTGCCACGGCTCGGGTGGGTTTCAGCGCCACACACCCACAGGGCTGCTGCCCGAGGAAAGGGTCGCCGTTTGCAGCAGGACCCGGCCTGGAGGCAGAGGGGTGGAAAGGGATCAACGTGCCCTTGAGCCACCGAAAGCAGAGGCTTGCGGATGGATGAGCGTCCTCGGAGCCAGGGGCAGACGATGCCTGTCGGTGCCACTTTCCCACGCTCCAGCCATGCGCTAGGCTCCGGTAAGGGGCTCCTCTCCCAGAGGCGCGCCCGGTTTCCCCGCGGCTGCCAGTGTGGGCTGGCGTCCGGCTGGCAGTGCGAGGGTCAGGGAGGCGCCGGTGGGACAGGGCACGCCGCGGGGCGGGGGCTGGCGAGCGGGGCCGCGCCAGGCCGCTCCGAGGCGGGGGCGCGGCGGTGGGAGTTTGCCGCCCCGGGCGCGCCCCCCCCCTCCTCCGCCGGGACCGCAGGTGGTGGCGGAAGTGACGGCCGGCGCGGGGTGCCTGTCGCGGGGGAAGATGGCGCCTGCGGCCGGGCTAGGCAGCGCAGAAGGTAAACAAGTGTGAGCGGCGGGGGGCGGGCGGGAGCGGCGGGGACCCCGGGGGCGAGGCCAGGCCAAGGCAGGGCTGGGAGCGCCGGTGCCCGGGCGGCGCGGCGGGGGGCGGCTCCTCACCTACCCCCGAGCACGGACCGCGGGGAGGAGGGAGCCAGGATCCCCCCTTCCTCCTCCTCCGCCTCCTCTTCCTCCTCCTCCCGGCTTTGCCTCAGCCATTGCCCCTCTCTTCAGCCCCCCGGCGCCTCCCTCCGCCGCCGCCCCCGGCTTTATGTTACACGGAGGCCCCCCTCTCCGCCGGTCCAGCGGGAGGAGCCGCGTCTTCAGCGCCGCCGCGGCCGAGAGGTAGGTGAAGCAGCCGCCGGGGGCCCCTGGGCCCTCCCGGCGCTGCCTGCCCCACCGAGGGCGGCCCGGGCCCCCTCCTGGCCTTTACAGACCCTACTCCATCGGCCGAGGCAGGCGGGGGCGGCGGGCAGGGTGCCCGCGGGCGCGGGGAGGGGGGCGGCGGGTACGGCCGTGCCCAGCCGTGCCGGGCGGGCGGGCGCCGCGAAAGCTTTGCGTGCCCGCGGGGCGGGAGATCGCGGGGCGGCCTCTGGGGGCGGCCGCGGCCCCGAACCGGGAGGCTCGGGCTCCTGCGGTGGCATGTCTCTAACTCCTCGCCCGCCTGCCCCGTTCGGCGGGGAGCTCGGCCTGTGAGCTTTCGCTCACAGCGGAGTGCTGCTAAGCATGTCAAACAGACAAGCTGAAGTAGGTCATCTGAGTTCCTGTCCCGAAAATGGCTATTTCGCGATCAGCGATGTTGGGGGCGAACAAAGTATATCTGTGAGCAGAACGAGTAGACTGCCACTCAGGATCGGTACTGAGCTTTGACTTACGTGGTAAATACTTACATGTCGCTTAAAAATTTAAAGTTCTTGGGTTTTTGTTTTTTCGTTTTGGTTGGGTGTGGGTTTTTTCCCACTCTTTTAGAAGAAGAATGGGGGAACCATAAAGCTGTTACTGGATAAAAGGGCAGAACTACTGAAGTCTGGCTTCCTGTTGACTTCTTTGTTGTGTGTATTTGCTCCTGAGATAATAACCCAGCTCTTTCACCACCGTTGCCCCAGTTCACACTCAGATCCTTTCAGCTAACCACCATGTGCTAACATCCTTTCTGTCTTTTTCCTTCCAACACCTAGCCAACGTGTTTAATTTCTACCACATGTCCTATAAACTTTCCTACTGTCACTCATCTCCTTTCACTTTCCTTAATTATACCCTATGGCTGGTTTGGATCAACACGTGTTGATTTGCCTTTCAGCAAGCAAAGCAGAACAGGTAACTGTAGAGCTCACCCTGGAGAAACCAGATCTTTTTTGTTTATCTAGCTGCCAGTTTGAGGGAAATCTGTAGAAATTTAGTAAGTTTGAGATTTCTGTCTTTCTGACAAATGAGGTTGACATTTGGCAATGAGGTCGAAAGCTGTGTATCTTGAACAAAAAGCACAATCTCATTTTCTCAGAAGATGCTAACAGTATTAACTAAGTTAACAATAAATATACAAATAATAACAAAAAGGCAATTGTAAGGGGTAGTTCAACTATCTTAATTTATATCAAAATTATTTTTACTAATATAGTTTAAATACTACTTGTAGTTGATTAGCTATTTATTATGCTAAAAATTTATGTGACAAGAGTCCAAGCACTTTGATATAAAAAAGTAGGATTAGATTTTTGCTACTAAGAAATACTTAACTTGTTTCTATATAAAATACGCCATGATTTTCTTGATAAATATCATCATAATAAATATCGTCATAATTAAGAAAATCACTCTTATTAATAACTTTTTTCTTATATTTGGAAAAATTAATACTTACAGAAGCCCCCAATTATCTATAAAAGGAATGTTGGCACTCAGGGTAGAGCAGTCCTGTCCACTTTGAGAGCAGTGGAAAATCTGCAGTTTTCGACACTACCGTCATTTAACTCTTAAGTATTAGTAATACAAGTTTTTCTAATTAAAGATGATTCTTGTTCTTATGGCTATATTAAAAATATTTTATACTGGGCACCTGTTATCAGTAAATGTAATTGGAAGAAGCATTGTGTGGAGCTTGCTCTACATTTGGGGGCATTTTTTTTCTGTGCAGGTGTAGTGATGCAATGATCTTTTAGCCAAATGGTTTAAACTATCTTCATGTCCGTGAAGTACAGTTACATCATCCACATCATGGACTCATACGATGAGAAACAAATGTATATCTCATTGATGTTAATTCATGAGACAGAAGCTGAGTTTAGATTTGGTTAGGTGAAGTTAAACTGGTCAAGTAACTACAGCTGATGCATATGTCTGGCAGTCTTAAAATGTTTGTCAAGCATCTACTTTCATCAGAATTCTTTTGACAGTCATCCTAAAGCTTTATTTAAGGGCTGAGCTGGGGAACATTTTATTTTCTGGTGACTAGTGTTTTAAAATGGGAAGTTTCTGACATATAATTGATTAGTATTCAAGTAAATTCAACATATGTGAAAACTATACTCTTTAACAGAATTTTACAACAGAATGGTTCTGATCTTTTGTACGTGTGTCTGTGCTTGTAACATTTGGATCCTTTTTGCAGAAAGACTAAATTGGTTTATAGTATAAGTTTTAAAAGAACAGAGAGTAATATGAGCCGAGAAACCTATCCATTATGGATACGTGCATATGAGAGCACCAGTGCACCTGCTTGAGTTCGAGATTTCTCAAAAAGAAAATGGAACAAATACTCTCTTCTACTCTCTATGTACTCTCTGAAGATAACTAAAGACTACTCAGTGGGGTTCTAGCATACTTGCAGAGTGACATATAACCATACTGGGCTGAGACACAATCCATACTGAGTTTTAGTATGTTTGATTGTAAGTAGTTCTGATAGTGCTTCTAGCATAACCATAACTCAGAGACAACTGATGTGATACAAAAGTGCCACTGTTATTATGAACTGATGCAGATCGCTCAGAGATTCCAACATGGATAGAGATTGGAAGAGGAGCTGTCATGGTCAGATGCGTGCCCCTAAGAAATTCTTCATGCAGTGTGGACAGTTTTCAGGAGTACCCAAGTTTTAATTTCTAGAGTTCTGACAGTCTGGTTCCTCTGACTGGCAGCAATCGGTAAGCTCCTAACTCCTTGCTTCTGAAGTAATCCAATGTTTTTGGAATTCTCACCATGGATTGGTTGAAGTCTTTAGCTTTAGCATGAACCTGCCAATGTGTTTGAGATAAAGTGTTTCCCAAACTTAGCATATTAATTGTAAAGGATTTTATATAAAACACGTACAAAATTGATGAGTTTGTTTCCTACATTTGCAATTGTTGTAGCAACGTAAAGTTTTTATATCCACAGGTCCTTGATCTATTTCACTTTTACATCATTCCTTCTGTTGCTGTTAGTGGGGAATTATGAAAAACGGTCACTTGGACAAGGTTTTAATGGTTTTAGTGTGAAACCATGTAAACAAAGGTTTAATTTGGGAGATAAATTGTTTATACTGTGTAAATGTATATTTAGGCACTCTTTGCATTCTCACTCATTGCAGTACGCTGCATTCAAAGGCCCAGTTTTTAGTGATGAATATGTGCAGTTATGAATGTTTTGCTTGTATGTGCAAATACCTGTGTGTGTTGTATTTTCGTACATATGTATAACATTTGACTATGGAGAAGCATCCTATTTGTGCAGGAGAGTGTTTGTTTTAACAAAATTAGGATCAAAGAATTCTGCTCAAAGCAGTCTTTGCTGTGCAACTCACTAAATAAAGCATATGTAATGGCTTTAACATTTGCATTTAAATGCATGTGTTTGAGGGATGAAAGGAATGGGATAGATGGAACAGATTATTGGATTTCAAACTCTGTTTTAGTAGTTTGTGTAACCAAAGTGTGGTTCTGTATGTCTGGTAAAGTATATTTTCGTGTAATGCATAGATACAGTGTTGTATTATGTGAAAATGTGTTGTGCAGCTGTGTTCACACAGGTGCTTTCTCAGAATTTCTATGAGGTAGGTAGAACGAACAAGTACTTTATAATCTGTAAACAAAGGAGCTTGCTGCTTCTGTCTCAGCATCTCAAATGAGTTATTAAAGGAACAGCAGTAAAGAAAAGCAGAAATCTGCCTTTCAGCTGGTGTGCTAGAGTTGGTATTGTTAATACTTTCCTAGAACAATACATTTCTATCCCTAGAAAGTGCATATAAGCTTACATATTACATAAACACGCTTATTTAAAGGGCACTTTTTCAGCAAATACTGCTTTTGGATCAATTTTTAAATGAAGCAGGGCATGAGTCAAAAGCAGGTATTCCATAACTTTCTTCTCACTAGCCTGTGCATTTTGACTCCATTTCTGCTGCTTGTGACTAAGAGCCTCAGACACCCTGAGGAAAGAAGGTTCTCCTTGTTTAGCAAGAAAAAGCAGTCTGGAACAGGGTTTTCAGACTTTATTACAGCTGCGGAATAAAGATGAGAAACCAGTGTTCCAAGTAAGTGCTTTTACAGTCACAGCAGAGTAGTGATGCATTATGTGCTAAAAGAGGAAAAAATGTCAGGGAAAGCTAATAAGGTTAAGCGTATTCCTCTTTTGGCTTTTTCAGCAGAGAATCTTACTTCGTGTACTGCATTATACTGATCAGCTCTAGTATGCGCAGAACAATGCAGAATGTCAACTTAGATTTTTTTCCCCCTTTATTGTTTATACATCAGATTTTTTTTGTTCCAGTTTTCTTACAGGGTACTGTAGGCGACAAGTCTTCCTTAGGATTAAGTGTGCTATTGTGATTTGCATGGGTGAAGAAAATCTAACTCTGAATTTTGCATTTTTATTGAATATATGGAAAAAAATCGTTATGTTATTGTCCTCTGGGAAATAAGCTGCAGCATTTGAATAGTGCGTAGAATTACATCTAAGATTGCAAGTCTGTGTGTGGGTGGAATGGCATAGCTGTGCTTCAGAAAAATGACTTAATTTGAGAGTATTTTCTATTGCTTTTTTAATATTTGAACTACCACATTGCTACTTGCTTTTGACTGAGGATATGAGCTATAGAAATGAAGATTTTTACCAGTTGATCATAATATGCGTTTAACTCTCTAGTTTCCCAGTCTCTGTGCTATTTTAACCTCCTTATGTATTTGTACTGGCCAATACGTTTTTGGGTTGTAAAGAAAAACATATCTGCTGATACTGCGTATGGCTTTATGCCAAAAAATGCAGATTTACTCGTTTAATACAGGAAAAAAAGTATTTCACTTTTCACTCGTAGAATCCTGAAGCTTCTTTAGATGGTGGTATGGAGAAGTCCTACTGGTTTTGTCTCTACTTAAATAATACATTAAATTCTGTCTGATATTTGAGAGAACAAATATTTTGAGATTGAAAAGTGTAGATTTACTAAAAATAATAAAAGCAGGGATGTGAAAAGGATTAAGTGACTTAAACCCCCACATTTTTAAAACCTTCTGAAATAATCATTTTAGAGTGTTGGCCACTTCATTACCATTGTAGAGTTTTATGTCTGACTTCTGGTTTTAATATATTTTTACAGAATAGCCAGTTTTATGGAGATGTGAAAATTAGAACCCTAAAAGGTGTTTCCTAAATGCGGCTTTGGGGTTTTTTTTAATGTATTTTGGTGATTCCTAACACCTTATTTTTTGATAGGTTTAAAATTTGAAGGGTAGTAGCTTATATCTGATTTTTTTTGTGTGTGTTTTATTGCTATTTAATCAGAATTAAAAGGATAGCTGCAAAAAAAAAAAAAAATCACTGTGCTCTCTATGTGAGAGAGCAACCTGATCACAGAATCACAGACAGGTTGAGCTTGGAAGGGACCTCTGGAGGTCATCTGGTCCACCCTTCCTGCTCAGCAGGGCCACCTACAGCTGGTTGCCCAGGACTCTCACACTCTCTTCTCTGATGCTGCTTTTTGGGTTTTGTCTAGTATGTATTTTGATCCTTAAAAGGAACACTGGGGGTGCTCCTCTGGATTTGGTGCATTTCCCTTCTATCATTTGTCTCTGCTTATATTCACTTGCCAACTTTTCCTTTTTGCTTCTTTGAGGGTGGTGAAAGAGGCTTTTTAAAGCCTCCTACGTAAAAGTTAATTTCTCTCCTTTTATTTGCAGAGTACCTGTAACGTAATTACCTTTCTCAAGTTAAGGGTAAAGACCCTAGTATGTGTTTGGAGCTTACTGGAATGGTTCTTCTATGTTGTTCACATACACAGTAATGTATGTACTGTTTTGAAGAAATCCCTTCTGTGAGATTGCCGCTTGCATGACCATGTATGAGGGGAGATTCCATTATTTTCAGATTAATATATGTTGCTTCAGTCACCTGGGGAATGTTGCTTAATTTCTGATTTTTTTTTCTGAATATATGGTTGTGTTACTCTGTTCCTGTCTCACATTTGCAAATTCCAACTGTCCCATCCTGTCTTTTCCATTGATCTTGGAATTGAAGCTCAGCCATATGTCTTAGTCGGTCTCCTAAAGAAATGTATCCTACACATCTGTACTGTGTAAGCATCCTAGTAACCTTTGAACCTCTTGGCCAATTTCAAACAAAATTGAGAGATCGTTGTTTCAAATTGCTGTATATTTTATGAAAACGGGTGGCCCATTTAAAGGCAGGTGACCCATTAAATCTCTTAAACAGGAAAGACTGAAGTATGAGCTCAACAATTATTAAACATCTGAGAACTGGAGGCAGGGCGGGGAGGCGTTACAAGTGCCCTAGTGAAAGGAGAAAAGCTAATATTAGTGTTTACCTCTTTATTTGATATCAGAAAGCCAATTAGAAAGGAAAATCCTGACAAGGCAGGCTTCATGCTTCCATGTCAGTTTGTTACTTCTTTTTGAGGTGGTAAGAGTTAGTAAAGTAATTCTTTCCTTGTCTGCTTTTATGTAAGAATTAGCAAGAAGTAAGACATATTTAATGTTCATTTTTCTTTCTGGTAGGCATGTGCTGTGCTCAGGAATAAGGGACTTGCAATATGAAGCTCCAGAGCAGTTTGCATTTTCTCTCTGTCTTCAGTGACATTGAGGGGAGTGTGCTATCATGGATATGCCAAGAAAGCAGCTGGATTGTCAGCTTTGTTCTCTTGCTGCTGCTGCTCTTACTTTAAGGAATTTGAATTTTGTCATAAGGCCTTAATTTTCATGAATGCTCCCAGCATTAACTCTATCGTGCACAGAACCTGTCAGCAGGCTTCAACAGCGTGGGAGCGGTGCTAATTCCTTGAGGTGTGGCTACAAACACCCACTCACCATTTTAGTTTTGCATAGACAAAGAGTATCTCCAGTTTTGTTTTCCAGGATGTGTGCTGATGAATCAAAGAGAGGAGATTATTATCTGCTGATTGAGTCTAATAAAATGCATTCCAGTTAAAATGGCAGCAGTCAGGATGTGGTGCTTGAAGTGGGAGTAACATGATAACTGTTCGCCAAAGTTGTGAAACCTGGGCCGACCTTGAGTCGCTTCTGGGTCCATATGCTGCTGTAAAGATCTATAACCTTGACAATTAGCAGTTTTTTAAATGTGTTGATGTTGGTGTTATTTAGCTTTTTATGTAGGTTACCAGTACCAAAACGTTATTAACTTTAATTGTTAGACGAAATTCAGAGTTAAATGCGCAAATACCTCAGTGAATGCTGGAATGTAATTTAAGGTGGGATAAAGTGAAACAAAAATGGTTGAACCAATTCTAGTAGCTGATTAGTGCCAAAAGGAGAAGATGTTACTATTCTTCCCTGTTCCTGCTCATGTGTGTCGTCCTGCCCTCTGCATCAGGTTGGTTCTTGTGCCATACCCCCTGCAGTGTCAAGTCAGAAGTTATCTCACTGATAAGCAGATCTCTGGTTTTGAAGCTTTGTGTGTGCTTGGGGGTGGGTGTGTTTGTGTTGTGTCTGCCCGCCTCCCCCCCCCCCCCCCCCCCCCCCCCCGCCACCTTTAGTTTTCTGTCAGGTTTATGAGTTGAATTGGCTTTCTAGAGCAGTCCAGTGAACCTCAGAAATGGCTAAAAGTAGGCATCAGGAGCTCAGACGCCAAAATGATGGAGAGGGAGAATGGAGTGTGCCGTTGTTCTTTTACTAGTGATAAATTGTTAAATTGGTTTAACCTGCCTCATGCAAATTCCCCCTACTTAAACCCAAGGAAGCTGAGCAAGATTGTGAGAAATTCCTGTATTTTGAATAGTCTTTGATACAGATTTTTACTGAATATTTATCTTCGTCAACAGGGTAGTATCCTGCTAGTCTTTAATTTCTTTTTGGCTTATTTACAGTTTGACTATAGCTTGCACTATGCGTCTGAAAATGTTTAAATGCTTAATAAGCAATTAAGCTTCACTAAACCCAGTATACAGAATATTATTTATTGTGACCTCATCTTGTCAGTGTTTCCTATTGCCTTAGTATATTGCACTTTATAAACCATGACAAAATCTCATCACCTAATTAATCCTTACAGTAAGAAACAGGGCAGAGAAAAAGAACTATGCTGTTACAGGAGAAGTGAGACACACAAACTCAAATAGTATCTCTGAAAATACTCAGTTTCCTAGAAATAACTGCAGAGTAAATTGACATATTTTTAAAGAGACTAAATTTTTTTGGGTTATACCTTGTACAAACCTACTGGAGCTTGTTTCTGAAGTTAAGGAAGTATGACTTCCTTTCTGAAACCTTTGATATTCAAGACTGGGTGTTTTATGGCTCCCCTGAGATAAATTCTTTAGAAGGATTGAGGGGGGGATAGGAAGAGAACCATGGCAACCTTTTTAGCATTGCCTATTCATTATCTGACCACTAAATAGCTTGGAGTGAGGAATCACTTTGGCGGTATCGTACACTTATTCTTGTTCATTAGCCTTTTTTTAAAATGAGAATATTTTGGGGGGAGAAATATTTAAAGTTTGTGTTTTATGTTGTTTCTTGAGTTGATTCTTCAGTTGAAGAGAAAACAAAAAGGATGGTGAAGACTTTAAGTCTTAATAAAAGCAATCTCAGTTAGGATTTATCTGGTCAGGGAGGGCTTGTGATATGTCATTAGAAATAACAATTTATTTTTATTTTTATTTGTTTATTTTTTCTTCCCCCCAGGTGATTCATGGCAGGGGACGTGGAAGGGTTTAGCTCCTCCATCCATGACACCAGTGTCTCTGCTGGATTCAGAGCACTGTATGAGGAGGGATTGCTTCTTGATGTCACCCTTGTCATTGAAGACCACCAATTTCAGGCCCATAAAGCACTGCTTGCCACCCAGAGTGATTACTTCAGGATTATGTTCACAGCTGATATGCGAGAACGAGATCAGGACAAAATCCATTTGAAAGGTCTGACAGCTACAGGCTTCAGTCATGTCCTCCAATTCATGTACTATGGAACTATTGAACTGAGTATGAACACTGTTCATGAAATCCTTCAGGCTGCCATGTATGTCCAGCTTATAGAGGTGGTAAAATTCTGCTGCTCTTTTCTCTTAGCTAAAATCTGCTTAGAAAACTGTGCAGAAATTATGAGACTTCTGGATGATTTTGGTGTAAACATCGAAGGAGTCAGGGAAAAATTGGACTCCTTTCTGCTAGAGAATTTTGTGCCACTCATGTCCAGACCTGACTTCCTTTCATATCTGAGCTTTGAGAAGCTCATGTCTTACTTGGATAATGATCATCTGAGCAGGTTTCCAGAGATAGAACTGTATGAAGCTGTTCAGGCCTGGCTGCGCCATGATAGAAGACGCTGGAGGCATACGGACACCATCATTCAGAACATCAGGTTTTGTTTGATGACACCATCCAGTGTTTTTGAGAAGGTTGGTGCATTTGAAAAGCAATAGACAGGATTCATCATTTAGCTAGGGCAGCATGCCATTAAATAGGTAAGATTCCCACACCTATTAGGAGGAACAAAAAGATAGCATTTGTTTTTCTAATGAACCCGTAGAAGACAAACATCTAAAAACATTGTCATCTGATTATTAGACTATAGTATGTACAGTGGCTGGGGAACAGGTAGGTTTACGATACATGTTTTTAAGTGACTTCATATGGAAAGGACGTTTTAAAATAAGGTCACTTGTATCAAGTTTTATTTCAGTTGTTCTTACTGTTTTCCAGAAGTTGCTTCTTGTTTTCCAGAGATTTTATAGCTGCATATGGTATGTAGGGCATATGTCATGGTAATTGTTACCAATATAATCAGAACACAGTGACAGTAGATTTTACGGGTTTTAAGTACAGATTTTTTTATTTACGAATGAAAATTAGCACCTGCTCTTAAATCTGCAGTGTGGTGGTGGTTGTTGTATCTTTAGTCCTTGTGCTGTTTCACAGCAGTTAGGAGTAAGCCCTGATCCTGCAAAGTTACACACAGAATTGTTTCTGTGCAAGGTGCACAATACAATCAAAAGTTACTGATGGTGTGAAATGTAATGATTTACTTCAAATATCAGAGGAATCTTTGTAACAGGTGATCTAAAATTCGACTGATCATTGTATGTATTAAGAGGTTAAAAGAGAACTTGCTTTTTCTACTGTTCTGTTGAAGAGTAGTCTAGTTCCTGAGAATCTTGGAGTATTTGTCAACAGTAGAGAATTACAGAGCTTTGTAAGCAGTTCTCTTGCAGGCTAGTAATGGTAAGGGTATTCAGGTTAGGAATTACTTAAACTGTGCTGTTTTGTTTTAACAATGTTAATTTTGTGTGGTAAGCTATGACTTGTGTATTTTTCACCTGTCAGTGAATTAACAGGATTTAAGACCCTGTGGTTTTGTTGGGCTTCTTACAAATTAATTTCCCATATATATTATATATTTTTACTTTGGTATCTAGTGAATATACAGATAAGGTTGTAATGTTCTTGGTGGTTTGAAGGGCTACTGGATCATTTAAGCAGTAATGCTTACACTTATTTGTATTTTAAATTATAAAAGCTATTAATTACTTCAGACACTAGTGAGTTTTTATATTTTGGATTTTTTGTGTATGTGTGTGAATTGAGTAGAGGAAGTAATAATACATAAAATATATTTATGATCCTATATTAGCCTATAGACAAAACCAAAATAAATACCTGAACATATTTTAGAACAGTAATGTAGTGTTTATATTGGGTTAGAACATTTCCAGCTAGTAAGAGATGAACTCTGTACGATAGTGTGTAGTGTCTTATTTTTAATAATGCTTTTACCTTATTGTGATATCGTTTAAACCATTCAGTAGGAAAACTGATAGGATTCACAGAGTATTCGTAAGGTCAATTTAATAGGGTAAGACTCGTGTGAGAGTCTGCTTCAGCTCTTTGGGTTTTTGGGATACAAGTTCAAGCATCAAGCTCTCTTCGGTTAAATTTCTGTAAGCGCAAGTGAAAAGTGTATGTTGGTCTTCAGCATTACGTTTGGGTATAACTTCTGGAGCTTGTTTCAGTATCAGTGGTATAAATCCTGCGTAAGAGTGCTTCTCATGATTTATCTTGACAGCTATCAAATGGCCAGATAGGTACAGCTTAAGGAGAGAACTCATTCTCAGCGTCCCAATTTATATATGCACATGTAAAAGCTTTATCTGTGAATACCCTTTCCATTAATTGCATGTGGGAACAGAGAGAAGCCAGTGCAGATTCTGGAGTGGGACAACTCAGCAGAAGGAAGCACAGTTAAATAAGTATGTCAGTTGTTGCTGCAGCTAGGAATGTATTTGTGTTTTGCCCTGGCTAGAGCACATTGAATAATCCAGCATGACAAGTGACAACTGCACTTGAAGCTAATGTGAAAATACAGACCACACTTTTTTTTTTCTTTTTTTTTTTTCTTTTTTTTTAATTTAAAAAATAAAAACATGTCTGTTAACTGTTCTGGAAGTCACCTCAGGAGAACTCTCTTCCGTGTGTAGAAGGGGGGAAATATTGGTAAAACTGCTTTTTTTTTTGAGATCCACAAACAGAATTCACCCTTTTCCTGAAGCCAGCACATACTAAACGCCTGCATGAATGTACCAAATTCACTCTGAGGTTGACTCTTACGGTTCAGCACATTCTGTATTCGCTATACACTGGCTGGCTTGTCATATGTACTCTTACGTAATCTTTCTAATACGCATTTCTAAGATGCCTGTCATTGTAGTATATAAATAACTTATATAACTTAACTTTGCAAGTCACAGTAAGGATACTTTTGACCTCTTAAGCCATTCTATTTCTTACATAGTTTTTTCGAAGAGATTTACAATCTGAGTGGGGTGGCTTGTCCTTTGAAAAAGGAGTTGATGAGCAACTCTGGATTTAGACGTTGAAGCTGGTGTGCATTTGGAGTGAAGGTGCAGCCTGTTTGTTTACTCTAAACTGTCCTGGAAGAACTCCTTCGGAAGTATGAATAGATACTCCCTTTGTTCCTTAGCCCTTAAAATAGATGTAGATGTATGATGGAAAATAGAAAGGTAAATGAAAGAAGTATTTGGGGAGTAGTTAGAAAATAAAGGCAAGATGTACGGGGAGAAGCGCAAGTTCCACTATATGTTACACCTTATTTGAAACATATCCATGGCTACATAAGTCTTGAGGAAGGTTGGAGATGAAAGTCAGATGCCACTTCTCCTAGATCATGGAGTTCATCTCTCTGTTACTGTAGGCAACCATGTCATGATTTCCCTTCATACACTGTTTAAGCTCCATTTAGTTTCTGTGTACTACTTAGATTGAAGTTCTTTCAAAACCCCAGTCCTTAAAATTGAAAGGTTTTTTTTGATGTCCAGTCTATAGGGTTTGTTATGACTAGCCCATGCTGATTTATAAATTCCCAGCTTAAATCAGAAACTTACTAATCACTAGGTGCATGAGCTTCTGCTTTAGAGGTAGGCTGAATAGCACATTATCTTTGAGTATGTGCTTTCCTATGCCTAGAAAATAGTAACTTTTGAGAAGATGTCATTGTGACTTTACCTTTGATAAATGTGTTGATTTCTCTTTTTTTTTCCCTCATTTACCTCCGTGTCTAGTGGTTCATATGTATCTACTTCCACAGCTTTGTATGCTGAAGCTTTGAATAAGAAGTATCTAGTGGATGAGGTTAGTGGGCCCCTCTTACCTTAAAGAGGTACTGCACTTGATATTTTTACATCTAAAGGTTATAGCTGACTTGAATAGAATTGCTAGCAGTATTTATTATGTGCTGAACATCTCAATTCTGGCATATAGATTCTTGGCTCCACTCGGATTTGCAATATTAGATTTGAGTTAGATTCCAGCTTGATTGTGATAATTTCTCTTGCCAGTTTCTAAAAAGGAACTGCAAAATACTCAATTTGAGGGCATTGTCCTTGCTGCACAGAGGCTATGTTGTCTTGTCTTTATAAGGTTAGGCTAGAAAACTCTAAGTGATTTGTAAGCACTTGCAGAATAGCCCTTCAAAGTCCTATGTTGGTACTGACCAGTATTTGTACTGCCCATGCAATGTAACTAGATAATGTCCCATGCTAAAAGAAGGGAAAGTTAAGTACAGCAGCTTGTCCAATGCTATATATACTGATGTTTGGTTGTAAAATAATTTTGGTTGCTGCTGTTTTAGAAACATATGTGTGACTTTTTCTATTTGACTGAATTTTGATTTGGAGTAAGTGTGTTAACATTTTGGTAATGTTTGATCACAGGCTTAGAATTGTGCTTCAGATATGGCTGGAGAGAAGTAGATGTGAAAATAATTAGGATCCTAGTTAGCAGGATTGATAGATCTTTAATTTTGATTCAGTTTAACCTCTAGTAAAATAGCAATTTTTTTGCAAGTAAGAGGAATAATTTTCTCCCTAGAAATGCCATCATTATTCATTGAAAAGGTGTATTAAATAGTTTCTGTATTTGAGATTGAGTCACATCACTTGGATATTCAGAATTGTCAGTTTTCTAAAACTTAAGTAAGCAGAATTTTATAACCTTTGAAATAGTTCTCTGCTTATGTGGCTAGAGATGATAGCATAACATTATGAGCCATCCAGATTTTCCCATGGTTTTTTACTAGTTCTACAGAAGGAACCAAGCTAATATCTACACCATATAATAACATGTTAAGATTTAGTTACCAGGTATATAAGTCATAGATATTAAGTTTGGGCACTTCAAAAGTAGCTTTTCTTTATGGTTTTGAAAGCTTTTTCCTAAAAGCCCAAGTGACAAAAATACAAATAGAGCAATAGCTGTACATGGTTGTATGAGAGGGAGAAAAAAAAAAGCTCTATACTGAAGTCAAACTTGTGTTACAGAACGTTTACCTTGCATATCATTGCTCTTCCTGCAGCTTATTAATTTGCTTAATTGTTTGGGAGGGAGGGGAGATGATGAATATAACATGGTATACATCTGGTCCTTTATGGGGATCACTTTTCAAATTAGAAACTAATGGCTTACATTTTTGGCTGTACTTTTTCATAGAATATAGATGGAAAATTCTGAAACTTGCATAGCTGCTGCAACTAGAAAAGCATGCATTGCGATACAGCAGAAAAATAGGCAATGATTAATAGCTGCACTAATTTAGAAAGCCATCAGTTTTTACAGAGTGTTTCACTGATTCAAAATGAAGATGAGAAAATGCATTCAAGCTCCAGTTTACTATGGCTGGAGGGATGGTGGTGATTTTGGTCAAGTCTTGATGTTTTTCGTATTGACTGCCTAGGGGGGTGAGTAGAGAGGTGGATGTTTTTAATTATTTTCTTCATCTTCCTTTTTATGGAATGACACATATGATTTTGTGTATGCTGTTCCCTGTCTGTGTAGCTAAGCATCCGACTCTGAACCACTGTAACTGGTAAATGATGCAATGAGGTAGTGATTAGAGTTCTTTGGGGAGCCCTGAACATTAGTGCTATGTCCAGCAGAACCTCTGTGAGAAAGTTTTGTCCAGAAGAGAAAGAATTGGAAAGAATGTAAGAAATCACATGAGCAAAGCTTTAGCACTTGCATTAAACTCCTTTTTTACAGTAGGGCTGGGGTTGGTAAGGAAGCCAGACTTAAACTTTCTTTGAGACTCTTCAGCAAGGTAACAGAATAGTCTTTCGTTAAACTTTGAAAATGCTGTGCAGCATTTATTTATATTTATTTTATCAATTCAGAGTTGATGATGTGCGCTTAAGAATGCACATTTGTTTTGCTTCAAGGTTCATCAGTACACTTCCATCTGTTTTGGATGTTTTGCAGATACTTGTGAGCGATCTCTCTGAGTATGTTGGTAATTAGGTGCATGTTCTTTCTAGAGCTTCTCCATTTGAATTTAACAGGGAAATGGGTCTGTTGGTAAGCACTTAGATATTTGTCGGTCAACTGCTTGTTGCTACTTACAGGTAATGGCAGAAGCCTACTTTTGAACACTGAGGGAATTATCTTCAGCCTCTTTTGGGTGTCAGACAGCAATTCCCACAAAAGGCTGACTGAAGGACATGTTCTTCAATCTACTAGAACTAAAATATATGCACAACTTACAGTTATGTTTTAATACCTCAACACCTAACTTTTAATGCCTCTCTTTTTTGATTATGCACAAAAGTAATAAAAATAATTGTAAAATTATTCAGAAGTGTAGGTGTTTAGAGGGTTTTACTTACTGCAGACTGAATAGGACTTTCAAAGAATTATGGAAGATTTCACACGGACAGTATGTGAATGTGAAAATGGGGGAACTGAGCTACATTTGCTTTGTCTTCATTTGCATCAATCAAGTGTGAGCAATATGTATTTTCATATAGACATATCCTAACATTCATCTTAGACCATCATTTTAACTTCAGGAGAGGTACCGTTCCTGTACAGCAGAGGTTGTGCTGGTGGAAGGCTAGAAACACTGGTATTTTTCCTCAACAGCAAAGTCTAGGAAGCCTCTAACTACTTTTTCCTATCAGAATTTAGATAGTCTATTATTCTGGTTTGTTGGTGGTTTTTTTTCTGAACGTTGTAAGAATTCCTAGTGTTAATATATTTGCATGTTTATTTCTTCAACATTGTGCTTGTAGATAGCTTCCCCACTAACTTCAGTCTGAAAGAGTTGTTTATAACTGGTAGCTGCATTTGCTTCTTGATGTCTTACTGATTTAAGGTAAGAGATTGAGGCTTTGCTTTGATGTTAGTGCCTTTGTCAAGATCGTGGTAGTAAACTACTAATAGATTGATTCCCTGGTCTTGAGATTCTGTCTCTGGAATGAGAGATATTCCTTGTTTCCTTTTGCATGCTCTCATGGGGTGAGATTTAGGCTATGTGAAGGAGTAGAGTGGTGAGGATATATGAGGCTTATTTTAATTCCAGTTTCTGGCTGGCATTTCAATTTCTAGCTCTAAAGACAGAGTTGTAAATGTTCAGGGGAAAAAAAAAAACCACACATCATCTTCCATCTCTGCCAGACTGCTGGCATGCTTCACATTGTAAGCATGTTGATCCTGTTGTCTTCCATAATCATCCAAGAAAACTTGAAATATATATAGGTGGAACAAAAAATGTTTATCTTTTTGTTTAATTCCAGAAATGATAGCTCCAGTTTGGGAATGTGTGAATAGTTTGGGAATAGTTGGCCTGTTTTAGAATTGGAAAGTTACTTTAAAGTGTAAAGTAACCCAGCCATGATTCTTTATTACTTCCTGCTTCATTTTTTGTAACCTTTAAGGTTTTCTGTATTTTAACATTTTTCTGTGCTGTGGTTCTCCTTGTCACCCTTCCCCCAGCATATTTTCTGTAATTTATGTTCAATCTTTCCAGTCAGGCAAGGTATATGCTTTATTCTAACAAATGCCATATGAGCAGATCTGTGTTTGTATGATATATTTCTATTTGCAATAAGAAAATAGATCTGTTATTCCCCATAAGAGTTGGGCTTACTGTGGGTGTTTTACAAGCACTATACCTAAGTAAACCTTTTTGCTCCCTTATCACCCCAGGTAAAAATGGTAGAAAGAAGGTGGATATTGCCCCCAAAATAAATATATGCAATCTGCATGTGACCATGCTCTTTTTCAAGCAAACATAAGTTGAACTTGTCAGAATAAAGTGGGGGGAGGGAGGGGAAGTGTAAATGCAAACATCAAATCACTATAACTCTTGAGCTATACAGTGCTGTACAATGATAGGCTTTACAATAGTATTCATGGGTTTTTGAAAATCTGGTGTGTAAAACAATCTCAAAATCTGTGTGAATCGTGTCCAATAACAAGAAGTTCAAAAGATTGTTAAAAGTGTTTAACTGACAGCAAAATATCTTAATTACTATGCAAGGAAGAGAAATGATTAACAGAAAGCTAACAAAATTGAAATAGTACGTGTTTGTGGAACAAGCAACTGGTTTATTCACAAGGTATAAAGAACATTCACTTCCACATTGCTTTTCATATACATGAAAACTCATATCACCACCCCTTAGGTAAGTGGTGGTACAGGCTTTTGTCCCTTGGGACAGGGAATAGGAGGAGGTTGAGGAACAGGTGTTGAAAAATAGTAGCTTCTGATGTTATCTTGTGCTTGCTTTGACATTTCAGAGTGGCCTGACTTTTTTTTTCAGAGCATTGCATCTCTTTTTGGAGCTGGTGGGAACTAAAGGCATTAGGAGTGTTTGAAAGAATCCAGTTTTATGTGAAGGAAACTGGGTCTTAGGATCAAATCTGATAGAGGATTTGTGGATTTGGCAATATCTAGTGGGTTTTTATTTGTTTTAGAAGTGTAATTCAGAATGCTATGTTAGACCAGGCTGTACAGGAAGAGTGAAGCCTCCTTGAAGAGAATAGCACGGTGACCCATGGGCTGCCTGGAGCTAGATTTATTAAAATGTTTAAGATGGGTATGTGTTTTGGTATTGTCTCAGGAACTTATGTTGGCTTAGGTAGTAGGAAGGTTCCTGGAAAGGTAAATTCTTACAATCTCTCCCACCCCCAACTCCCATAAAACTGAGCAGGGATAGCTTTTTTTCAAATTGAGATGGCACTGAGAAGGAGCACTTTACTACTATGTGGTAATTCAAAGGTTGTAACTGTCACCTGGGAAGTGGAAGTTCAAACCTACCTCTGCAATTTACCAAATAAATGCACAACCAAAGGATTATAGGTTGAGATTTTTTCCTCTTGTGTTAAAGGCATTTGTAACACTTGGAGACTCACAGAGGGGAAACCATAAGGTGATCATCATGACAAGCATTTAGTCTGATCATGTGTTATGAAGGAAGAGTTTTGGGTACCTTCCTTTCCCACCCCACCCCGATTAAATAGCCCTGTGAGCAGCGCCTAGGATTTAGGAATACCTGCTTGGGCTAGGTTGTGAGAATTAAGCAGAAATTAGACTAGGATAGGCCTTGGTAAACACAGAATGGGTGTGTAGAATGTTTTTCAAAACCAGGAAAATAGTGTATTTTTAACTTAGGCTCTTCATGGCTTAAGCAGAAGATGAACAGAGGCTTTTTTGGGGAGAAGGAATAATGATTTTTAGACTTGGGGATTTCAGTGGTGCCTAATTCCGGCTTAAATTCTGCATGTGAGTATTCTGCTGAAAATATTAGTCACTGCTGTTAATCACTAAATTGCCTTCTGGATTTTGGGTAACAGTACAATAGCTTAACTCTCCATGCACAAATGCAATTGCTGTCAAGATTGCCTGGATTAAACTAAGTAAAATGATCTTATAATGACACATAGTCATTTAGGTTTTCTGGATTGTTTCTCTTGGTTAGAATTTTAATACCTTTTAAATGTATTCATAGGTAAAAACATCAGAGTTTTATCGATACTCCCGGCAGCTGCGACATGAGGTTGACCAAGCCATGAATTACTTTCATAGTGTTCACCAACAGCCTTTGATGGAAATGAAATCGAACAAAATCCGTTCTGCCAAACCCCAGACTGCAGTATTTAGAGGAATGATAGGACACAGTATGGTAAACAGTAAAATTCTTCTCTTGCACAAACCAAGGGTCTGGTGGGAACTAGAGGGTCCTCAAGTACCTTTACGACCAGACTGCCTTGCCATTGTGAATAACTTTGTGTTCCTGTTAGGTGGGGAAGAACTGGGGCCAGATGGTGAGTTTCATGCTTCATCCAAAGTGTTTAGATATGACCCAAGACAGAACACTTGGTTACGAATGGCAGATATGTCTGTTCCACGTTCTGAGTTTGCTGTTGGAGTTATTGGGAGGTATGTTTATGCAGTGGCTGGGAGAACCAGGGATGAAACATTTTACTCAACTGAACGGTATGATATTACTGAAGATAAATGGGAATTTGTGGATCCCTATCCAGTCAATAAATATGGACATGAAGGGACTGTGCTTGGTAACAAGTTGTATATCACTGGTGGAATTACATCATCTTCAACTTCTAAGCAAGTGTGTGTGTTTGATCCCAGTAAAGAAGGGACAGTAGAGCAGCGAACAAGGAGAACTCAAGTGGTCACTAACTGTTGGGAGAACAAATGCAAAATGAATTACGCAAGATGTTTTCACAAAATGATTTCTTATAATGGTAAGCTTTATGTCTTTGGTGGTGTCTGTGTAATCCTAAGGGCCTCCTTTGAATCTCAAGGATGTCCTTCTACAGAGGTTTATGACCCAGATACTGATCAGTGGACTATATTGGCTTCTATGCCAATTGGTAGGAGTGGTCATGGTGTAGCTGTTCTGGACAAACAGATAATGGTTCTTGGAGGCCTTTGTTACAATGGTCATTACAGTGATTCGATTCTCACCTTTGATCCAGAGGAAAACAAATGGAAAGAAGATGAATATCCGAGGATGCCGTGCAAGCTGGATGGCTTACAAGTCTGCAGCTTGCACTTTCCTGAATATGTTTTGGAGCATGTTAGACGTTGCAGCTAAAACAGAGTGAACAACTCAATGAAATACAAAAAGCTATACCCAGTTTGTCAAAAAAACAGTTGAATTCCTTCAGAGACATTACCTTGTGTATAAAAACAACTGCTAAATGCTTAAGAGAAACAAGATGTACAGGGAGAGTACTTAACCAGGTTTATTAGAAAAGCCAATAGTTGGTTTGATATTGTAAAAGCTTTGTTTGTTTGTTTGTTTTTTTAACAAACATAATTGTAAGTAGGGGAAAGAAAAATATATTTTTGAGTGTGGTTATTTTTTTGGTAACATTTTATGTCCATAATACTTTCTTCTCTTTTTTTTAATGGCCATTATACCACTATGCTTCTGAAATCAGTTGAGTTTAACAAAATATTTGTGGAAGACAGACTTTCTTTTTATATTGAGTATCAAAATAAAGCTCATCATCTGTACTAGGGTACAACCAGGTTTAAAAGAACAAAACTAAACCATTTCTGTATTTTATGTTGTCTTTTGGATGCTTTTCCCATTAATTGCAAAGTATTCTCAAATCTGCTAGGTGTTTTTGTTTTCCCTTACATATGTTGAAGAATAATCTTAACCCCTTTTCATGACCTTTTTCCTGGTTTTGTATAGTAGTACCAGTAAGTCTGCCAAAATGCAAATTACACATTTTCTACTAAATTGAAAACAAAACATTTTTATATTCAAAACACTATTTCTATGCTGCCTTCTATTGTCTGCATTGTGTTTGTTGGTGAGTAAAAAATATATACACACACATGCATACATTGTAAAAACTGTATATACTTACATCTTTTTACGTGCAGTTACAATATTATATTTTAACTAGTGCACAGATTCAGCCATATCTGTTAAATTTAAGGTATAAGTACTATCCTTTAATGAGCTAAATAATTCAAAGTTCTTAAGTAACTGGAGGCCTCGTTTGGTATTGAAGTATCTTATCTTTAGTATATACTGATTGATTCAGTAACCTTAAAGTCTTTATATCGATGCTACATAATGAACTGTTGACAATTTGTTATTTTATAAATTATTTTTTAAAAGTAAACACATCTTACCTGAGTTTCTTTTGTGTTTGAATGTGCTGCCTAGTCGTCTTTTTTATGAAAATGGAAAATGTCAACAAGCAAATGCTTGGCACTGCTCTGACCCACAGTTATTTTTGGAACTGGATAAACTACAGTTTATTCTCAATACTTTGCTTGTACTCATACTTCAATACGAGTATTTTGTTTGTACTCGTATTGAAGCAGTATAATCTTTTTAAATTATTATTTTAATATCGACTGCTATGAACTACTGTGTTTAGAAAATGTGGAGTTAGGTGGTTGAATGGTTAGTACCATTTATATTTCTTTTACAAAAAAACCTACACAGCTATAGCTACTGACCTCAGAGTGCCTGAATTGAGGTGTGCGGTCCAAGAGGGCTTTGAATAACTCCATTGTGTTAACTTGTAGATATTACTGACAGTAGATTGGTAAGAATTAGCTGCCAAGGCATAAACAATAACAGTAATTACATTCTGATTATATTCAATTATGTGAAATTAGCCAATTCTAGAATCTAAAGGAGAGATTTGGAGAAGTTGAAGGCTCACACTTAGTTCAGATATGTAGGAGCAAAATGTTGAAACATGCATCTGCATATTTTGTAAAATCTTATGCTGCTGTGTTTCACATTAAGCAATAGACTTGACTTTTTATGCAGCAATGCAAATCCACTTTATTCAGCATCTTCCAGTCAGAAATCACTGTAGAAAAGGAATGTACAGTACTCAGGGAGTTGAAAAGAATGCCCTTACAAAGGGACCAAAATCACCCTAAATTTCCAATGTTCAAAATAACATCTAATGGCCTGAACTAAGTTTGAAATAATTAATAGAAGTTAAAACAACATGTAAAACTCCTCATACTTGCATTTGGATATTTTTTAGTAATTATGTTCTGGGTTGAGATGTGAGGATTTGGAGGTGTATGGCAAGTTGGCAGATTTTTAAATTTTTTTTTTAATTAGAAATGATCCTCTGATAGAGTATTTTCTTTCCATGTGTTTTAACAGAAAGAGAGAATGTATGCCATCATAGCTGTAGTGATGTTACTTACACCAGTAGTGACTGGACCAAATACTGATTCATCCTTCTGATGCAGACTAGTTTGCAGTTAAGTTTAACTATTTTAAAATCAAAACTCAGTTTATTGAATTAGAAATCTAATTTACTTTCTTAATAGCTTAACTTAAAGTCAGTGTGGCTTACACTAAAACCTCAGTTTCACTGTGAGACTTATGTGTACATTACCCTGCATGTGTGCAGAGATAAACTGACTCCAGTAAGTGCTGGCTGCGTGCAAGTAAAAAAGTTCATGGAATGTTGGGGCACAGGAAAAAAACAGTTTTTGTTTAAATTCTTTTATTATTTTTGTCATCAACTCATTTCTCAATAAGTTTATGGGGCAGCAAAAATTAATCCTGCTTGGGTAGGCTTTCATGGGCATGTTATTGTGTAGTACAGAGTACTTCACTTTTATCTAGGGCTGGCCTGGGGAATAGACGTGGTTCTGGGTATCTGGTCTTCCATGGTTCAGGTATAGTAAAGGGACATGGCCAAGACTTCATTAAAAATAATGGTAAGGATGGGAGTGTCTCAAGTTATGTTTTTGAGTGCATTTAAGCACCTTCGGTGTGCTGAGCAACTGCCACTGAAATGATTGGTGAGTATTGACACTTGAAGCATGAAGAACCAGATCATTTTTCGGTGCTCTGCTTTGAAGTTCATATTTATCTTCAGGCGCCCAGTTCTGAAAGATCTGGTTCAGGTCTGTAATAGTAATTATTTTGTCAAATTCTAACTTGAACTGCTGGCTTCTGCTTCCCTGAAGTTGT
Source organism: Phaethon aethereus (assembly GCF_964289735.1). Taxonomy (NCBI): domain Eukaryota; kingdom Metazoa; phylum Chordata; class Aves; order Phaethontiformes; family Phaethontidae; genus Phaethon; species Phaethon aethereus. The sequence goes on from NC_138575.1 coordinate 132,032,344, forward strand.
GTCTCCATTGAGAAGCTGGCTGTAACTCTTCGAGCATTAGGAATGATTGGAATTTGCTTGGGTTTAGAACATGTGGAGGTATGCAGGAATGTTTTGTTAATTTATATTTCTACCGCACTTTTCTTGGTTCAAACATGAAATATAAAATTAGCTTACATTCTCTTTTCTATTGCAGTGAACTTTTGAGGCAGTTAATTTTGTTACTTTGTATATCAGAGGGATTTTTTTTTTAACTTGAAAGTTTCTGTTTGTGTTTGCTTTTAGTGTTTAGCTCCAGATAATTTATGTTTAAATAAAAACAAAACTGAACTGGCTAATAAGGATTGCCTATTACTATCAAATTTTGATCAGATTAATATAAGATGGGTTTTAAAAACTTTTAAATGCTTCTCATTTGTCAAGGAAAAGGTAAGTTACAGTCTTTGATTAGTAAGTTTGGGGGAGTTTCTTCTTCTACTTCCACCCATAATGGAATACCAGTAAATGTGACCTGACCCACATATTTAAAATTTAACACATGACCTGCTTTTAAACAGCAAGTGTACTTGCCTTTTCTTACAAAGGTGGACATAGTGAGTTACAGTCTAGGGTTGTGGGGTTTTTTCCCACATGTATAGCAAAAATGTATCAGCTTCATGTCTTAATTTAGCAGCTGGCTCCAGGAGAAAATTTTGTTTTCAGATGAGCCAGAATGGGCAAAACACATAGTGTTCCTGTAAAGGGGTTGGACACTGCCAGTTCCCATTCCACATGCTGCTATACCTGTTTTTAGGGGACAGATAATTTTTTTCAAAGTACTGCATAAGAAAAAATAACTTCTTTTTCTCCACAGAGTGTTGGTAGTAGTTTTGTAGTGGGAGGTGTTAGATAGCAACTAAAGTGTTTTGAAAACTTTTTCCCCATTGATTCAGCTGGAGGAGGGCAGTACTTGATTTTACGAAGGCTCTGCTCTTCCAGAAAGCACTGCTAGCAAGAGGGGCTGGTGGCAGCCTATGAGCTACCTGGCAACATGCTGTTCTGTTATTTTCTTTTGAAAAGTGTGGATGCCCCACTTTGTGCAGTATGATAACAGTCCTGTTATAACTAGCTCTACGGGTTTGTGACTTTCATATTTCTCTGGTTCCTGAGATTTGCAGCCATTTTTTCGTGAGGACCTCCTGCCTTACAAACCCAGGTGCTGCGTTTTTTCATGCTGATAATATGGTAACTACTTGCATCAGGGAGGAAGCTTCTCTTGACACTCAGGAAGCAAAGGATAAAATTCCGCAGGTGCAAATTCAAATTGGTTTAAAAGGCAAAGCATTGCTTAACTCATTATGTCCATTCTTTTGGAAAAGGAGGGCAAGCATTATGGGGAGATGGTAACAGTTCGTTAAAAATAAATGCTGACACAAGCTTGAAGTTTATATGACTAAGTCTTTTTAGAAATAGTCACCTTTGTAGAGGTATTTTGCCTTTTTAATATTTTTTCCTTAAAAAAAAGAAAGTAGTGAATTGGGCCCCTGATTCTTTTAATACTTCAAATGTGTACTTCACATGTGTGAACAGTCCAGTATAAAGAAAACAGAAAACTGTAAGGTACTTAAAACATAAAAGTGCAAATGTTACTAAACCTGTGCTTAAGTGTTTATAGGGGTGGGGGCATCAAAGAAAACATCCATCCCGCTCTCCTTCCATTAATAAAAATATACCTGGTGAACTTACTTGAATAAGTGCGGTCCATCACATGCGGCAGGGCCCACTGAAGGAGAGTGGGAAAGAACATAACTGAAAAGCATGTGTAATCTATCTAAAACAAAGCTTGCCGGTGTCCTGTAGCTAACATTTTGAGATTTTAATGTTTGTAAAACAATCTGAAGCTGCTTAAAATAAATACTAATGACTACTTTTGGATCTGTATTCTATTTTTGAAAGTTGGTGAGTGACTTTAAAATTTCCTTTCGTGTGGGTAAGCTTTATAAAACACAAGTATGTGGCAGGTAGCAGAAAAACTGACTTGTTTTGAACCTGGATTTCCCTTTACTAATTTTTTTTATTCACTTCCCAAATTTTATTTAATGTTTATATAGTCTTTTAAAAATAATTTTCAAAGATCAATTCCTAATACCTTTGGATTAATATTAATATGGTAGCTAAGGGAAAACCACTTCTATTTGCAGATGGTAGTTTTTATTTATGGCTCTGGTAGAAAACCTTGGTTTTATTTTTTATTTACATACTTATTATGTAGGACTGTAAAGTTAGCTATACTTAGGGGGCTTTTATTACCTCAGTGGGACCCACCTAACTTTTATGTCAGTTCTGGGAACAGGTGAAGGGAAGAGTGAGCTATGTTTTTATTTTAAATATTTTTCCCTATATATTGTTATTTTTTTAGATCTTTTAAAAATAAATTATTATATGCTGGAGAATGCAATTCTACTATAGTATCCCACTTGATTCCATTGTACAATATCAGATTGTTTGTATTGAAAAGAATGTATTTGATAAGTTAACAGGAAAAGTTATTTTCAAAGGGTGCTGTGTTTGTGCTAGAAATTGGAAATACTTTTCCTATAGAAATTTAAAATTATATATATGACCTCATATGTACATTTGGATTAACTGTCTAATGATTACCCCAGGGCTGCTATAAACTTCTCTGAATAATTTAAGAATTGCCTCTTTTTAACTGTTTTAAAACCTTTTTTTCTTGTCATTTTTTTGGCAGAAGATAATTTTCCCTAGCTATGGATACAGTATGCTCAGACTTGCATATGCGCTCTGTTCGGGTTTTAAACTGAAAAAAATGTATAAAATGTGTATAAAGAAAAGTGTAAATAAAATATTTTTAAACTCTAAACACTCTTGTGTAAACTTTGTAATACTTAAAAGTGTAGTGGACCTGGATTACTTTCTACAGGACTTCAGAGTTTACTCAGTTAAGCGAATCTTCAAAAACATGTTGCTGTAAACCATAACGTTACGTTAATGATAGCTAAAGTTATCCCAACAAGAAAAGTTGGATGTCCTTATATAGCATCAAGCTTGTATCTTTAGCTGTATTTTATAATCTTTCCAATTTTAATTGCTGTAGTACATTCATGTGTCTACTCTGCATTTCGACTTGAAATAATGTTCTGAGTTAATTTCATTGTGACATCAGTAACTCGGTGTCAAGGCATAAATTTAACAGCCAAGACTGAAAACCGAAGCCAGCCTTTGCTGTTAGTCAGAGGCCAGGAGACGAGACTGTTCCTCGCTATCGAACACACGGAACTGAGGGCTCGGAGGCGATATCCATTCCTCGCAGGCTTGGACCACAACATGCCAGAAGTCCGAGTCCTACCGCTTTATGTTTCCCATAACAGGAAGGGGAAGCTTCAGATTAATATGTCAAGATTAGAACAACTTTCAATACTGAGAGGGGAGGGCGGCAGGTAAAACAGAAGGTTCTGATCTGTACTTATTTTCTCAAGGTTTCCTTGTCAGTCCCTTGCCACGTTTTTCCTTTCCTCTGCCACTATCTATTTTTCAGTGAGCAGATCAAAGCCCCCGGTTGAAAAACCTACTATCAAGAATGTTTGAAAATAACTCTGATCTCATGGGGTTTTTTAAATATTGAGCATGTTAATTCTATTTTAATGCTGAGAATTACTTAAAACTTTATTCGCATGAAGTAACTTGGTTTTTTTTCCCTTCCCTCTTTGGTAACTTGTCTTCATCCTACGCTAAGTAGTACCATTTAATAGTAGAGCAAATACTGCGGATGAATTTGTGCTGTCATGGGAAGAGGGACGTCTTTTAATTGTGGTGTCCCCATTTTTTTGGTTCAAAAGGAAACCAAATGTGTTAGACCGATACAGGGGAAGCGAATGTGACAGCAATCTTTTCACACTGTACATGTTATTTACATTGTTCACCTTTTTAATGTCCCTTCTCTGTGAGGCAGGTTGTATTTTTGGCAATACCTTTCTTCCATGGTGCTACATTGGCTGACTTGACTTGCTTGTTAGCACCTCTGTAGTTGGCTAGGAATCTCAGACAATGGTTCCGTTGTTTCACGGAGGACAGCTCTCACATTTTAATTCGCTCATAGTTGCTCATACCAAATTCTTCACCTTTTTGAAATATGTGGCCTTATTTTTTGGCAGGAGTTCAGTCACTTGTTTTGTGTGATACGAAATTAATGTATGTTTGTTTGCCAAAGGGTTTTTTCAGTTAATTCCTTCCAGATTCTTTTGGTATAAGTTAATCCACCCTTGTTGACTTGAAATTCTTTATTTCAACAGATCTTCGCCCTTTGTTACAGATTGGGTTTTGGGGGGTTTGGTTTCGTGTGTTTGTTTTGTTTTTCTCTTTTCTGATTCCATCAGCTTCCTAATATGGAAAGGAAAACAGTTGCTTTGGGTGTTGCACAGATTCTGTATTACTTCTGTACCTTTTGAGTTCATAACATACTCGTGGACATGTGATCCCCCACCCAGCCTTCAGCTTGTCAGGTCTTACTGATGTTTCAGTGTCATCTGTTAAGTGCTGCCTTGTCCAAGGCAACTTTCTTGGCATGTGCAAAATTTTCACTCTTTCAAGGGAAAGGGTATGGAACACGTGTAGAGACAGCTTTAATTTAATGTTTTCATTAACTTTCCACTTGTGCATTCGATGGTCTAGTTGCATTGACAGGTGCTTCAGGCGATGTGTACAGGTAAAAATAAACCTGATCGTGATCTCTGCTTAAGTACCCAGTGACTCTTCAGTCATCTATCCATTGGAATGAACGCCAGCATTGAGCATCACATGCTGAGTGCCATGCCTTCTAGATTGATGTTATGTAGTACTTGAGGAACTAATGTCTGTCAAATGTGTCTCCTGGTGATGTCACCCTTGGTATCAGTTCTCCTGAACTGTGGATAAATGTTGCACAATAAGTGGTGCTGAAAAAAACTACTTGTGTTCTAATGAGATAGATGGCTTTAATGGTTAACCCTCTTATTGCACTATTTAATTTTACCAGACATCTTTGGCCTAAACTGGCAGCCTCCTTTCCCACACCCGTTTCAGTATGTCCTCAGGCATGTTCTAAGCATTGGTCAGTTTGCTGCTGTTTTTTTGTCACATGGCTCATCTCACAGGTTTGAGTTACACCAGCCATGTAATTCTTCTTCTATGTGAGAATCTTCATCTCCTGTGGTCAATTGTGCATGTCATGGGTCTGTTCATGTGTATTGAGTACTACTGATGAGACTTACTGACTTCACCGTCCCTCCTGTGTCAAAAGGATTGCATAATGCTGACTGAAGCCAAGTACTTCCCCCATGTTTGGCTTCCATTGTCTCAGGGAAGAAATTCCAAGGTGACCGGTGTATTCCTCTTGTGTTTGCCTCCCCAGATTGCTGAAGTCATAAATGTATGGGATTGCGCTTGTGGTGGTGACACTGTTGTCAATGCAAGACATGGCCCAAGCGCTTTCCCCTATGTCAGTGTAGTGATGGCCTTCATTTTCACTCCTGGTAAGCAAGAAATTGCTCTGCTGTTGTCTTGCACCTCTCAGAAAGCCCTGGTGGCTAACTTATGCCCAGGATGGACTCCTAGTCACTTGGGTGTCCTTGTTCGGCTGAGGATGTTCGATGGGATTTGCCTCATGTCACACATATCTCACTTTTTCCTCTGGCTCTTACAGGTAGTTCTGCAAGGATTTTTTTATCTAACACAGGTGGCAACTTGATACCAAGACCTTATTTTAACTTACTATAATGAAACCCAAAACGTTAAAAATTAAAGTTTCAGAAGACAACACTTCAGAGTGCAACCCCTTTTTTTATATATATATATATTTTTTTTTTTTTTCTCCTCCTGATTCTCAGTTCATTTATTGCAATCAGGAAGAATTACTGTTAATTAATAGTTTTTTCCTTCACTGTTTATCCTGACAGATTATCCAAAAGACCGAGAAGAATTTAGTCAGAAAAAAAAAAATAGCTGATGATAACTAATGGAACTATAGCTTTTAATTTAATGACTCTTCATGGTCTTAAAGTTGGAAGCTGATCCAACTGACAACCTTATTGGAAGTGTTTCAGGTGATTTCTGAAAGAGCTGGACTTTGGCTCAGTACTGTTCTTTGAAAACCAGGGGAGTAAGGCTGACCTCTGCCTAAGTTAAATAAACTAAGTACTCCAGTCAAAGAAATCTCAGTACAAAATAATCAACCAGCTATACTTTGCAGAAGTTACGAACCTTACAAAACCATCACAGTTGCTCAGTTTTAGTTTTGTCCTATCTTTGCAGTGCAGAGATTTTTATTTTTCCCATGGTAAAAAAAATAATTACAAGAATGTGTTTAGCAAAAAACTTGTTAAGCGGGTGTAGGAAGCCATCCTTTCAGATTTCAGTGCCGTAACTTCTGAGGATTTATGCATCTGCTGTGGATGGAAACCGTCCAGGATTCTCCAGAGTTAATGCCTGGGACCATTTGGCTGCTTCATCTTCCCATTCTTCTGCAACAATAGATTGATCTTCAGGCTTTTCAGTTTGAGAAATTACCACCCGTTGATGTTCAGAGAAGTCACTCCTATTTGTGACACCCAGTTTCTGTACCTGTATAATACCATGCATTCTTACCACACATGCAGGAATAAGAATCTGCTCAATCACACGTGAGGAGTGTGACATTTTTCTCATCTATAATAAAACTGCCAAAGCAAGCTAGAGCATTGGTTTCTACCTGTGCCAGCACCATATTGTACCAATTTACAAGGCTGAAGTGGTAGTTTCAGATGCTGTACAGTAAGAAGAAACAGTAAAAAGTAATGACAATGTCATTCTGTGCACCGCTACCCTGTGCACCTTTGTTCCTCCAAGAGAAGCTGCAGCTATGCCAGCCATAGCCCTCCTCCATAGGGCAAAAACATAAATGACTTCATGTTATAAGAAGTAGCAGGTGATAACATATGGTAAATATAGAAAGGTGCCAGCAAACACTGGGGGGAAACTATCTAGATGACAGTTTTAATTGGTGATTGTGAAAGAACCCTGAAACGTGTTTTGGGGTTTCCTAAATGCATTTCAGGATTGAACATGGGTAAGGTTGGGTGTTACTCCTTTGTGGAAAATGCTCCCAGAATGGAAACAGTAGTTGAAGGTACCAGACATGGTGGGTTTTGATGAACATGGGGCAAAGGAATGGCAAGGTACAAAACCAGCCTGAGCAAATGCCATGGGACCAAAGAGCAAGGAACGGTAGTGGGACTTCCTGGCTAATGAGTACTCAGGAATCATGTCCTGAAAAGGGCATCTTGCTTCCAGCTCTGCCTCATACCTCTCATTCTCTCTCAATCAAATATGCCCTCTTCATTTTTGCTAGCTTCTGTTGAACTTGAGAAGTGCAACGTGTTGGCTGCTTGGGCACTGTAGTGGACCAGTAAGAGTAAAATGAAGAGGTGACTGATGAATTGTGCAGAAATGAAGATAATAGAAAAGAAAAATATTTAAAAGCCAAATACAGCCTTTTCCTCTCAAAAAGGGTGTTGCTCTAGACTGAACAAAGCCATGAAACCAAGTTCTGCCTTCTAGAAATAGAATAATAAAGGTTTTCCCTTACACACTTCTATTACGTCAAGTGGTGGTGGCAGCATCAGTGAAGAAGAAGCCTGGATGATTCTTCATGTGCTGCTCAGCTCTGTCTCCCTTCTTGTTCAAGCTGCACAACCCTGCAGAGCGGTCTGCTGCTCTTCTGGTTCCTAGGATCCTGGAGGGCTTCAAGCCCCAGCCTAGGGGAAGCAAGTCAGAGCTTAAGCCAAGAGTTAACTAAGAACGTAAGTATAGGTTTCACTACTCAAGTACACAAATCTTTGCCTGTTTCTCAGTAACTTGTATCACGCAAGGTGTCACACAGCAGGTAGCGTTCTCTGGCTGGTGTGCGTGTGTGTGTGTAAGCCCCGTGGACCTCACTGTAACTCCTCTCACTCTTACAAGTGTGTGCGGATACTGTTAGAAACATTAAAATGCAATTTCCTACCAGTAAAAAGGAAGACACTAGAACACTTTCAGTCATAGACTATAATCATCATGTAATGGTATATGTATATATAGTAAGCATATAATACATCCTGCTTCGCATTCATGGGAGAGCTACGTCATGTGCCCTGGTAGAAAGTAAAGTCGAAATTAAAACCTTTCAAAAATGATCATCCTAAAAGTCAGTTGTAAGTAACAAAGCAAGCTCAGCATGTCACTTAATTATTAAAGAGGCAGCACAGTAAAAGAAGGAATGTGTGCCTTTAATTGGAAGTTATTTGCTAGATGTAGAAACTGTCATTTGGGTAAATAAGGTACTACTTTTAATATAGATATATTTATGAAGATACTGATGTCAACACATTTATAGGCAAATGAGGTAAAGATATTCACATCATCGTGCTAAGAAATTTAAGGATTGATTACTGTGAAAATCATTGTTAAGGTAAGATTTTATGCGTGGAATGCCTAAAGAGACTACTGGCAACAGATGCAAGATCTTTCACCTTTTAGCCTCAGGGAATTTCTCAAATGTATCCAGCCCAACTGAAATCCAAGAGGCATTTGAATTTTGACAGGAGCTGGACTTTGTTGTGATGGGTGCATAAGGGTATCAAAAAGGTGTTTGTGTTCTCGCTGCTACTAGTAGCATGTATCCGTGCTTTAGAAGACGATTGCTACACCACACCTTAGCTGACATCTCTGTTGCTAGTATCAACTGAAAAATTATTTGTCAGTGCTGGAAGGGAGTAATTGAAAAACCTGGAGCTGTCATGGAACTACTCGTGGCTGCAGTGAGAAGTCACAGGTTTGAATTAGGGAAGGAAGGTTCGGGTGTTTAACCATGGCGATATCAAAAGCGAACCTATGTTCAGTTGGATTACACTGGGTTGTTGCATGATATGTTTTTCTCTTCTGCCTGTCCCTTGTCTTAGAATATAGGATCCTTATTTGGAAAGCACTGAGTATATTTTGGATGCTGTCAGAACGTGACAAAGCTGATGAGACAGCACATGCTGAAATTCAAGTTTACCCCAGATGTGAATGCAGTAATGCCTTTGCTGCCATTAAAGGTAGGTCAGTAGGAAAGCAGAAAGAGCTCTGCAGTGGCATCTGTCCTGAACACTCAGTTTGCTTTCTGAATGTATGACTTCAGACCTCATAGCTGCCAAAATAGCAGCTCTGACAAACATTGAAAATGACTCACCTGAAGTATGAAAAGCAAAAGCACAAGGTAAGTTTCATTCCAAATAAAACAGTATCAGTCAATTTAAAAAAATCTTTTAAACTCTTTTTAAAAAGGTATTTATTTTTCAAATTAGGGAGTGAATCAAGTAGAAAGAATGAAAAAGGATTCTTAAGAATATACAAACTACACTCCCTTCCTAAAGGCACTGGGAAAGGTCCATCATCACACACCCCTGTAAAAGCCAGTTCAATTAGCTGTTTAACAAATACGTGCTAAAAGTGACAGGAGCATGAGAAATTACTTGTGTGCTTTGGAGACGGACCCTGACACATCGCACCCGACTCCGCTTTCTGCAGAGCATTTAGAAAGCCAGGCTCACGGCGTTAGGTGAAGCAGCTTAACAACTGGAAGTTTACTGGAGCCCTTGCGGGTTGTGTATTTTCTATTAACTGCATGTTTTAAAATATCTTGAAAGGAAAAGAGATCTGCCAAATTGCATTCCTCTAACTTAAAACACACACAAAACCTGTAAGAGGCAGAAGAGCAGTTTATTTTTTAGAGATTTTAAAAATGAGTTCTAAACAGGCTGGCAAAACTGTAGTGGCAAGTCGTGGTATTAAAAAACCCCCAACATTTTAGTGAAGAAAAGGTGCATGGAAAAATGTTGGGGCTTTTTTATAAAATGTACAACAAGATTTATCATGAAGGAGAACATCAAGGTAAGCTAGCCTGTCAGGGTGATGTTTTCCAGTGATCAGTGTCAGCAGGAAACTGCTCTGGTATTTAATGGGCAGATGTTACAAACATATTTTAACAGGAATGTGCAACAAATCAATTTTTTTTTCTATTGTACCTATGTGTGGCAAATAGCTGTCATTGTATTGCTAGTAAAGGACTGTTTTTATTTTCCTGACAAAAAATTAATCTGTAAATAATCAATCTAATACAACATTATGAAAGCTCAGACTGTAACGGCTAAGGTAGAGGATTATAGATCAAGTTTCTTAAATTGTATTTTTGCCTGGACTGATACAGTTTATGAACTGTGGCAATATTTCCAAGCTTCTCTGAGCTGCAGCTTCCTAAAGGAAATATTTCTTTCACAAGTATTTAAAAAAGCCAGTTGACAAGGAGAGGGAAAAATACTGGCATGCAAAATAAAACTGAAACTTGGTACAGGTCCTTACATTAGAAACAGCCAGGAGTTGATCATGCCAAAGCTCTTCATTCTGTGGCCTCAGAAGCAGAAACTTCAGCTCCTTTTTAAGTCTGTTTGACAATGTTTTGGACCATGCATAATCTGTTATGGCATATATTACCATCATCCCAGAGAAATTTTGCAGAGACAACCTTCTCCAGCAGTTATTCCTGCCATCAAGGTAGTCAGGGCTTTCATCCAGATTACTGGTAGACTGTAGGAGAAAATACACCTACGTGAAAGCTAATATATTCTTCTTCTCTCTAAAGGTTTTCCCATTCTTTTTGATCAGTCATATCAATCACTTTAGAGATTAACTTCCACATTAAAGAAAAAAAAATGCACTGAAGATACTGGAGATGATAAAATTGTTTGGTTTAAAAGATTTTAAAAAATAAGTATCTGTTGTTCAGATGCTTGCATCTGTCTTATGTAATTGTATCAATAATTGCTGCAGAGTCACTGAATATAAATAGATCACAAAATATGTATTTGTAACATACACCATTATATGTCCAGAACCAATTGGAATTTTCTTTACTGTTCTTGTACCAAGCTTAAAAAGACAATGCACTTGAAATATTCTTATGTCTTGTCCTCTGTAAAATTGGGCAACAGCCGGTCCTACCCACGGCCTGCAATTGCGCTTTGGTTGAGAACTAACCAGAGCAGGCGCCGTTACTCACCTCGGTGCTGTTGCTCCTCTTGTGGGCTCTCCTGTCATTCGCAGCTTGGAACATTTTCTGTCTCTAAAGCCTTAAGGATGAATAAAATGCATCGAGAAATGTGACTGCTTTGCCAGCTACCCAGTCACGCTCTCTCAAAGCTGCCATAAAATACCGCAAAATCATTTTTCCCCAAACATTTGCCGCACCCTGGCTGCTTATTGACCACGGATACAACCAATGCCTCAAAGAGTAAAGCAAAGGCGAGAGAGGCCCATTAACATTCTTCACCCATCGGCCACTTACGTACGCGTTAGATGTAACTCTTCCTTGCTAAAGAGGGAATCTTCATAACCAAACCTGTAATAAAATATCGGAAGACATTTCCTGCATGCCTGTCGTCTTTCATTATAGCAACATCTGTTTCATCTGTTGTCCTGTGGGTCTGGCACTGAGGATCATCTTGTACCGTTTGCTCATGGTATTTCCAATATCCCATTAACTTGCAAGCGTCAGCTGCTGCCTGTGAAATACAGCAGAAAAATAAAATAAAGCTTTAAAAAGAAAAGGCACAAACCTGAAGTCTTCTTATTTCACCTCAAATCGCTCCTGAAAATAATCTAATGTGCCAACAAACAAGAAGGACTGCTAATTTTACAGACAGCTTGTTGAGAAGCATCACCCAATTCTACAATGCGATGGTTAAACATCCCCATTAGTCTGGGAAATACTGGTTCCTGCTATAGCTGGATCCATCAGGTCTATAAAGAGACTGCAATAACGAAATGTCGGAATTTTCTTTAAGAGGGAACAACAACAATCACTATCACAAAGAAAACTTAAGATTATAAGAGGGCGCATACCTCATCTGCCTTCCATGATACCCTTCCTGATGAATTATTTGCTACTGTGTTCCTCAGCTGCTTTACCTTTTACTTTTTTTTTTTTTTTTTGTGTCTGTGTGTAAAATTTTCCAGGAGTAATAGGATGCTATTCTTCATGTTCTACAAGCAATATGAAATATTTGACATTACTACAATCTGGAGGGGAGGGGGAGGCGGATGATGACAACAACCTGAGAAAACTCACAAAGAGAGGATCCGCATTATTTTCTTGGTGTCCTTATTTATGTGCCTAAATTAGAAGTGTAGCTTCTCTCCCTGTGCTAGGGAGAAGGACATGACAGAGTGCACTTCAAAGCGGAGTTCAGGTGCTGTGAACCATCTGGTGGGGTCTACGTCCAGTCCATACCCAGGCAGCAGAGGTTCCCACAAGGTTTCAAAAGTTAGGCAGCCTGAACCACCCCAAGTCCTGACGGAGCGGCCCCCCAACAGAACTGTGACGGCCAGTGTATGGCATAGGCTATGGAACCTGCATTTTCCATACATCACAGTTAATCTGAACAAAGAATACAGACAAATGCTTTCAAGTATCTTCACATCTTAAGCTTTGAGGTAATTTTTCATTGCTACCTAAAAATTAGGTAAAATTCAGTATTCAGTAAAAGCAAGGCATTTGTTTGCATTTGAAATCTGTTGTTATATGGCCAAGATTAAGTACAAGAATCTCACAAAATGTTAACAATAAGAAGCACCAAGATCCTAGTAAGGGATCAGAAAATGATGAGACACGAACATGAATTCAGTAAGTCGCCTCATTTGATGGACGACTTATCCTTTTTCCGCTAATGTGTTTGCTGCCTCGGCCTTGAGTGTTGCGAAGGATCTTAAACACAATGTAAGGTGGAAACTCCTGACCAGCAAATCTGAAGCAGCCAAGCAGCAGTTAATTAACTGGCAACGACGAGAACAGATTTCGCAGGATCTCCATGAGAACAGAGTATTGCCTTGGTTTATCTTATCTGATGGGGAATTTAGTACTCAGTTATTTCTGATGTTCTTCTGCCACCAAGTAAGGAATCGGACAGCGTAGGATGTATAGGAGACCCTCCCTCAGAGCAGATGGTGGTGGAAAAGAACTTGCTCCTGTCCAACTTGCTCAAGTGAGCTGGAGGTGCCACATCCTGGGCTGCAGAAAGCAAGGAGTGTTAACATACGGGGAAAGGTGTAGTTTTATTTGGCTCGATTTCATATTGTGAGATTAGAAAGGCACGGAACCCTGATCTTGATCTCCGTACTCTTGCCCCATCCAAATTCTCCTGGCATCCAGACATCTCTGAATATGCGAAAACCCTTCCTTCCTCACGTGGCTGCGAGGTGACACACCGAGCCACGCTTGCAGGTCTAAAGAGTAGCGTGTACGCGCCTTCGGCACTCTGGCGTTTCATGTTTTTCATAAGTACGTTCTAAGGCGGTGTTCCTACATTGTAGGTACTGAAGCTTAGAATATGTTCTACTACCAAGCTTCTTCCAGCGCAGAGTAAGCACTGCTTCCAGACAAGATCCAAGCCCAAAGCAAGTCCGGCTCTAGAAAAGAATTCGAAATGCGCCAGGCGGATTCCCCTGACGTATGAACACGTGCTTGCGTCGCTTTTAACGTTAACAGCCTACAGAAACCGCGGCCTCGCCTAGGCTAGACAAGCCATGGCGCCTCCTTTCCCTGAACCTGACCGTACGCGGCTGTTGACCCTTCGGCTTTTATCGTTGCTCCCTCCTGCCATCCCTTCACCCCGGGCTGCCGCCGGCTGCGGCACCAGCGGCAGCAGGAAGGTGGCGGCCGGGCCCTCACCCCCAACGTGGCCCCGCCCTTCCTCGGCGTTGCCAGGTTACCGAGGCGAGCGGTGGGCGGGGCCGCGCCAGCCGCGGGTGTCTGATTCAAGTGGTCCCGCCTTCCCGCTGACGTCTTTTTGACGTCACAGCGGAGCGACGCGGCTCGTGCTTACCGCCCGCTCGGCACCGCCATGTTCAAGGTGAGGAAACCGTTGCCTTCGCCCGCTGCCGTTGCTGTTCCATATCCCCAACCTCCCCTCCATCGACAGGGATTCCCACCGCCCGTCCCCTCCCCGGGGGAGCGGGCGACGGCGGGCGGCGGCCCCTCCCTTCAGGCCTCGCCCCCCACCCGGCCCCGGGGCCTTGCCGCGGGACGCGCCGGTTCCCGCGGAGGCGGCGGGGTGGCGGCCGTGCCGCCGGGCCGTCGCTCTGAGGAGCGTCCTTGTCCGGCGGAGCGAGGCCGGCAGGGGGCGGCTCGGGAGCGCGGCCGGAGGGGCCCGGCGCTGAGGCGCCTGGTGGGCGGGTGCCCCGGGCGGGCCTCGCTTCTCCCTCTTCCCGTTTTAAAGCCGGTTTTAGTAACTCGGTTGAGTAGGCGCGGTGATGAGGACCCTGGTGGTGTTACCAGCGGACGGCCTTTTCCGCGTTCGAGCTAAAACCGCTCTAAAGCCCGTATTATCTGGCGGCAGCCGTTCCCCGGGTATTTTGTCTGTAACTCTCACAAGCTCTCAGTTTTAACTCTTCTTGCAGCTGCCTCATCTCTCTTTTTAATATCTCAACATTGACAGTGTTCTCCGTGTTGCGCAAAAAGAAAACACACGAACACGGCGTTCATGATTTAAAATCTCTTCTTAGACACAGCAGCGTGGGGCTGTGAGTTAGTGTTACCGCAGAGTTTGGATTCATGCGGTTGTGGAAGTTCTCGTCTAGAACGTCCCCCGTTACCGCATGTAGGTTGTCAGCGAAATCCGTGAAGAGGAGGGGACGTGCATGGTCTGGTCTTAAATCTGGTAATTGTCTCAAAGGGCTTTGCCTCTGATAAGAAGAGCCCCAGATCCCTTCAGGCTCAAAGCAAGTTGTATGTTTTAATCAAATTGTCATGAATACTTGAGGAACTGGAGTTTTTAAAAAACTGGTGACGCCTGATTCTTGAAATTCGTTCTCCTTTGTACCTTTTTTGTTTGTCAGATATTGATAATATCTCAATATGCTGAGCAGCTTATGCTTGTTTTACGCTTGCCACAACTTTTTTTTTTTTTTGTATTTTAATCTTGGGGCAATTGTTAGAATTCAAATGTAAGGATTTACTCTAGAATCATGGAGAATTATGTAAATGATACTGAATGTCCATTAAAGGGGTTACATGTGAACCTGTGGGTTTAGGTGCTATGCATAGTACTACTACTTTTATACAACTTTTATATTGAGGTTAGGTAGATTCCAGTGCTTCAGGCCAGCCTAATTTTTGCCTGGGGAAGGTGGCTTCTTGTCCTTGATATCTGTGCTTCAGGAAGCAGGAGTGCTCAAGAGTTTGGGTTTGTTTGTTTGTTTGTTTGTGGTTTTTTTGTTTGGTTGTTTTTTTGGTGGTTTGTTTTGTTGTTTTTTTAGTTGGGGTTGAGAGATGGGCGGAAGAATGAAAAAAGAAGAGAAAAATGAAGCAGTTCCATACATTAGGACTAATATCTGCCCTCACAAAACTGATTAAGGATTTTTTTTCCATTTGTTCTTCCTTTCCCCAGCTTTAACAGGCTGACAATAACAGTAGCAAGTGAACTGAGACACCACAGACAAGAGGAAAAAAAGCCAAAAGTTCCAGTTAATCTTTAGCTCTTTGTTCCTGTTTTTGAGAACTAATATGGGATTTATTCTTCCCAGAGGCATCTTCTAGTTAAGAATTAAGAACTTTGAGAAAGATAGTAAAGCAAGACAATAGAAGATGAAATATAAGTCTTTTTCCCTCCAACTTTTGGGTAGAATTTGTTTATGAGTGATCTGATATCTACAGATAATATTGAATTCTTCAGCTAGAAAAATGAATAAACGTAGTATCTTTTTTTACTTGAAGTAAATGGATGGATAGATAGATAGATAGAGAAAAGGATGTCAGCTCTACTTTTTTAGTATCAACTGAATAGCTGTGCGATTCACAGACTGAAGGCACACCTCAATCAAAATATTTCACTAAACCAGTTGACTTAGTAATACGTGGTTAATATGGAATTAAGAAACGAGATCCTAAAGTGACTTTTGGAAACAAAAAGTAGAATGGTTCATCTTTCATACTACCAAATAAACCTTTTAATGTGTGTGTATGTGCAGTACTTTAGTACTGCTTGTATCTATCCCATAAACTTAGCTGATGTAGAGGACCGTTGTAGTATAGCTTGAACAGCGCATTTAAGGAGTGATTCATCTTGCACTTCTAGTGGTTAATTTCCTTTTGTTTAAAATGTAAATAGGAAACCTTTGGAAAATGTCTGCACTTCAGTATTTTGATAATATGAGCAGTTGACGTTTTCTGTCATGGGTAGTTCTGTGATCAGTGATAACTGTTTGTGAAACCAAGGTTGTTCCATTCTTATGCTCTGCTGTTTGTGTCTTTATATAAAAAAATCTCAGATATTTAAAGCATTTGGATTTACTGTTTCTGCTGCTGACATTTAGCACAATTTACAGTTTGAAAATAATTTTCAGAATGAAAATGCATTTAGATTTTTGCCTTTTCAGTGACAGAACAGTTTTGCAGTGAAAAAAGGAAAGATTGGGGAAATAGATTCTACAGCTATTAATGGTTAGTGGCGTTCATGTTTTTATCTTGGCTAATGAAAGTAAGTGAAAAGTCTTTGTTTAAGCAAACATTATTAAAGATTATTCATGTCTTTCCTTGGCTGTGAAACAGCTGATCCAGTCATTGTTGTGTTTCATTATAGTGCTGTAATAATGAGTCCATAAATTCAAATAAGGAAAAACTTCCATTTTAAGCAAGTTTTTCCATACCTTTTGATCCATCAGATTCCTTATGTCTTTCTGAAAAGCAATCCTATGACCTAGTTCTTGTGTGCTGTTTCTCTACACATAAATAAACATTTTCAGGAAGTTTGACAACTATATAGTCTAACATTGAGTTTGAGGAGTCTCTTGGTTACATTTAATAAATATTCCTTCTGCAAAGCAGTGGAAGAAATTTAAGCTGCAAATGCTGATCTGT
The DNA here is from genome assembly GCF_964289735.1 of Phaethon aethereus. Classification (NCBI taxonomy): domain Eukaryota; kingdom Metazoa; phylum Chordata; class Aves; order Phaethontiformes; family Phaethontidae; genus Phaethon; species Phaethon aethereus. The sequence goes on from NC_138575.1 coordinate 132,049,265, forward strand.
ATGCAATAAGCATGTAGTCTGGATAATTTTAAAGCTATTTTCAAACAGTTCTAGAATGGACAGAAACAAAGTTTCACGGTAGTTGTCCTGTGGCTAGGTCAGTTGTCCTAACAGCATGAAGGATGTATTGGTTTGACCAAGGCATCAGTTTCACAAGCAGCTAGGTCAATGTGATGTACCCGTACTATTCCTGAAAAGGAAGAGGGCTTGCTGCCTTCTCCTTTTTCACCCCCTCTTCCCTGGCCACACAGTTCCTCTGGTGCTTGTCAGGCTGTTTCATGGATGGGTTCAACTTACTAAGCCCGCACAAAGCTCTCCGCTTCTTTTTCAGGATTAATCTTTTGCCTAATTGATGAGGTGAATTGCCTTGTGGCGGAAGCATCTGGCCACCAAAGCTAGGGCAAGGTGAGCAGCAGGACTTCTGGGAGCCGATGCCTGGAGCGGAGCCAGACCTCTCCAGTTTGGTGGCCGCAGGCTGTTAGATCCAGTCACGCTGTAACCTGGTAGAGCAAAACACAGGCTGTTGCAACTCTCAATGTCTCATATTCATGTTACAGCAAAGGTTTCCTATTTGAACTGCTGTTTCTTGAGTTAAATGTTGCTGTTAATAAGGATGTGCATTTGTTGGAAAATGCTTTCTGTGCATTCTTGATTCGCTACACAGCTAGGATTTTTATCTTCTGTTTTTTTAAGTAAAAGCAGTCTCTCCTGTTAAGCAATACAATTTAGCGTAGGTCCTGAATATAGGAAGAATCCACCTTACGGTGGTTGTGTTGTGTGACTGGATTGAATCTGAAGTATTCAGAAAACAGACAAGTATTTGTCACAATGCACTGTAGTTCATGTTTCTCACAGAAAAGTAGGTGACATTCCTAAAATTCTTAGAAAGCAGTGATTATGTTCTGATACTTTCAACTGCAGGTCTCTTTTTTTTCCACACCCCCCCCCCCCCCCCCCCCAAAATCTAGACGCCGACAATAACTAGAAATAGAACGCTGAACCTCTTGGTACTAACTGTGGGAAAATGGAGGTGTTACAGACATTCACAAAGTTGTTTAAAATATGGATATGATGTTGTTAGTATCTATACTGAGAAAATTATATTTCAAGTGAGAGAATACAGAAGATCTTTTTGTGAGATGAAAACTGAGATTAGCATTTATATCTACTGTTTCCTTCAGTCTTAGGCTTTTCCAAATGCCATCTCAATAATTTAGGTCTTATCATTTGAGTGTGTGAGAGCATTAGATTGTGTACCAGTCACTCCCCTTTCCCCTAACTTCTAAGCATCTTAATATACCACTTATGTCCCCGTACATGGTAATATTGTCTACATGGATGTGTTCAAACATGTTGCCATTTTGTTTGAGCTTAATGATTTGCATGTCTTCCTATAATGTTTCTAGGTAATTCAGCTGGGGGCCACCCCTATTAGCCTGAGCTTGCTCTCTATCCAGGTTTATGCTTCCTCTTCAGAGAAGGAGACTTCCAAAAAGGAGTTGCTAAAAATTGAGGAGGTAAGTGTGCTTAGAGCCCTAGTTCTCTTCTAGCTATATGGAAATATCTACAGGATTCTGAAAGACATTGTATTTTGATGCGTGAAAGTGTTTAGGTACGTCTCTTCGCATTTTATATTCTTGTCTTTAAACTTGCTTCTCAATTTTCAGGAATAGGGATGTCGATACGGTTTTGCTGCTTTTACCCAACGGTTGCATTTGATGCCCTCTGCTTGATAGTGTCAGGCTTGCTTGTGTGTAAGCTCTTTTTCCTGCATTAAAGCCTTCTGTTCTTAATTTAGAAATTACCTCTTCATGTTTGTAGATGTACTTGTGGTCATATTTCACATCCACAGGAATGTTTTCTTTGCTTTTTATGCAGGTAACACCATGTACTTTTATTACAAGTACTGTTGTCAAATTCTAATAAACTTTCATTTATGTTCTCCAGTAAAACAGCAAATCAAAGTCTTTATTTCTAAAAATATTCTCTTTTTTACAGGCAAAATTCTTATCTGGCAGTGCTTTGAATCTGATATAGTAGCCTCCAGAATTTTATCAGTTTTCTTTCCAGCATTCAGACCTAAGCAACAACAAATACAATAAGTAGTGACAATAAAAGCCTGTCACTTTGGAGAAGCAATAAAGTGTTACAAATGTCCTGGTTATATCACAAGTAGAGCTTTAAAACACCCTGTCAAACTGTAGACTCATCAACATTGTTGCATAGGCTTTTAACAGTCTCCAACATTTAAAAAAAAAATTCTAGTTCATAACTAAATACAGCTTTATATCCATGAGAGTTTGTAGTTGTTTAAAAATTTTAAGTACTTCAACCCAAGCTAAAGTGTTGTTACATGAGCAGGGAAACTAAATGAAACTTATTTTCGTGTATACTTAGGTCTTTTGGATGTGTCTGCATGGGCAGTTCACTTGCATAATACAAGAGGATCAATAGTTGAAGCAGTCTCCCGGCTTCACCCCAGTGAAGTAACCTTAGCTTGAGCCTTAGCTTGGGCCACCGCGTGCCCTACACCACCACAGGCGTGAGTCAGTAATGAGGGAGCAGTTTGAAGCTGCATATGTGCTGAATAATTTGCTTGCCCATCAGCTTCAGCAAAGCAGAATGTGCAAGCTGTGGAGTTTTGGCTGCCTTTCTTACCATTCACAGAGTGTGGTAGTTTGGATCTCTACTCTGTCAGCTGTCGAGCTGAATAAAATGTATGGGAATTTCCTTCTCTCTGGGACTGCTGTCTTGTGCCAGACGTGGCTGTTAGGTTGTCTAACAGGATCAAAGTTAAAGTGATTGTGACTGGGATTGCCACAGATGACCAGATTTCCTAGGGAAATGAGACTTAAAATGCTTGTCTTTCAAAGTATTATGGGAAATCCAGCTGCACAAGTTATCAAATTATTTGACAAATTCTATGCCATTATATATTTTGTTATGGTTAGCAGCCTTTTTTATTATGATAGCGATACAGTTGTTTTCCAACTTATCTTGAAAAGAGGGCAGCTACACTTTGGTGCAACCATACCTGTAAACCTCAGTTTATAATAAACTACTACATGTAGTGTAAATGTGTTATAAAATACAAGCTCTGTATACTAAACATCAGTATAGTATATAACTGCTAGGAATTTTAACAGATTTTCTTTTGATCTAAACTTTGCTGTTAATCTTCAACAGTATAGACTTTGATCTTGTTTGGTTTTTTTAATGGAATACAATTTTAAGTATGTTTCAGTAATTGTAATAAATACGTTGTGATGCTAAACCCTAATGCGGTGTTTTAGTATTTTTTATGTGAAGACGCCCATTGGTCTTCAGGTGAATGTTACAGTTCCTATTTGCTTGGCCCCATGGTGCTATTAACACTGTCAGTTGCTGATGTGGTTAATGACTGCAACATTGAGATGTGCCATTTTCCTGCTCAGTAACAGACAGACAAATTTGTATTGGATGTTACCTTTGTTATAAGCTACTTAGACTCCTTAATGATGGCTTTTGCAAATACAGAAAATGATCGATTGTGATTTCAGCGTTCTAGTACACTTAGTATGTTAACTGGGAAACAGAAGTGCTGATTAAGACCAGAAACATTTTTCACAATTATGTTTTGTGTTCCTAGTAAACTAGTTTAATATTAATTTATAACCTGTGACTTGGATCATATAGCAGCTATGGATGAATTGCATAGCAATTAGAAGTCATCTTCATCATAGTATATAATTAAACTTTGCTAATAATGGTTGTCTCACAGCTGTGCCTGAATTTTTATTATGCATCGTTTATGTAGTCAGCTCTGTATTAGGTGTTCTCTGGTTAGACTGTTCATGCCCTGAAGACCTACTTACACAATTACACCTTTGTTTTTAACCTCTTGTTTGCTAATATTCACAGCTGTCACTCTACTCCTCTCCAGCTCGTGAGACTAAATATGTGGAGAATCCACAAACCCAATTGGAAGAGGGGGTTTCGCATTTACGGCGTGTTATGGAGCCATATACAGCCTGGTGTCAGGTATAATGGTTTTACATCACTTCTGTTTAGTGGTTCGGTGATAAGGGTCAAGCTGGGATTTTTTTTTTTTTTTTTGGTGACAGAATTAATGGACAGCAGCAAAGTAAAAATTGTTAGCTGTACAAGCATTTTTCCAGAATGCTGTATTACTTAAAATTTTCCACAGTTCAGATCCTAATATCTACCCCCTCCTCATGCAAAACCAGTTGTAACTTTGTACTAATTTGCTGAACTAAACCCCTGCTTTTTTGCTTTTTGTATCCTTCCAAAAGAATTAAAAGAAAATTAACTAAAGCTTAGAATTGTTACCTGAAATAAACTTTAAGCTTAAAGATACTTAGGGATATCTGGATTTGGTACTGTCCTGTGACTGAGGAAGACAGGAGAGTGATTAAATTTGCATTTTCCGTGCTCGAGGAGAAGGCCTTAAATTATCAAGCAGTGTGTTTTGGAGTAGCAATATACCGAGTTGTCCTCACTGCAAATGTGACAAAACCCAACTTTGCAGAAAATAAATCGCTATTTGCTGAAGTGGAATGTTGAGGGAAGGAATGTGTCTCTCTGGAAGAGAGAAAATCCCAGGCCACTAGTAGTGGCAAACCTAGCCCCAAAACTTTCTTATATATTTTATTAGGTAGTATTTTTATACTGAACAGCCATTAAATACAAAAATAGTCTTTGAGCATAGAGGAAAACCAAGATCTTTGTAATTAAGTCCTAAATTATTGATACTAGATTGCAGAGTCATACAATGGCTTTCTTCCTTTATCCTGACCGGGCAAATGTTGAAACTTACTTTTGAAGCATGGGCATCCTTGTCATCTAGTTGTCTCCTGGCAAATTTAAGTGATTCTCTACTTTGCACTCTGGCTGTTGTGAATCCACTTCTTAAGTGGCAAGCTGGTTTTCCAGTTCTCCATAGAAAGTCAAGCTGTTCAGATCGGGATGTCCTTTCTGCCTAGAAGTTCTGTGTTGTGGTACTAACCTTTAACAGTACTGAAACTTTTTTTTTTCCAGAAATACTCAGGGGTGCTCAGTCTAGTGATGTGTTTCTAAAGTGCCACCAGCAGAGTACTGACTTCAGTTTTGAAGGAGAAGGGGGATTTTCCACAATAGAGTTAGACCTCCTAAGCTCATGGGTTCTGTTTGGTGGCCTGTAACCGGGGAGTGACATTTGAGTCTAGGTTAGTTGCCCACTTGGGCTGACTGCAGGTAAGCCTTGAACAGTGCTTTATGTCTCACTGGCCTGTTGTCTTCCGATTTGCTTTATTTTTTGTGTACGTGGTGATCATTTACATAAGATGTGCTCTTCTGCTCACACACAACAAGCCAGTTCCTGGCAGTGGTTTACTGACTCGTTTTATGAAGTGGGCATATAAACTTTATGAGTGTCGCGGTTTAGCTCCAGCTGGCAACTAAGCCCCACGCAGCCGCTCGCTTACTCACCCATGGTGGGACGGGGGAGAGAATCAGAAGAGTAAAAGTGAGGAAATTCATGGTTGGAGATGAAGACAGTTTAATAGGAGAAGCAAAAGCCACGCATGCAAGCAAAGCAAAACAAGGAATCCATTCACCACTCCCCATGAGCAGGCAGATGTTCAGCCATCTCCCAGGAAGCAGGGCTGCATCACGCGTAATGGTTTCTTGGGAAGACAGACACCATCACTCCGAACGTCCCTCCACCCCTTCCTTCTTCTTCATCCAAGCTTTATATACTGAGCATGACGTTATATGGTATGGAATATCTCTTTGGCCAGCCTGGGTCAGCTGTCCCAGCTGTGTCCCCTCCCAACTTCCCAGGCACCCCCAGCCTCCTTGCTGGCAGGCCAGCATGAGAAGCTGGACTGTCCTTGACTACTTAGCAACAACTCAAAACATCAGTACTTTATCAACATTTTCTCATCCAAAATCCAAAACACAGCCTCACACTAGCTTCTATGAAGAAAATGAACTCTACCCTGGCTGAAACCAGGACATTATCCAACCCTTATTCCATACCATTTACATTATGCTCAGGTACCACACTATCCAATACATTAACCACCCCCCCCCTTCCCATCCTTTAATATAATACACAGATTATCATCCCCTTAGTCCATAGACCTCCCTCCAAAATGTCCCTGAAATGTCCATTGAGTTCATTTAGTCCATGACTTTGGGCTCCATCCCTTATGGTGATCACTCAGGACAGGTGAGGTGGGGTGTTGCATGGAGTTACGGGGCACCAAAGCCAGCTCACCTCAGGTCACTGCTGCACTTGCACTGCTTCTTGTAAGGCTTGTCCTCCATTGGTTCAGGTGGTTCCTGCTATAGTAGTTCCTGTAACCCATGATTTGAGTTGCATGTTATAACAGTTTAAAGGTATTTCCATTACAATTTCCACCCCTGGGCCCTTTGAACTGGGCCATAGGGTTTAACATTGCAGTGAACTCCTCCCCTTGCCCCTGCTACAGCTTGGACTTATCCACATACTGCAGATGCTTCGAGATGTACCTTCTCCAATGTAGACTTATCTGTGTGCCACAATCCCATCAGAGGTATACCTGCTGCGGCACAGACACAACCATGGCCACAGATGCTTCGAGATATATCTGCTCTGGCATGGACTTACACACGGCCACAGACGCTTCGGGGTGTCCTGCTCCCACGTGGACTCATCCACAGGTCACAGTCCCTTCGGCTCGAGATCACAGTGGAGGTCCAGCCTGTCCAGTACAGCAGCACAGAAACAGCAGCGATGCCCCGGCCACCTGCCAGCCAGGTGCAAGGCCATTGCTGTTATCAAAATCTTCCCAGGCACAGCAGAGTAAGGTGATAAGCAGTACAGCAGCATGGCAGCAGCGAAAGCAAAAAGCAGCCACTAACGAGCACTGGACTCTAATATACGTAAGGAAAGCAAACCCTTGGCAAGCTCAGGAACCTGTCAGTTAAGAGCTAAACAGCAATAACAGCTATAAATTCTATCTAGCACATTCCAATCAAACCTGTCGTTATCTCAAACCCTTTGTGCCCCACGTTGGACGCCAAAACGGACTGTCGTGGTTTAGCCCCAGCCGGCGACTAAGCCCCACGCAGCCACTTGCTCACTCCCCCTACAGTGGGACGAGGGAGAGAATCAGAAGAGTAACAGTGAGGAAACTCATGGTTTGAGATAAAGACAGTTTAATAGGAGAAGCAAAAGCCACGCAAGCAAAGCAAAACAAGGAATCCATTCACCATTCCCCATGGGCAGGCAGGAGTTCAGCCATCTCCCAGGAAGCAGGGCTGCATCACGCGTAGTGGTTTCTTGGGAAGACAGATGCCATCACTCCGAACGTCCCTCCACCCCTTCCTTCTTCTTCATCCCAGCTTTATATACTGAGCATGACGTTATATGGTATGGAATATCTCTTTGGCCAGCCTGGGTCAGCTGTCCCAGCTGTGTCCCCTCCCAGCTTCCCTGGCACCCTCAGCCTCCTTGCTGGCAGGCCAGCATGAGAAGCTGGACTGTCCTTGAGTACTTAGCAACAACTCAAAACATCAGTACTTTATCAACATTTTCTCATCCGAAATCCAAAACATAGCCTCACGCTAGCTTCTATGAAGAAAATTAACTCTACCCTGGCTGAAACTGGGACAATGGGTTTGGGCTCATCTTGCTTGTTTAACTGTAGTCAGAGATATTTTTGGTTTTACACCACCCCCACTCCCTGCTGTGTTAAAGAAAATAACATTTTAGGTGTGTCTCAGTTGTCTTTAAAATTTAAAACATAACCCAGGATAATGAGAATAAAATTGGTTATATTCATATATCCATTTTACTTTTTCAACATTGCTTGCTTAACTGCAGTGGAAAGTTGGTTGAAAACACAGATGTAGAAATGAGCCAGTTATGTGTGAGCTGTGACAGAAGATCAGACTTAGTCTCTAGGATCTTTACAGCATGTTCTTTCTTTTTTCATTGGCTTTTAGTAAGACCGACGTTCATTTAAAGTTATGTTGTACATTGCATGCTAACACTTTTTTTATGGTAAGTTAGTTTTTTTTTTTTTAAGTCACTCTTGCCAGTGAGGAAGTGAAAGTTCTAAAGATATAATCCCCCATGCAGTATCCTAAACAAATGCTTTCACTTCTGCACAGATACAGCTCAAGTGGTATTGGGAGACCATTCTGTACTTTAGCTTTGGGCACACGTTTATGAATTTATTCCCTAATTGATAGACAGTCTTAACACTGTCTCTCCGAAGGATTATTAGCCTCATAACAATTAGCAGCATTGTTCTTATTGAGATTTTTTTTTTTTTCTACTTTGATAAAAGGCAGTGAGGATTCTTTTATTCCCTGCATATTTTCAGTCTGGGGGAAAAAAATCTGTAACTAATTTGTGGGGTTGATGCAGTGCTCTTTGATTTACTTTGGACATTGTATGGACATCTCATTTTCCAAGTCACTTCAAAGATGCTGTTTTGTTAGCCTAAGATAGTCTCTTGGAAAATGGAATTTATCACCTTGCAGAATGAGTCATGTTCCCCTGTGAAGTTCTAGGAAGGAGTTTATTACAGCGTTCTACTTCCTTCCTTTGCATCAAATCAAGTATTTTTGTAATACCAGTGTACACCGAGAAACCTGAGATAATAAAGTTTGTTACCTGATCAGGAACTCGGTGAAATATTGGAGTTGACTTCTGTGTTTTGAGGTATTATATTTCATCTGTGTTCAAAGAGAGAAAAAGGTTGAGAAAAAGGTGTACGTTAGGTTAAATGTAATGTTGAGCAAGCATAGCCCTGTAAGTGGAGGGTGGAAATGGGAATAAAAAGAAGTTACTTTAGGGACCAATGCTTTTTAAATTATTTTCTCTTTTTTTCTGTCCTTTGTCAGGTCAGTTACAATCTGTAGTTAATATTTTGCTTACATGGTATCTATTTACTGTTGTTTTCTTTTGTTTTTTAGGATCTTTATGCCAAAGCTATGCCCAAATTAGAAAAAGCTGTTGAGCATGGTAGAGGTAAATCAGTTAGTTTTCTTAACTAGCAATTTAAAATGCAGGATGGTACTATATCTTAAGGGAATTCAATTAAGCATCAATATATATATAATTTTTAATGCATCTAAGACTACTTTATTTGCACTGTATATCTGTTTAAATTTCCTTTGTAGGTCGTTATGAAATTACATTTCTAAACAATTAAAATCCAAGACCTGCATCTATGTCAACCAATGTCACCAAAAATGACAGTTATGCAAGAAAAGAAGGAAAAAAAGCCTCACAATTTAATCCCAGCCGGTAGTATTTGCTTGACCCAGCCTCGTAACTGAAACTTCCTGCAATGTTTATTACTTGTCACAAGTGTTAGGTCTTTTGTTTGAAATGTTGAGCCTTTTCATTTTGGTTTACTTCCTTGTATCTCCTAAGAATTTAGAATTAATCCAAAATAATTTGAATTTATCTTTGGTTTTGGAACCATCCTTTCATACTTAGGCTCATCAGGACCGAGCATGGATGCTATCTAGAGCTCATTTCAGATACTGCACCTCTTTTCCTTAAACTTAACAGTCTGTCTTTTGAACTCCTTTATATGGAAGGTTTTTCATAGTTTTCCATTCCCCCATCAGACTCCCATGTTGGAGTGAGCTTTGTTTATGCTGTGTCTTTCCTTTGTTCTGTGACTTGTTTTTTGTACGGTGTTTTATTGAAACAAATTCTTGTTAACATGTAAATGTAAGAATCCATTTTGCAAATGTTTTTATCACTAATTTGAAAATGATACAATCAAGATGCAAAAGAGCAAAACAAAACAGATGGCCCAGCAGCAAAGGCAAAAGCTTCTATGAAAATTGGTAAATACAATACGATGTTCAGTTTCATTCATGTGTCACTAGAGAGGATCTCAAAGGCTTTGAATTTTATGCCAGCAGATCTAAAATGTGCATGATAGTTAAATGTGTTTTGATAACTCGTTATGTTTTGTAACAATTACCAGCGTGTATTGATGATTCCTTATCACAAAACCACTTTCACATTACATTAAAGCACTTTGTTCTGACTTCTTTTCAGAGGGCTGTGAGTTTCTCCAAAACCCCCCTGCTGGATTTTATCCAAGGCTTGGTGTGATAGGTTTTGCTGGAATTGTTGGATTGTTTCTTGCTAGAGGTAAGGGGAACCTTTTGAACTGCTTATGTTATGATTTGGGATAAATTTTTTTTATACTAATTTTTAATTGTGACACATAGGTTCTGACTTACCTGTACAAGCATCTTTCTACAGTGTTCCTACAATTTTAAAGAAACTTAATGTAAAAGGTGTGTAATAACCATCAATTATTCTTTATGAAGCTTATTATATCAAAAGTAGGAAAGGATTTATTTTTAGCCTAAAAATCTTATTAATTATGTAAGTTCTTGATCACATATGTCACTGTAGAAAACTAGAGAGGAATAAATTATGGTAAAATACAGAGGTTCCTGAACTGTGATACATGTACAATTAGTTGTATATTTAAGTTCCTTCAAAGTACTGTGAGTCCAGGCACAGAGCTGCTGTAGATGGTGATATTCAGAAAAAATACTTGTGCACTCTGGGTGTACTATAAATACATGCACGTTTTGTGCTACAGAAATGTGATACAGTTAATTTCATCATACTCATTGAAGAAACGAGTATGTTTATGCTTTCATAAAATAGAAGTTATTTTAAGAAATGTTAATTGTGAAAAAGTATTTTGTGTTTGTATTGAGGTGTTCTTAGTATAGTGAAATGAAGTAACACAAGAAGAAAACTTGTAGGTAACGGAACTGCGAAGTTCTAGAATTTAAATACTAGTGAGGACTTGCTTTGGATAAAAATACATCTTTGTGGGGCCTGTAAGTATTGAAAAAACTGGAAGTGTGTGCTTGGCTATGTAGAAATGGAAAGCATTCTGTGAATATATGCACTTACATATGCACTCCTCAAAATATTTAATTTTCCAGTGAAGATGATGAAAGCAGGACTTTTTTTACCCTGGCATATTTTTATTAATTAAAAGGTCTCCAACTTTACCCATTTGAAGTTCTTTCTCTTCAAATTCCTGCTTCTTGAGTTATGTGATTATGAATGAGATCAGCTTCCATCCTTTACAGCTGTAGCAAAATTGCGAGGGGGGAAGTGCAGTCTTGGGGCTGGATCTGAAAGATTAGGGGGTCCTAAGTTTAATAAAAATTAAATTCCGGCATAATACAAATGCCTGATTTGTGAATCTTTTAAAATTACAGCTCCCATCCTAACACTTTTTGTCTGGTTATAGTTTACAATACTGACTGTTATTTCCAGAAAATATACAAACTGTAGAAGGAAGTGCCCCTCAATTTTGATGCTACAGAAAGTTAGAACCAAATGTCCTCTCTTTTTATTTCTTCCCTGCCTTGGTCTCACTGGAAAAATTGCCCTCTTGGAAGGTACAAAAAAAAAAAGTCTTCCAGATCTAACCACAACACTTGAAGATACAGCTGCCCACTAAGTAGCAAGTATGGCATTCAGAGATTAATCATATGAATATTGTGCAGTCATCCAGCTTGGTTTAAAATACCGTTGAAGAAAATTTGTTCTAACCTTGTTGCGTAGTGCTGGAACAGATACGGGAGTATTCCTAAACTTCCTTCTAATGGCTATCTCCAGCATGTAGCAGCCTGCTGGAAGGCATTAATACCTTCAACTGTTACATTTATTCCTAAAGTGATGTTGTAGGCACACTGCTAAGCTATCACTACGGAAGACTTCCCCATTCCAAGAAATTACAACAAAAGTGTAATTTTTCTGGTAGTAAAGATGCAATGAAGCTTGCCTTTTCTGTGCATTCTTATAGCTAATTGGTACCGAGTTCGCTCTTCACAAGACTAGCAACATCACTTTATGAATGTCTCTTGTTTACTGCTAAATTTCTCATCTCATCATGAGCATATGTTAGTAGAAACACTAAACACTTCTAATATGCATTTCCTCTTCAAAATTCATTATTCCTTTATTAGAAGCACGTGTGGCTTCCCATATAGAACAGGCTGTTCTATGAGGAAAAGAACTACTGCATCCTGACTCCTGTACGTCTGTTCTATGACCTTTTTTCTCCTGTACTGCTTGCTGTTCTCCGTTACCTGCTCCCTTCTATGTTCCTTTCTGACTGGATAAACTGCAGCATGCCCTGTAACTGATTTGGTGATGCATATTGTCACTGGCCAGCCAGGATACACAACCTGTGGCCAGGTTGTGATAAGAAGATGAACTTTTCAGGCAACTAAATGATTTTTGACTTGTATAATTGAATAGAGAGTTCAAATTGATTAAAATGTTCAAATTTTAATTGAGGACTGAGCAATAGGCGTATAGCATAGTTGAAAGTAGTTTAAAAGTACTTTCAAATGCTTTGCAAATTGCTATAGTGAATCAAGAAAAATTATTCATAAGAGCAGTTGTAGAAGAATCAGTATTTGTGAGTGAAGGTAACTTGTAAAGTTTGTATTGGAATGTCTCTTGTTCTGCTTGATGTATCGAAAGAATGCTATCCTAACCTTTCTTTGCCTGAGTCTTTCCTTGTAGTTTAGAAAAGAGTATCAGTTGGTATAATTCTCTTAAATATGTCTGAACTGGCTTTTACTTCATTATTCGATACGGAAATAAATTATGTATTACTACAGTAAGTACAATTGTAAGGTAATTTTCATTCTGGAAAGATGTTAATAAAAATACTCTCTTAAAAAGGTTAAAAGAATAACTACTGATCAGAGTAGTCATGTTTCTTAAGAAACCAGTGGGGATGAACAGAAAATATGCTAAACTGTAATAAAATTGTTTTGAATGTGAATAAAAGGGTAGGGCCATTCAGCTCTCTTGGTTAACATATACTCTAACAATGTTTTGGGTTTTTTGTTTTTGTTGTTTTTTGTTATGAAACAGGCTCAAAAATAAAGAAGTTGGTGTATCCTGCAAGTCTCATGGGTGTTGGTGCCTCCATGTATTACCCTCAGCAGGCAGTTGCTATTGCCAAGGTCAGTGATGATACCTTTGGAGAAGCGTCTTTTACTTTGATTATTGCCTTCAAATTAACTGGTAATCCATTTTTAAAAGCCATGTCAGTGTGCTTGGCACTTTGACAAAATAACTGTCATTTTGTTAAGAACCATGCATTCTAGGCTGAAAGACGGTCAGACATCTACTTCTTTTAGTGACTTTTTTTCTAACATCTGCAGTAGTGTCTTCAGTTTGAGGAACATAATTTCCTTTCTGAGTCTTTAACCTCAAGTAATTATAAATTAATGTAAATATGCATAGTAAGTACAGTTTGCATGTTTACTTACAATACTAGGGAAGCCTGAAATATCTTGAAAGCAAATGAAAACAGGGTTTGAAAGAAAGAAGAAAAAAAAAAAGGGGGAGGGGGTGGATTTTATAGAGAAATCCTAGGAACAACATTTTGGGATAAAAATTATTCTTGAAGTTTTCTGCTTTTTGTTGGATAGAGTTTTAAGAAAGATAGCATGCACATTCTGGAATGGGGTGAGAATTCTGCTGCTTATTGGATGCCTTTCCTGTTTATGCATTTGTTATTTCAGGCACATAAGAAACATATTAACTTACAGTTGCTTAAGCGGGTTTCCTGTGAAAGGAAGAACTGAAGAGACCGGACGGTTGCTTACAGCCCCTACTGTGTCAGTTCATATGCCTTGCTGTCCACACTTAATTGTACTGGCAGATTCCTCAGTTCTCTACCACGTTATTTTTCAAATGCAGCTTTTAACCACTTGCGGTGCATGTATTTTAGTGTGTCAGAAACTCTATATTTCAGACTTTGGTAAATTGGCTGTCCAGTCACAAGGTGACTTGTGAATAACACTGAGGTGTCAGCATGAAAATATGACATTCTCAAGTACATATGATGTTCTTTGAAAACTGAAAGGTCATTGATTTAGGGACAGTCAAAACCACTTTGTTTGAACTCTGCCAGCATGATGACACCCTGATATTTGATGGAATCTTTTTCTAGTGCTTCCAGGATTCAGATGCTCTAAATACAGATAGTTCTGTTGACTTATTCTCAGGGAGTGAAAATTATGCAAGTGGCAGGAAAAACACCATCAACACTTAAGAAGCATACGCATTTCTGTTGGAAACTTGTGTATTAAAATTCTAGTTGCCTTCTGAACAGTGAAGTGGGAAGTTATTGAATGGTGTTCAAACTGATACTGTTTTTAAAGAAGCTCAGTTCAGTCTTAACTATGGATTTGCTACTAACAGCTTCACAATACCTTGTTTATTTTACGAAAACTTTGAAGTGCGTGATTGCCCTTTGATTAATTCACAGTTCTTAATTTGACTGTAATGAAAAATCTGATACGAGACCATGAGCCTGAAACTTGATTGGAATAGGTTTAGCTTTGTTGACTTGGTCAGGACACTAGACATAAGAGTTTGGAAACTTTGTGGAGAGAGCGATATCCTAGATACTGTTTTGGTTCCTCTAATCTCTGTCGCACTTTTCTTTTCTTAAAGAAGCAAAGTTTTAAGCATATCAGATCTTACTGTCCATAATTTTTATGCTTTAATCTGAAATTGGAAGCTCTTTCCTCTCTACTAATTATTTTGAAGTGTTTCATAGGCCTTTCAGAAAATATCTGTAAGCCTAGAAAGGGATGCCTGCAGTACAAAGCTCACTTGCCAAGTTAATTGAACAGTATAGAGAATGTTCTGTAACATAAATTTTAATTTTTTAAAATTTATTCTTTATATTATGTTCTCTTAATATTTCATCTACATTTGAGTACTTCATCACTGCTATTTTGTTTACAGTGGCATAGTTCCCTTAATGTGGTAAACTTTCAGATTTGACCATACTTTAAAAGGCTAAAAATGTTTTGGGTGGTTTAGGTTTTTTCCTTCCCACCATTATTAAAGACTTTCTATTGGAGAATTGGAAATAAACACAGCAAAGTATATTTGCAGTTGAGGTACAACACTTGATGCATCTGTCTGGAAGAAAACCTTTTTCTTTAATTGAAATGTATGAGTTGCTAAGTGAAGTTGTAGCAACAGAGTTTGTCATCGGTAATAGGTAGTTTTCAGACACTATTCATCTAACTGGAAATGGAAGAAATGCACAGACTAATTACTGGTGGTTTTTTTTTTTCCCCCCTGCTTTAGTAATCATTCTAATAAATCACAAATTTCCTAATGGCTAGTATTACTTTAATTTGTATAACTTTGAACAAATGGTCAGACTGTATATGTGGTAAGGGAACTGAATTTAATACTAAAGTTTATTTTGTTCTGGTGGAAGTTTAACCAGTGTTTTGGAACTGTATTGCTTTCCAGCTAATCATAATACATTCAAAATATTTTGTATTTACTGTGGCTTATCTTCCGTCTAGAAAAAACTCACCATGGTGAAGTTACTTAAATCAGTCTCTTTATCATTAGGATTAATTTTTGTTCTTTGTTATTAGAACTTATCAAATTTCCGAAAGTAGTGTGTGTTATGCTTCCCTCCTTCTTGAAAGAAAGAAAAGCTTCCTAATACGTAAGTTTGTTTCTTTGACAACAAACAAAATGATTTCTATCTCTTTTGAGCCTATACCTCATCACTTGCCCAATTCATTCTGTAAGGCATGAACAGTTGTACTGACACAACTGAGAGCATGACACAATGACAGGAACTGTGGGTTGAAAAGGAGGAGTTGGGGTCACTTGATCCATGTTTGCTGCAGAATGAAATGCTTGTGGAATTGCAGTGTGACTACATTGTTAACAATGCAAATGTAGAAAAGCCAGCAGAATCTCAGTTTAGGTTCTCAGCACGCTAAATTGGTCATTAGGTCTTAGGAATTGTTGATGCTATCCCAGTTGTGCCTAGTAGGGGTGTTTGTGGCCCAAGGTCACTTTCAAACTATTTCAGAGTCCCTGTTGAGAACCACTCCATCTGACTTTTGAACTTGTTTGATCAGATTCTAGCATACAAACTTAGTTACAGTGTTGCATTGAACAGAGATGATATTTTAGCATGTTGTGATTTAACACAAACAAGCTGGAAATTGTTGTATTCTAGCAATTAAGAATCCCAGATGACTGACTGGAAAAACTTGTCCCTCTTTGAAAGGAACTCTTTGTATGAATGTTGGAACGAACACTTTGAACAATTGAAAGAATCGTTTGTATTATTATTGTTCCTTTTGCTTTTCCTGGTTGGAACTGCCACTTCGAAGGATAGTGGTGGCAACTGCAGTACCCCCCTGCTTCCTCTTCAACTGCTTCATGAGAAAGAGAGGTATAAAACACAAGCCTAACGCGTGACTACTGTTGTGTCCATGGGAGGATACATTGGGCAGTTATAAAAATTTCTTGGCTATGTTCCCATTGACCCTGTAACTTGTAGCTTACAGTCTCTCTAGAATCGTATTTTTCAACCCATGCGAACTGTGAACACGTGTGTGGGTCCCAGCTCTTGGTGGGAAGTGTGTACAGTGTTGAAACACCAGTTGATTGTGGCAGACTAAACTATCTGGGTTGCTGTACCTTGTGATGTAGCTACTTTACTCCAGCACTGTGAATGACCGGTTTCTTGTTTAGTGCAATTTGTAATTCACTTGGTCGTATGACTCCTATAAGAAGAATATTTTTAACTTTGTACCATTAGGTGTTTAGAATGCTTCTTAAGTATTTTAATGGAGTATTTTTAAGCAGGAACAAGAAATGGCTTATGGATAGTTGTTGTTTTTTGTTGTTCTATGTCGATAGCTGTGTCCTCAATAACATTGCAGACAGAAAAAACCCTCTGTTTGTTGTAGTTATTTTTCGGTCCTGGTAGGTTTGTACTGCTTGCACAACTGATCACACTATCTTTCCAGATGAGCCATAGGCTCCTCTGACTTTCAGAATTAGTTTGTTGAAGTACTTGAGAATGAACACTCCTGATACTGAAAAAGAAGGTAACTGTCTATACCTGTAATATTTGAATTGAGAGATTTTTGCGATTTAACACATTCATCCCTGGAACGGTTGGTGTGCTTTTTTTCTGATGACTTTTATAACCTTCAAATATAGAGAAAACTCAGTGCATCATACCCGCTTGCTTAAAACTAAAGTACAACTGTAATTGTCAGATGTGGTGACAAATATGCTAGCTCTTTGTATTTAAAACAGCCTACATTTTGGATTTAGTTGTGACTTGGAAATGTAGTGGGTGATTTGGGTTTGTTTTCTTTTCATTCGAGTTGTTAAGTAGCCTCTTCTGTAAGGTAGTAACATGATCTCTGCCCAGAAGCACATCCCATACCATTGTGATACGTAACTGGTGTACTTAATTTTGTTCAGACAAGCAAAGGGAAGTGGTTTTTCGTACTATGTGTGCCCAGTGGTAGAACTCCTGGGCACGGGATGTTGTGGATGCTAAAAATTTGCATGGGGTTCAGGAGGAAGTGAAACAAATTCATGGGAGGGAAACTCCTTGGCCATTGTTATACACATAGTAAATCACCTCTGGCTCAGGAAATCTCTGAACAGCAAATTGCTGGAGACTAGGAGAAACCTAAACTTTTCATTCAGAAACATCAGAAAACTGTTTCAGAAATATCATTCATGCTTGCCCTGTTCTTATAGTTTTGGTTTTCCAGCTTTCCCTGCTGTGGGAGATAGGGTGATACTTTCTTATTTCTTCATTTTGTTAGTTTTTTAGTTTAATAGCTGTCTATTTGGGCAGATTGCCCATTTTTGCTGTTGTTTATTTGTAAGAAAATTAGCAGTGATATGAAAGTGAGTACTGACCTGAGCCTGGAGCTGTAAAAAACTAACACTCTTGAGTTTTAATGGATGCAATGAACATCAGAATTCTGTATCATGGAAGGGCCAGGAGATACTCTTTTATTAGACTTAGTGATTTTTCCTGTCATAAAATTACCTGTTGGTATAATAGAGCAAACGCCATCTTTCCTAGCTGTTTCCTGTTTTGAGAGTTGACAGCTGGTTACAGCCATCTATCAGCAAATTAGGTCTTTCTTCTAAATATCAAATAGAAACAAAGGGGTATTCTTACTGTTCTGTCAAAGCAGTGAAAAAGTAAAATTGCAAAATAGTGACAAACTGAGTAGGTTATATTTTTTTTTGTCTTTAAAATGAGTATGGTCAAATTAAGAAATAATTTGCATTAAGTTAAATCCATTGAAAACTAAGAAAACCAGAATTGTTTCCATGCAGCATCATTCCACCCCTTGTTATACAGATATATTTTCAGGTCGACTTCAGATTCTTTTAGCAAGTTGTCTTTTCTTATTCCTCATGTGTCATTTTTTCCCCAAGATGTTTATTAATGCTGTACTCCCTGAGCTTGAACAGGAAGATGTTAAAGATCTTGTGTTCTGAGACTTCTTCCACTTAAACAAGAAGCAAAATAATACTTCCCGGATGATTAAGTTCATGCTTTCTAATATCTTTTGTTTCAAAGGTTGCCGGTACACAGCTGTATGACTGGAGTCTTCAGGGATATATTGCTGTAGAATCCCTTTGGAAGGATAATTCTAAGAAGAAGAAATCTGGGAAAAAAAGTGATAAGGTAAGAAGTCTGAGGAATTTGATTTCTGAATTTACCCCTGCATTTTCAGACAAAGAATATACCAACAATAGTGTGTTGACTCAGCTTTTATTTCTGAAGACAAAAATTTCATTGTAGCTTTCTAAGCTGTGGAAAAATATTAAGCTTATTTCAAGTTCAACTTTCACAAATGCTGTTTGGAAGTTTTCTTTAGTATAATCTACTAAGTGTTTAATAGGAAAGTGGGAGTATATAAGTATATAAGAATATATAAGTAAGGCTCTTATGGTCTTGATTATTTAAAAAAAACAAACTTTTTTTAATAAATAACTTAATTTTACAAGCTCCCTCTTAAAAATCTGCAGTAACTTTTTTTCATTACATATCTCCTCTTTGAAAGAGAGAAAATAGAATCTTGTTTCCAATTTATTCCCTTTTTGTTTTTTTTCTTTTGAATGGTCATGAATATTTGCTCTAGCATGATGTTGTCATTGTGTGCTGCTCTATTAAATGTTACTATCTAGTCATAAGAACTAGTTTATAAGGTTATGCAGCTCTTGAGGGATTTAGTCCTAGACAACTAGCTCTGTGGTTTAATACTTACAACCCTGTTTTAGGAAATTTTGGTTTAATCTGTTCTCATTTAGAAGATTGCCAATAAAAATTGAGTTTCTTTTGAATCTGCTTTGAACTGGGCATCCTGGTGAGGTACCAAGTGCAGTTTGACAAGCACCGAGGTTTCTTTAAAACAGTGTTTTTGAATTAACATTGCTAATACAACTCAGTGAATGTCTGCATGCTTATTTTCAGTTTTAGAATGGAGCAGCTTTCCTTATTCCCCCTACAGAGCATCAGTGATACAGTACGATTTCCTTATGTACTTCACCAGAGAAGGGAAGCCTTTTTCTCCAGCACTCCTGTAGTCCATGCTTATACGGTACCACCATTTTAAGGCATGTGTGCCTTTAGTTACTTTAAAACTCAATATCTCAGCAAATGTGCTCTTCCATAGGTGATTTATAGTCATCAAAGCAGTTGTGCTGTATTTAACTCATATTATATATGAACTAATTTATGTGTGGTTTTGAGTTAGTTGAGATACCAATACAAATACTATTTGCTTATATATTTGTGTGTGATAAAGCAGTGTATTAAGACTTTACGTTAGATTTTTAAATTAAAAAAAATAAAAAATAAAAATAGATTTTTAAATATATACGTACAAAAAATGTATATTATATGTCGGTGTAAAACCACAGAATGGTTGAGGTTGGAAGGAACCTCTGGAGGTCATCTGGTCCAACCCTCTGCTCAAGCAGGTCCTAGGGCCAGTTGTCCGCAACTGTGTCCAGAGGGCTTCTGAGTATCTTCAAGGATGGAGACTCCACAAACTCCCTGGTCAACCTGTGCCAGGGCTCAGTCATTCTCACAGTAAAAAAGTGTTTTCTGATGTTCAGAGGGAACCACCTGTGTTTCAGTTTGTGCCCATAGCCTCTGGTCCTGTTGCTGGGCACCACTGGAAAGAGCCTGGCTCTGTCCTCTTTGCACCCTCCCTTCAGGTATTTATGTA
This sequence comes from Phaethon aethereus, assembly GCF_964289735.1. Classification (NCBI taxonomy): domain Eukaryota; kingdom Metazoa; phylum Chordata; class Aves; order Phaethontiformes; family Phaethontidae; genus Phaethon; species Phaethon aethereus. The sequence goes on from NC_138575.1 coordinate 132,069,380, forward strand.
CACTGATGAGATCCCCTAGAGCCTTCTCTGCTCCAGGCTGAACAGTCCTAGCTTTCTTAACTTGTCCTCATAGGGGATATTCCCGTCCCTTCATAATTTTTGTGGACCTGTGCTGGACATTATCCAGTAGTCAGTGACATCATTGTGTTAGAGCAAATATTCATAAATACTCCCCCCCCCAAAAAAAAATCAGAAATAAGATTCTATTTTGCTGTTTCACATGCATTTTGCATTCTACAAAATGCTGCCAAGTTTCAAAATAAGTGCAGTGTGATTGATTAAAGATATTAGTTGAAGATTAGCACTGACTTGTGAAGAAATGAGAACTTGTTTTAATGAATCATTACATTATGTAATGCCTTGATCATAATTTATAACCTGCCTGAAGCTTCTGCAGTTACGTATCTTAACGATGTTTTTGTTTTTTATCTACCAGACATTTCTGTTATCCTAGAGGAGCAAGCTGTCTTTATAGTTGTACCTCTCTGATACAGATAAGCAAAGTGACTTCTAGGAAATATATGGAAGTGGCTTAGTGAAGCAGAGTAAGAAACCAGAGAACTGCCCATGTTGATTAAATGTGTGCCAGGGAGAGACTGTAAGGTTTTTTTTAACTGCTACTTAAGTAAAAAAAGTTGAGGTGTATAAACTAAAGCTTCTGTGGTTTTAAATTCACTTCTAAACTCACTACATCTTTAATTCCTGATTTTTAAACAACTATGCTTGTTCTGTTGATACAAACTGCTGCCCTAACAGGCAATTTGAAAACAACTTTGAACTAGCAGAGAGTCTTTGTCTTTTACTGTGGACTTCCCGAGTGAGCCATAGCTCACAGCCGGTAACAGTTCATACTAGGTTGACAATGATGTATGGCTTCTGGGTTGTTGCGAACCAGAAGTCCTATCTGACCACAACATGGTATTTTCAACCCAGAGGCCTAAGATGTGAGGAGGATAGCCGCTGGGAGAGAGATGTTTTGGAGAGGCGATTGCGCTTGAATAGACCGCAAGTATGGGACCGAGTTCCCTAGGTAGGTCTAGGTGTGGGACTAGTTCCAAACAAGCTGGGTTGGAGAAATGCTCACGTGTCCTGTCAGTTGCTGAGTCTTACAACAGTGGAGCCTTTCATCAGTGGATACTCATCCTTTATTGGCCCTAGGCACTTCAGTAAATGCACTTGTATAGCTCTTTGAATAAACAAAAGTTAGTTAACCATACTGTACCTTTCCTAAAACCTAGGCTGTGAAAAAGGATCTCAAAAAAAATAGGCAACATGAAAATATTTCAGGAAGACAAACTGACAGGATCAGTAAAAATTAGCTGAGCTTTTTATTTTATTGTGTCCCAGGCTTTCAAAAGGAAACATGTGGTTGTTATTGGAAGGCAAAAACTTTTGAAGCTTTCATCTTATTATAAGGCTTATTCAAGCACTTGCTACCTCAGCAGAAAAACAAACGACCACTAAGTAAACATACTTCTTTCTCTTCCTCCTTGCAGAGTCTTTAAATCACACCCCTTATTTGCCAAAATATGTTATTTGCACAAGTGCAATTGAATGGTTTCCTCCTAAAATTTGTCTAATTTATCAGATATTGTCAGTGTTAACTGTTGCCCTTTAACTTCATGGCTTAGGCAAGAAACAAAAATGCTGTGCCTCAAATGAAGAAGCACTATGGACTTGATGAAGTTGCCTGCATTTCAGATGTTCCGTGATCTCTTACCACTGGAGTATACGGCCTCATTGTTTCTTTGTCCTCTGAAGTTGTTAGAGGGTATTGTCTCCCTGGTGTCTAGAGAAGCTGAACAGCAGCTGTAAAAAAATCACATGCTTTTGAGGTCACTAGAATGTAGACTGAAAAGTGTTCCTAACAGAATTCTGCTCAGAAACTTCCTTTTGGTGAAGCAGTATAAAATATAGATGAGAATTTGGAGGTGGGGAAGGAATGGGCTTGGTCTTTTGGTTTAGTTATTTTTTATTTTTTAAGGTAGTGTTATGATGTTTTATCAGGATGTGATCAGTCACAATTAATAATGAAAACCTCTGCCTTTTTTTATACATATAAGCACTAGTGTGTCCCTAACATGAGATGTGAGAGGTGAAGTTTATCCTAGAAAAACTTTTTTCAGTCTGTCTCTAATGCTGTGTGGTTATACTAGTGCAAAAAAGTACTTTTTGTTCATACAGGTGATTAGATCCACCAAATCAGTATCAACTTTTCTAGCAAAAGAATTTATGTTATAAATAGAAGATGCATTTTTATTGGAGCTTTTACTGATACAGACGTGTCATGGAAGAAAATAAATACCTCTAATTCATGTACTAAAATTGGCAAAGCATTCTAAGATAGATTAAGACTTTTGTCTTAATTTGACAACCCTGTGAAAGAATTGGGTTGCTTTGTATATTTATTTCTTATTGTCTTACTAGGCAGCTAGATTCCTTAACTTGTGAAGGCAAATATAAACGTTATACTTGAGTTGTTGTTACAGCAGATGTAACCCATTTAATGAAACCAGGCCAGAGCAAAAGATGTTATTTTTTGGTTTTTGTGACATTAAAACAGTATTTTCCTGTTGCTACACAAAGGATTCTTGCAAATAGTCAAACGATATATGGGTGGCTCTTCTTGGCTTGTGTTAATTTGTTATGTTGCTCATAATTTGTTTGATAGTCATAGGTACCACAGCTGTGCATAACTTCATGTTTGTGCAGCAATATGTCATTAAAATAGATGCACTATGTTAATTTTCTGAAGGTTTTATGAAACAAAAACCTGTGCCAAATTGAGGTCATATGAACTGTAATCTAAGTTCTGCCAAGAAAGATGAATTCTAGGACCTTCTGCTGCTACATTTCAAAACACTGTGGCTGGAGCCCCTCTGTAGAGCAAGTCTGTCTGATAAAAGTTTTGAATATGCTCTTTACAGTATAGTGTTCTGGTATCCTGAAGCTGGCTTGTTGAAGGAGCCAGCTCTTCAAGATGTCAGGATGAAAGCCCTCTGCTAAAACTACACAAGTACCATAAGTAAAAATCAGTGTTCACATTTTTTATTTCCAGAAGGATGAAACATTTTCTGAATAGGGGACAGCAGAAGTAGTTTTTCAGCTTCTGTATACTTTATCTCAATATGAAGTGGACAACTTCTCTACTTCTTCCCCAAGTAGAGGAGATGGTAGGAGACATGTAACCATTTTGTTGCGGGGCCAGGAATATTTTAAGGATTTTGTTTTCTGAAAATCTTTCACTTACTTGTGTGATCTTTACTCTCAAGAAGTAATTCCACAAAAATCTGTGGAATTAGTGTTAACATTTATATTATCAGGTTGTAAATCCTTAGAGGAAGCAATAGTGAAATGGAAGATGTGTTCCTCAAACCTTGTTTATCTTAAACTCAGTTTGCAAAATTTGTGGAGAATCATACCAACTTATGCCTTTATGTGGTTTTTTAGAATGATGCATCTGAAACCCTTTTGAGTAGCCTTAGGTGGCATCAAACTTTCATTACTTGGGTTTTGCAATTTTGAAGGCTAATACCCTGCATTGCCTTCAGCTAGTCTTTGAGTAACTGTCCCTCTGCTCTGCCCAATGGTATCATAGTTTGTGCAAGATCATCTTTTTCTACATTTCTGTTCTTCTACAGGTTTTTGCCTTTCAGTGCCTACAACTAGCTGAACAGTTAAGCCAGTGAATTGCAGCTTCTTTTTTTTTTTCCCTTTCCCTAGCAATCTCTATTTAATACTGGCTGAGTTTATCAGCTTTAATACCCGTCCTTAGGTCAGAGTGATGGACAAACCATAGCAGCTTGAGGATTTTGTGCAGCAGCATAAACAGAGTTAAGTTCAAGCTCAGCTGAAAATAAAAGATGGAGAATAAGTTATTGATTGACTGAGGGAGGATGAATAAGGTAAACCAGTGACGTTCTCTTTATTCTAAGCAATACATTGCAAACAAGAGGACAGAAGAAAAGGTAAATTATTAATCTGTGAGCCCAGGTGAGCCTTTGTTTTTCTTTTGCAACTGTTTGGGTTTTTTTCCTGGTGGCCAGACTACCTTTCAAGAGTTTTCCATAAGCACAAGAGAGATGTATTCCTACCTTTGGAGTTACAATTTCTGAGGTTAGGTGTCAGTGTAAAAGGGCATGGCCATCTGCAAGACTCTCTAAGGGAGCAGCAGAAACTCACTTCTGCATCAGACTAGACTGTAATGTGGGGAAAAAAGGCACCCCACATTTGTTTTTTTGACATTAGGCTACGTTGCTTTTGGGCATTTTTCTCTGTATGGAAGGGAAATTTTCACAAAAATCATGGCTTTTTTTAAGTTTGTAATTTCAAATTGGGGTATCTGTTAGATACTGTGAGCTAAGTTGGGGTGTCTTTTAATCACTCAGGTACTGAAACCTTACAAAAAGCATTGTGTACAGTCCCTTTAGTTCCAATATTATTTTCAATTTCAAATAATGATTTTTAAAATTTATTTTTTAATCCCATGGAATCCCAATGTGTTGAGCACTTTACTAATGAATGTGTTACAGAGATCTCTTATCAGTCATCTTTTGGCTGAAACTGTCAGATGCGTTAAGAATGCTGCAAAATATTTCCCCTTCTGCTGTGGGAGAGAGCTCTGATGTGTGAACTCCTCTGGCCACCCAGATATATTAAATTGGAGTGGTGGTGTTGAGCCAGAAAGTAGAAAGACTGTCTTGAATATGTGCCTGCTTCTAATTACGAGAGGGCATCATGGCACGGAGGCGGCCTGTCTTCTGGGTCACTGATCTAAACACGTTTTTTGCTTCTGATCTGGTTTTGAGTGTGACTAGAGGACCTTGACACTTTGTTGTAAAATTAGGTGTGTTTATGTCCTGTGCTAACTCAAAGGATGTCCTTTTCTGGCTACCCATGTTACTGCTTGGTCATGCTCACTCGTTATGTAGTAGGCACATACAGTGGCTCAAGTTAAAAGAACTGCTTAACTGCTAATTCAGCAAATGAGTTTGTGTGAGGAATGACAGTTTAGCAGTGGATTGGCTTGAGTTAAATAACTCGGGCTTAATCGATCTAGTGAAGATGAGCCCTATGATGAGATCTACTGAGCTCACAGAAACAAAGGAACTGAGGAAGACCCGTAGTTTCCTAGGGGTGTGTGTCTGTCTTTGTGTGTCTCTGTGTGTGTTGCTTTGTGAGTGGTTTTTTTTTTTCCTTCTTTCAGGACAAAAATAAAAAGCTTACTTAGATGATATTTGTTTTTTACAGTTTAAGGCAAGAAGGTGGAAGAACATAGAACTCTCTGTGAACAACTTGGTTTTAGTTCATTTGTTCAGGATTGAGTAATCCCTGAGATGAGGCATCCTGAGTCAGATTATTCATTATAAATTGTAGTAAAATGTCGTAACTTCCAAGTTCCTGTACAGGAAAATTACGGAGTAGATCATTATTTTGAAATGGGTGTGGTTTGTGGATGTGATTTCCTATACTATGAAATATCTGGTAATGATCAAAACAAAGTGGGGTTTTGAAAGAAAGAATTACCTTTTAAAGGTCCTGCTAGGCATATTTTGAAGAAGAATTTTAACAGCTATCTTCATAACTGAATCTTGATGTATTGAGTCCATACATCCAGTGCAGTATATGCAGGGTCTCATAGACTCAGTGTCTTATTCATAGTGTTTAATTTCTGCTGGGACATAAACTTGACCCATCCTGTGAAACGTTTATGTTTTCCAGTCTCTTCTGGCTTCTTTTGTTACACTTTTCCATCACATTTAAGTCATATTGGTAAAAACATATTTTTAGAATAAAAAGAAAATGCCATTTAATTTCAATGTGTAGAATTTAAGAATAATTGAGGCTGGGTGTGACCTCTGATCATTTCTTCCAACCCCCTGTTCAAAGCAGAGAAATCTTCAAAGTTAGATTTGGTGGCTCAGGCCTCGTTCAGTCAAGTGCTGAGTATTTCCAAGGATGGAGATTCAAAACGTTCTCTGGAAAAAGTTCTCCAGTGCTCGATCAGTGGTGTGACAGTCTCCTTGCCCCTTAGATCTGATAGAAATTTGCCATGCTCCTGCGTCCGCAACTCCGTGCCCTTTTGGTGTGAACTTCTGAGAAGAGCCTAGCTCTTCCAAATACACAAATGCCTATTAAGAAACTGTGGGTAGCAATTAGGTTCCCCCTTTGTCTGGTCTTCTCCAGGCTGAGCAGACCCACATCTCTCGGCCTGGCCTTGTATCTCGTGTGCTTCAGTCCCCTAGCCATGTGTGTGGCCCTTTAAGTATTTTTTTTATTGATATCTATTTAAAACTGTAATCAAATGCCTGTGTGTTGTATCATGCTTGGCAGATAGACCAGACACTCTAACAAGCCTTGCTTCGTTCTTTGATTTCTATCATTTATTTCAGGGGAAGTATGAGAACACTCTCAAAGTATACGTGCTAAAAGAGACCTATTGTATAAACCCACAGAGAGTTCAGAGAATGCAAAATAGCAACTACTGTGTGGGAATTCATCCTCTGTTATTAGTGCAGGCAAAATGAGTCAATTAAAGCATTTCTGTTGAACTACTTGTTCTTTCAAATCCTTTAATTGCCCAGCTAACTACAGGAAGACTAAAATCTAGAAACAGTTTGGGAGAAGATGATATTTGAGTATATTATACTGAATTAATCTCCTCAACCACTTGATTTTGCAAGGAGTTTTTGTTTCAGCTTTTGAAGAGGGTTTCTGTTCTAGCAAAAACATTAATCACGGATTGCCTCATTTGAAATTTTGTGTGTATTTTTCCTTCCTCAAGGGCGATGCAGATGGTGACAAGCCCCTGGAAGTCCATGCCGCTTCAAGTGACGAGCGAGCCCAGAAGTAGAACACTAGATCACTTGGCATCAAACAGGTAAAGGATAAAGACTGATAACAGTATGTGGCTACAGCAGCAAAATATTCTGGAAAAGCTGAACATTTGCAAATTTGACTTGCAGTTATCTTCTTCATATTGATGAAAAAAGAGGGGAGGAGAGGTAATAATTTTATTCATCTTAACATTTCTCAAGAATGTGCATGCTCCTTAACGCTATTTAACTTATGTAAATTCTTTATCTTTAGAGCATAGCAAGTAAATGTATGTCTCCTCCAAGGGCTCTGTGTTAATTTAGGAAGGCTTTGTTAACGTATTGGAGTTTTTTCCTTCTTCCCTTCTCATTTCTGCCCACTGTACCAAAAACCACTTTGCCTTCTTTTTCACACCTGTGCAGGTATGAAGGAGGGGAAAGAAATCTCTTTCCTACTGATACATTTTCTCTAAAGATTTGTCAATGCCAGGGTACAGTGTTATCTTACAGCCTGTAACAGTCCACGATGTGCCTGACCTTTCATGTTAATGCACCTCCCTAATGAGACGTGCTTCATCCGTTGGGAATGAACAATGGAGGAAATGGAGGCAGCGTTTCCCAATTCCCTGAGCCAGGAACTCAAGTTGAGACGCCAGTTTTGTTTCTGACTTGGCCACTGGGCTGCTTTCTAAAACTCAAGCAAGTCCCGTGGTGGTTACAATTTCTAGAAAAGCAAAACAAAAACACCTTCTCCACTGTTTGAAGATGGTTCAATTTCATAGGACAAAAATTACTCTGTATTTGAGGCTTATTATTACTAGTGGTAATGTAATTAGACATAATTCAGTACAAAATAGCATGTCTACTCTGCCATCAGTTGATAAAGGATGTCTTTTTTTGAACGTGTTCTCTAGTTGCTTGTCTGTGTCCTATATTATTTTAACATTACGTTAAAGACTTATTTTTCATCAGGAAGTAATCCTAGCATTGTAGGGACTCCTTGTTATTTTTGTATGCATTGTTCCATTTACCAGTAAAATTCTTTCTAACTGCCAACTGTGTAAATAGAGTCTGGATTTAGAAAATTGCACCAATTTTTTTTTTCCATGCATCATCACCAGTCAAAAATGTTTGCAGATGTGATGGAATGCACACATCTGCTGAGTAACAGCGTTCCACTGTTACATGGTCAGCTTTAAAAGCAAAACTAGTTTTTAACTAGTGTTTTCCTTAATGTATTTTTAATTGCTATAGCTAATTCTCACAAGGGCAAAAAGATATGTTGGCTGGCTGATTTACTGAGTACATTCAGTACATTAGTACATTTCCTTCAGACATAGGAATATAAAGCCTTTAAGAATATGTGTTTTCCAAGTATTTTATAGAATAGCCATGCAAAATACAATTTTTCTTAAAAAAACAGGAAGAACAGTTTTGTTTTGTTTTGAGTAAAGATACCCAGGAGAAGAAAGAGGAAGAAAAGTGTCTCTAAAATTCACTAAAATATTGTGCTTATCGTGAACTAGGACGAAGCTACTGAAAGATGAAAAGCCAGGAAAATTGAACTTTTGTTTATGTATGTGGGACACTGTACAAATATCAAGGTTCATTACAAACAGAAACTAGTAAATAGCTTTTATTTTCTTTTAGCATATCTTATTATCTGAATATAATATCTGGTAGGTCTTTATTCACTTTTTGAAATGCTAATGCTTTTTGCTTGAGGCACTTTTTCTTTTTAAGGGGGGTGGTTGGAAGGAAAGGAACAAAGCTGTCAGGAAGACTTACACTAAAGTTGGTATCCAGACCCTTTGTCCTCAGGATTTTAATCATAAGTATACTCTTGCTATATTATGTAAGTTTTGAGGAAGACCTTGCTAACAGATGCTGTCTCAGATGTTTTACTATCTTTCTTTTTAAAGAGTTAAGATAATTGCTTGGGTGCTTAAACTACCTGGGTGCTGCTGGTTTTGAAATCTACTTGTTTTGCCACATATTTCTGGACGAGATACATAAGTGGAACTGCTAGATTTTTTGACCTAGAGCAACCAGATGGTGAAAGTTCAATTCAGTATCAGTTTTCAGCTGTTCTGCGGGGGTGGCGATTTGTTACTTCTGCTTGAAATCAAATCCAGTTATTTAACTCTGTACACAAGTCCAGACGTTTTGTTGATTTGGGTGATCCCAAGGGCTGGAGAATGCTGCTGTGATCTTTGAAAAGACATATTTGTTTATTCCGAATGAGATCAGTCCTGAAAGTCTCACTGTATTTTCAACTGTTGGAATATTCCTAGTTGAATCTGGTTACTAAAATAAATACAATCTCGCTTTCCTCATAAAGAATTGCCACAGCATGGGTCTCTGAATTGTGAATGGTCGGCCAAGGACAAAACCACTTCAGGTTGGAGACAGTAACATATTTCTCCATTCCAAAAAACAGCGGCATTGCACCTCCTGTATTATAAGTATGTTTGTCATCGATAGTTATATACAAACTACAGCTCGAACCACATCCCATCATGGGAGAAGCAAGCTTTAATTTGATCCAGCTGTTGTGCTGAAGAGTTGCACGGAAGTGACATGACTGTGTTTTTCCGTGAAGATAACATATCTCATTTTCACTCTGTTCAGGTTCTATATTTGCGTAATTCCATTTTTTCAAGTTAAATTACCCTAGCTTTACACCAGAGTGAGATTAAGAAAAAATGCAATTGATGGTAATTAGAATTCTTTTTGAGAAAGTTGGTTTATTACCAAGTTGGTTTATTTATTGTTATATTTATTATATATTTGAGAAAGTTGGTGTTTTGTTGCGATGAAGTTTTCTTTCTCTTTTATATTTCTGCACAGTTCAATGTATAGGAATCAAATTCTCTGGAGCAGACATAATCATTAGTGCCCTCATGTCAGTAACATGAAGAGTTAAATCTCTTTACTAGAAGTAAATTGATATTGAGAATTTTCTTTGTGGCAAGTTGATCAAAATCTGTTTGAAGAACAAAGTTTTGATTGCACTTTGGCAATGGAAAGAAAAGGATTATGATATTTAATTCTGCTTTCTCCTTCCCTCTCCTCCTTATGCTCTGTCCCCTTTCCTTGGTTATAGGTGGACAAAGAATATAGATTTGAGCAACAATTTCCCAAGAAAAAGAGGAAAACCATCTGAATCCTTTTTGATTTTGAATGTGACTAATCTGCCTTCTGCCTCAGGAAAGACTGACGGTGTGCTGCTTGGGCTTTTGGTATGAAATTTGTGAAAGGACACTACATATTTTGGGTCAGCCTTGAGACCTTGTCCTCAGTTCTGCAGTGGGACTCAAGTCTGCCCGTGCTTGTCCCATTGCAGGATCAGCATTGCAAGTAGCAAGTCTCAAAATTCCTCAATCTCATGTTATTTATACATAAAATAAAATTCCAGTTACACAAAATGGTCCTGGTTTTTTCCCTCCTCTTATCTTCTTTAAATTCATGTATGTGACACTTGCACAGTCCGTGGAAGGTTCTCGAGATGCTGTTGACAATGCCTGTATTTTTTAACAGTGAGGAAAAGCTTAAAGTAGCATGATGTTTTGGCTAACATTAGCTAACAGAGTTACGCATGAGAACAATTACAATGACTCTTGTGTTTTGTCTGAGTCTCCCCCTCCTTTCTATAAAAATCTTCTGCCTCATCAGTGCCAGCAGGAGGTATATAATGAAGCATCTGTGAGTTCCTGTCTAGTAGATGGATGGGAATGGAGCTGTTAATGTTTGTTCTTGTTTTTGCCTGAATGCGCAGCTCAATGGGAACCAGAACGTTAGGGTGGTGGGAATCAGCTATAGAATAACTTGGCTGTTGCCTTATTCCCAGCTAGGCGAGGGGAGGAAAAAGCGAAGCAATGACAAATACAAAAGGATTTCCAGCATTTTGAAATCTTTGCACAATAAAACCCTTTCATCGTTTGTTGCCACTTCCATGAGTTTCTCTTTTGGGGCATGATGCTTCACAAGTAACTGTAATCCAAGTAACTCAGAGTATTTAAAGCTCCATTGGTGAGTCTTAAATGTTCCTAAATTAATCGTTGAATGTGAGGACCGGGGGAAGGATGGAATTAAATGTGTGCTTGTGTGATATGTTAACATATCCCTACAAAGAGCAGGGAAGAAAATACAAAGTAAATCACATTGAAAATGCTTTTAAACATCTTTGTTATTACTTGGTTAGGTATTCTGGCTGAGTGTATTCCACAAACCTTTAGAGAAAAACAAACAGACCTTGGCAATGCGAATACCAGTCTGTGTGGGCATTATAAAACAGGCCAACTCTTTTTTAACACAGGCATAAGGCATGTGGTTGCCTCAGGCAGAAAACCAGATTCTCCCAACGTGTTCAGTGCATGTTTTTATGATTGTTTTAGGCTGGTAAAGATGGGTGTTGATTTAGCAAAGGGAGCAGAGTTCTTGCGTGGGGTTTGGGGGAGGTTTGTGTTTTGTTTTTTACTTTAAATTCGCCAACATAGTTCAGACAGGCTTGGGAGGATCAAAGTAGTGTTTTTGTCAATAGTGGAATGGAAAACTGGGAAATATCGGTCATAGCTGTGACTGCTCTGTTACACCACTCTTGCAATACAAGCACAGATTTGTTTCTTCCTTTAAAGATAGTTCTTCACTTACGCATTCTCATATCCTAGAGAAAATGATTACCATTGAGGTAGGCATACAGATTTTTTTCAGTAATATTTGGCATATGCCACGTTGGCATTAAAGAACACAATTACTTGATAATTTGGGTATTTTCACCCCTAGACTCCACCAAGATGTGCTTTCCTCATTCTCCTTTTTGATGGTAGTAGTTAGCTGTTTCTTTTTACTGCCTGTGAGAGTAAAGCGAAACTTTTCATGTCCAGTCTGGTTCATTAGATAATCCTCATTCAAACACAACAGATTTTAATCTTTATTTGTTAACATATATATATGTGTGTGTGTGTTTAAAAAATCATGGGTTAAATTAAGTATCATTTGACTTAAATGCTTTTTACTTGATCACATCTTCATACTGCATATTTACACCTCTGCTTAAAAATGTCCCAAATGATAGACATCAAAACAGAATGCTTTTATCTAGCAGAAGATGACTGCCTTCGAGCACCTGCATACACACATGACGAGGAGCAAGATAGCCTTAACTGTAATCCTTTCCTTATGCCTTCTGTTTTTACAAGTACAGGAAAAAAAAAAAAGAAGTTTCATGCTGGTAAGAGTGCAAGAGATTGTAAACATTCAACTCACTTGGCACAGATTTTCCTGATGAGGAACAGGAGAGCAGGTGACCACTTTTCATATATATATATATATGTGTATTTATCTACACATACACAGATGCATGGAACTAATTTGTGCATGCATGTGTTATCTTTTGCCAAACTGCCTGTGGGTATTACAACATATGCTAAAAACGGTATATTCCCCACCCAAGTTTCACGTCAACAGTTTGGTCATCCTTCCACTCAAAGCCTTTTGGCTTGGTAACTGGAATCTGTACAACTGATGAAACTGTGTTCTTATCTCAGCATCCTTAGTCATAGTGGCCATTAGCGGATATGTTGGGGCCAGGTTCCAGTGCTCGCTCTTAAAAACATGGTCTTTAATCTCTGCAGCATGTGAAAATTACAGAACTGGAGATGGTCAGGTTGGCCTATGCAATCCTCAGTGCTGGGATGACAATTCCTGTAGGTAGTGTGTTAGTTGTCTGAGTAAAAGCCTCTCCTTTTACTAGAAAGAGCGTCACTGACCTGGAATAATCCTGTTAGCCCAGGTAAATATGCACAATCTTGCTGCCTTGAATAAAACCACAGTAATTTGCCACAAGTCTTCATTGCAAAAATCTGGGTTAAGACTCGGTGTTCTACCAGCAGAAGGCCCCAGACACAGACTTATGAGCGGAGGTTGTAACTGAAATGTTTTGGAGCATTCTTCGTTGCATCTGTCACCTTCAAAGAGAGCTATAACTGCAGTGCAAGAAAGAGCAAGATTGATATGGAGGGAGTAATATTTTGGAGCTAGAGAAGAGAATGCCCTGTGAGTTGAAGGGGCTTGCTACAGCTGTGTTTACTAGCCCTGCCAGAAAAATCTCAGTGTGAGCACATTTGCTTCAGAACAAATATGAGCCTCTGCTGTATGCATTTATTTTTCCCTTTTCTTGTTTTGTAAAGGTTATTTCTGTACCTCCCCATAAATCCCAAGCTTTTTGTAAAGCAAGTTTTTTCATAATAAACTGCTATTGGCAAAGAGCATTTCAGCTCTTTGGGTGTGCTGGGGAGTCCTTGCATAACGTCCCACTGGACCCTCCTGGATGTAGGTAGCATCTCAAAGCAGGGTCAGCTATTGCACCTGGATGGCCTGGCAGCTGGCTAGGTCAACCCCGCTGCGGAGTGGTTTTGATAGGTACAAAAGCTTCTTGTTTAGAAGGAAAGCCTTTGATAACAATATCTTAACTACAAAGCAGAAGTTTCTAATTGCGTAACAACGGTCTGGCCTGTTTAAGTCTGGACCATTAACTGATTCTGATATTTTTTGACTGTGTATGGTTCTTAAACTGACTGGAGCTGACAGCTTTCTCGAGGTCTCTCCAGAAGCATAGTTGGTATATTTGTGCAATAGTGGTGTTTTCTCCCATTTCATCTCAGTGAAGTTCATTACCAGCCATCTCTGGTTAAAGACCAGTGTGATGTGGACTTTCATCTTGCCTTGAAGTTCATGATGGATTCTACCAGAATGCTGCTCTCACCACCATGTTTTCAAGCTGGTATTACTGGTAGCCGTTGCATTGGTGGTGAAAGCTGGAGAAGTCAAAGGGGGACTCAGGCTGTCTCACAGCTGGTTTCCAGTCTTCCTCTAAAAATACTTTTCTGCATAGGAAATGGAGCTACAACGCCTGCACCAGATTAAGCTGTCAGGCTCTCTTGAAGACGCCTGGCCTTTTTTTTTTTTTTTTTTTTTTTTGAGAGAGAGCATTTTAAGGTCTAAATCTACTGCGCAAAGCCCCTCAGTCATGTGGGACGTGTCCAGCTGTGGTGGGTAAGCTGGTTGCAATGCTTCATCACCAGGCCCTGTTACTGAGGCATGATCGTGTTATTGATAAGCTTTGCTGGATCTTCTGGAGAGAGGAAGATAGATCCCAGGTGACTTGCTACTGTGTGCCCAGGAATAGCCATGCAGCAGCCTGAGCTGTGCTCAGAGTCATGGTCCCAAGGTCTTTGTGCCCACCATGAAAACAGCAGTAGGGGCAGTGGCAATAGGAGGCCTCCCCAGATTGATCAGGGAACTTCTCTTTTTGTCAATAGTGTGAATATAAACCTGCACAAGACTCAAGAATTTAATTTGATAGAGACTAAAGATAAAGGATGTGCTTTACGTGTAGTCTGAGTGTCTAGATCTTGGTCAGCAATACTAACCTGAAGTTCGCAAGACAGGCCCATGAGGTAACAAGATGGGTCACTCGCTACATGCTTTTTGGCAGAGAGGGCAGATGCTGTGTCAGGAGGACTTTGGCTGCTGTCCTTTCACCTCCTTGGGTTCATCAGTCCTACCCAAGGAAGGTGGCTTGCAGCTCTGAGACCACTGCAGATGAGCGCTGGGGGCTGCGGGTGAGCACCTTACCTTGCTTCAGGGGCTTGCTCAGCCTGCATTTTAAGGTAGCAGTGCGTTCAGCAACCACATGCTTGGATAAAAGAATAACCTCAAGGAGGAGAACCGCATTTCTTCCTTCTTTGGCTGTTGCGATGTGAAGGCTACAGAACCACACCACCTCCCGTACCGAAGTCTTTCAAGATCTGGTGTTCTGTGTCCCGTTGCATCCAAATATCCTACCGCTGAGTCTTAACCTGAAGTACCTTCGCTCAACTCCAGGGCGCAGCACCCGTGCCTTTGAAGAAGTCATCTCTTTGAAGTTGAGCCACATCCAGCACTTGGCCGGGAGTCCTGAGGTGCCCTGCGAGCCACCCATGCCCCCAGCTCCACAGGCAGCCGGCTCGAGAGGCAGAGGAGGAAGGACGGGCGCCCCGGGCAGAGTGTGTGGTGATGCTACCTCCGTGCCAGCTCACGACTTTACCTCTGGGACATCGAAAAGCTCTCATTTTCCCAGCGGTGGGGGGGAATGCTGAAGCATGAAGCCAGAAGAGTCTTCGTGGCTGGACGCATGCACCAGCTACGGCTCGTAGGCAGGCAGCTGTGGAGGCAGCACCCACCACCACGTTTTTAGCCCCTTTTCTTTCTTCTTTTATTGTTAAAAATTGTGTACGGAAACATGTAGAGTTGGTGTATCAACCCCCAGTGAAAGAAAAAGGATTCTTCCCTTCCCCCCACCTCCTGCCCTAGATGAAGTTCACGAACATCCTCTCTGTAAATTTAGCAAGCTTCAGACTCACTTCCTTTTGTAAGGAGACCTGAAAGAGCCATTTCCTGATGCGTACAGCGCTCTTGTATGCGCCCACTAAGTGCTCATTCATGCCGTGAATCATAAAGGTAACCTCCGTTCAAAGCACGGCGCTGTACAGAAAAAAAAAGAGGATTGTTCTTCAACACAGCGCGCTGAAGTCATCTGTGCATCTACTGCGGAGCCTCGCCAGTGGGTTTTTTTGATCTGTCTTAAAAACATCATTTACGAGCTGCCCGAACTAAAACTGGCTGGTAAAAGCATCAAAGCCAGCCCCAAGGAATACGTTTACTATCGCGTGCCAGGCTTGACACAATTTTCCATATCCTGCCAGAGATGAGGAATGGCATCAGGAGCTGCGAGTGAGTCAGCCTCGGCCCCCGGCGCGGTGCCACGCACGGTGCTTACGCAGCAGCCTCGCCGGCCAGCCCAGGCAGGCTCGGGGCTCGGCGCAACCCGTCGTACGCTAAACTGAATGAAGGTGCTGGAGAAAACTCAGCTGCTACTGGCAGCAAAGCACTTTTTTTCACATCTGTGGTTCGGTGGGAGATCGGCGAGGCACAATCTGTTGTGTTCATCCCTTCTGCGCTCGCCTCCGGGTTCATCCGACAATAAAAAAGATGAGCTGTTACTGGCCGATGGAAGAAGGAAATGTGCATCTCGTCGGCTCTGCCCCGTCTCTGCCAGAAGAGAGCGCGAGCCAATTCATACATAAGATTGGAGTCCTCTGCCATTTAGCAGCTTTTGCACAGCATCCAACTGTACAAGGACATGTCCCTGGGGCCAAACAACCTTTGACTGTACTCTTGCCTTGATGGAGTAAGATCAGTACGATCTATCCTTGTACAAGAGAGCAAAATAAACAGATGCTAAAATCAGCAACTGTGTTTTGACCAAGAAGAAAACAGTAAAGGGGAAGAAGTCTTAGCTTGTGGAAAAAAGAGGTAACTCAATGTAAATGTGAGCGCATCCTCTTTTACTACCACGGCCCTTCTCAAACTCTTTAAAAACCCAGATATTCACTGGTTGCTTTTCAGCATTATTGTTTTTACACTATTTTCCTATTTGCAGATGAGGTTAGCCTGCTAAGGAGACTCTCCTCTTTGAGGAACGTTAGAGGAGTGGTGGTGTAAAAACACTCTCAGCCCTGGGCTAGCCGGTGACTCACACCCAAAAGTAACAGAACTATGAGTGCAAAAAACCCAAGAAATTTTAGGTCCCTGGTGGGTAAACTAAGGTGCAACGTAGATGTGCGCAACTTGTTAGATACCTCAGGCCACAAGTCTCTGAGCTAAGAACGTGCTGTGCCCTGAGCTTGTTTTTTGTTCTGGAAGGCTACGGGGTTAACTACCATGAATAAACTCATAGCCCTCAGTTGTAAGTAAACTGCCATAAATAAAGTCATAACTGTTAAGGAGGTGTGAAGCTTTAATTTTAATTGTTAAACCAGCAGGATTTCCCATATGTTTGTGTTTTTCTTCTGGAGTGAACCCCAGCTGAAAAACTGGTCTGCCTTCCTCTCCGCAAGAAGGCTGAGGAGCAGGGCGTGAAGCACCCGGCTCACCCGCCAGCCTCGGAGGTGTGCTCCTGGGGCACCGGAGGGCTCAATGCCAGCCCTCCCAAATGGAAAAGAGGGACCCTTTCTGCCCACATCTGCGGGAACTCAACCCTGGGGTCCCTAGGCAGAAGATCCTCCAACGTTTCTGTACTTGATCATTGGCTTAATTCTTTGCGCCAGCTTGTTTTCTCTCGCCTTTCTCTTCCCGCTGCATTTGTGACCCCCTCTCTCGCTTGGACTTCCCTGGCTTCGCCCAGAGCACCTCCCTGGCCTGGAGGCCTTTCTGAGGTCTTCCCAACATTTTCCTCTCACCTCAGCAATTTTCTTGAGGAATTTTGACACCTCATCGCCCTGCTTTCAAGGTTTCTCATTTATGGATTCCTGAAGCTCCTCATGTATGGTTACCACTAGCAACTTTTATCAGTAATTTTGAGACAGCTTTTCCTTAAGATCTGGTCAATTATTATTTTGAGAGCTGGAGAACAATAAACTCACTCTTTTTAAAAATATAATTCGTTTTAAACGTCAAGATTTTGAGCCAAGCTAATTTTTAGCATTGATGGCTGTGTTGGCCCCACAGCCTCATCTGACCCATAGTACGGGGGGACCTCGGCTCTGTGCCGAGATGTCTGGAGGACTCCTGGTGGCCCCTGAGCCGCTATCCCTAAATAAGTGGTGTGTGGGACCGTGGTGCATCACCCAGTGCTGACGTGGGCGCGTGCGGGTTGTCTCCCCGTGCTGGCAACGGCAGCTTTGCTGCGCTTCTGGCACCCTGCAGCCAAAACCGTCTGAAAGGGTGCTATAGCGTGCCTTGCATAAAAGGGATGTGTTTGAAGGGTATGAGCATATTTATTTATGAGATTGGCATTGCATTTGTTTTTCAAATGCTCAGTTTCTTGCTTGTGTGAAGGCAGTTACGGGGGACAGCCGGCCCCACTGGGAGGACGTGGTGGTACCCTTGGGCAGGTGAGCTCCTCAGACCAGGGCTCCCCCCCACGCTGAGTGTAGGGGTGAGGGCGATGACAAACCAGAGAAAAAAGAAACGTCGGAGCAGGCGAGAGCGAAAGTGTGCGATGTGATCAGAAAGGATGCAGTGAAAGCATGCAAAGAAACTGTGGTGTTCAGAAGAGCTGCTTGCTTCTCCTGGGATGGAGATTTAGCCATTGATTTATTCATCTGATCTATTTAATTTGTCCTAAAAGAAAAAGAAGTGGGGAGAAGGAAGAGACAAGCCAAATTGTGCTTATAAAGCAGAAACTATCTGGGCCTCTCCAAGCATGCCTGTGCACTTAGAGTGCCCTAATTCTTCTTATAGATTAGCAAGCTTGAGCCATCGGTTATCTTACTGAAAACAAAAGTAGACACCCTGAAGTAATATATCTTGATGCCAGTCCGGTGGTGGTTTTGGACTAATAAATGTTATTAAACGTTTTGCTGAAAAGTGTGCCAGATGTTTTTCCTGGTGCATGCTTGAAGGTTACAGCTGCATCTCCTAACCTTTTGGCAGCCACCGCAGAGGCGAGGATTTCCTGCTGCGCGCCGACTTACCTGGGCATTATTTACGTTCAGGTGAGTCAGTGAGAGGAGGGGTTGTGCAGGACAGGAAAGGACAGATACAACTGAGTGTCCCTGAGCCTCTGACTAAAAAGAAACTGGCAGGTGTTGGATGCCCGACAGGTATTTTTAGGGCTCACTTGCAGGAAGGTACAATTCCTGAAAGGGGGTTGTGGTGAGGTGGGTGTTGGTCTCTTCTCCCAAGTAACTAGTGATAGGACGAGAGGAAATGGCCTCAAGTTGTGTCAGGGGAGGTTTAGACTGGATATTAGGAAAAATTTCTGTACTGAGAGAGTGGTTAAACATTGGAACAGGCTGCGCAGGGGGGTGGTGGAGTCACCATCACTGGAAGTGTTCAAAACTTGTGTAGATGTGGCACTTCAGGACATGGTTTAGTGGGCATGGTGGTGTTGGGTTGGTGGTTGGACTTGATGATGCTAAAGGTCTCTTCCAACCTTAATGGTTCTGTGACTCTAAGCTGGTATTGCAGGCAGCACTGGCACGAGGCCGCGGCGTCAGGCAGCGCCAAGGCCTCTCACGAGGTGACGGCCCGAGGAAGGTGGTCCTGAGGCGATGCTGAGACCCTGCGCTCCGCACGTCAGGGCAACACGGGCGGCCCAAGGGCTCGCCACGGGGACCTCTGCCCTTTTTCCAAAACGAAAAGCAAAACCAAAAGCCCAAATGGCACCCAGCCACCCCCTGCCCTCCAGGAGAAGAGGGGAGAGAGGCTTGTTGTAAGCAAACAGGATTGCACCGGAGACACGGCTCGGCCGTTAGTCAGCCCTGCCGCAGGGCTCAGCGGGATGTGGGCTCTCCTCCCATGCCAAAAAGCCCTGTAACCCTTCCAGGGAGGCAGCCGGCAGGTACCGAGCGGGGCCAGGGCACACTAGTGCTGCGGGAACCAGCTCCTCGCCCCACGGGGATGCAGCTGGGGACATGCCGGGGCTGCCAGGTGGAGTGTGCCTGTCTCAGCTGGGCAAAGGACGCACCAAACCCGGCATTTGGTTGCAATGGGCAGCAATTCCCAAAACAGAGGGTATAGTATGCGCTTGTTACTGGTGGTTGCAAAAGCCTCTTATTTAATGCTTTAATAGTACAGTTGCTTGTCTCAAGAATAAACACTTAGAATAAATTGGTTTATACATAAATGCAGCATTTAGTGTCTTCAACGCACTTTCTGCAGGCTTCCTTTGCGATACGGTCATTAGAAGTTCACTGTTCCTCCTTTAACGGAAATAACACAAAAATTCATGATGACC
Organism: Phaethon aethereus; assembly: GCF_964289735.1. NCBI lineage: Eukaryota > Metazoa > Chordata > Aves > Phaethontiformes > Phaethontidae > Phaethon > Phaethon aethereus. The sequence goes on from NC_138575.1 coordinate 132,088,979, forward strand.
AGGTGCAACCTATTTGTTATTTATGCATGTTATCACTCAGGTACTGTATTTGCTAGGAAATTAGTAAAATTCTACTGTAAAGAAAAGTCTATAAAAAACTATAGCTTTAATGGAGCAAAAGGGGAACTCGCGTACATGCGCTCACTCACACGTTATATGAGACACACGTAACTATGAGGCGCTGTGATTTAATAAACCACATTGAAGAAAAGGGTATTTAGTTAACGGTGGCAGCCCTGACGGATGTCCATGGAGGTAGTTGGCGGGTGTCGCAGTGAGAGCTGATTCAGCCTTGAACATCGTCCTGGCCTTACTTGCCCCGCCCTGGGGACACCCTGGTGCTCTACCAAAATGTGGCAACAGCCTCCGGCAGTTGCCTGGCCAAAGCGGTGGCCGGGTTTGCAAGGTTTTGGTAAAAAATGCTCTTTGGAAAAAATATTTACGTTTTGTGCCAGATGAGTTGCAGAAAGCTGTTTTTGGGAACGCCTGCTCTCGGGCTGCAGGGGGCTGTAGTTCTTTCTTTGTAAAACTTGGTGTGTTTTACCAAGTGCACAGGGCAGCAGCCTGTGAGGCACGTACCCCAGTGTGTGTCCGTGGCCCAATAACAGGCCCTTTGCATATCAAAGTCAAGTCCAAAAATCTCTTCAGACAAGACACTTCCTTGCCTGAAGGAGGAGAAGTGTGAGCTTCCTCTCCTCCGTGATGTAAAATGGCCGCTGAGGGGGCCCAGTAGCGGAGGGGACCTGCTGCCAGCCCTCCCCTGCCCTCGGTGGGTCCGGGCCTCCCCGCCAGCCGGTCAGGTGCCCAAATGCCTGAGGAAGGACGAAGCCAGGTCTGCTCCCCGCGTCTTCTCACATTTACCTCGGCAGCTTTCTCCCACGTTGTGCTCCCACCACAGACCACGGCGAGCCCACGGCCGTGACGCCGGCTTTCATACCCCAGCAGGCGCTAGATCTCGGCTGCCGCAGCTCAGCCCCACTGCAGAGAAGCCAGCTGGGACGTATCTGGGCTCTTCCCAAACACCGTTTGCCATGTTTCGAGACTGCTGAGGCTCCACCTCGCCGGAAAGGGACGTTGTTTTGGCCTTGAGCGGTGCTGAGCCCGTGGGGGATGTTCCCCACGCTGCAGCCGGGCGGGTCTCGCCGGCCGCAGCACCACCAGGGACGACGCTGTGAGGCTTCGACGCTCGGAGTTGCCTGTGATCATTTCCCCCGGCAGCCGGCTCTCCCATGGAGTACCCAGCGGGACCTTCACCGCGGGGCAAGTGCTTGTGCGCCCAGGGGTTGCGGGCTTCCAGCTGCTCACGGCCACCTCCGTGCCCCTCCATCCCGCGCCGGCGCCCACAGAAGCACCGCTGAAACACGTACCGCGGCGCCTGTGACGGGTTGGTGGGGGGACGCGGGTGCTGTCCGGAGCTGCGTGAAGTAAGGCTACCATGGCTGAACTTAGAAAAGATCATGAAACAGAAGGATCGGCTGCAAGGGGAAGGATCAGGCTGCCCAGGGAGGTGGTGGAGTCACCATCGCCGGAAGTGCTCAAAAAACGTGTGGACCTGGCACTTCAGGACATGGTTTTGTGGGCACGGTGGTGTTGGGTTGACGGTTGGACTTGATGACCTTAAAGGTCCTTTCCAACCTTAATGGTTCTGTGACTCTGTGATTCTAAGTGTCCCCATAACACTGGGGCTACGACGCGCGTGGGGCAGCCCAGCCAACTGAGGAGCTGGGGCTGCACCCCAGCGAGCGGCGAGGGCTGGCCCAGCACGGCCCACGGCATGCCTGAGTTTCTAACCTTTTTGTTCCAAGCTGCACATGCCTTAAGGAGGGTTTACTTTTGTTTTATGTTCTTTATTCCTGCAAACAGGAGCACCTGATGCTTTATATTTTAAAAGAAAGGACCATCAATTCTTGATTCCCAAAGGCTCAACAGCTTCTCTAAGAAAGAACAGGGGGTAATGTCACGTCCTCCTCCACACCTCACAAACCCTTCTTGCTTTTAGACCTGCATTAAGAGGACCTTTGGTTTTTGCTTATTGAAGAAAATACCCCAGCTGAGGAGCCAGACCTACGCGCGTGTAAGGGAAGCCCGAGCTGCCTGAACTGTGCTGGAGAGGCACGTGGCTACGGGTGCGTAGAGGCAAAGCTGGTCCTGCCTGGGAGCGAAGCAGGGCTGTTTGAGTGTGTTGAACTGCAGGGGTGAAAAATTGCCTTGGCTTTGAAGAGCAGAAAATAATAGCTTGCTGACGCCAAGCCCAAATGGCAAGAAAAGGAGCTCTGGGGTTCTGGCCATTGCACAGTTTCCTCATATACACACAAGCCTTCCCCTGGGCATGACTCCCTGCAGGACTTCTGTAATCGAATTTCAGTCAAAACTTGGTGGCAGCAAACTCAGCACGGAAATGCAGGATCGGTTTATTACTTCCCTGTGCTGAGAAGGTAGTCAACTGATGCCTATAAATCCTGAGTATTTGCTTATGAAAAGATTGTTTTCTTTTTTTTCCTCTGGGATCCTTTAACCTTGTCCTCACTTCAACGTCATTTGGACCGTCTGTACTTTGTAATGTGGTGGACTTTGTTTTATCAGTCTTATTTACAGCCTGCCAGCTTTCAGAGATATGTAGGTACATGAAATGGGTGTGCTTCCTTGCCTGGCTAAGGAACAGCATACACCAGCTGCCATTATCCCTTGAATGTTCAGCTAGTTTTGTTTAAAACTGGATTAATACAGTATTATTTCTTTGATGCTTGTGCTTGTTGCTGCCTCTATCTGTCAGTTCTGCCTGCTGCTCTTCAACAGCAAATAATTCCTGCTCCTGCACCACTAAATCCAACGCTTGCTAATCCATTGAGTTATGGCTAATGAGATCAATGGGAGGTAAAAATGATCCAGAGAGTATTAATGTATCCCAGGAATTTACCTCGGAGACTTCTGGTCTTGCAAAGTAAGAGTCTTCTAGTTTCTTCTGATTACGTTTACTTGGGAAGAATAAAGCCTAAACCGTTTCCCTTGATGGCATTGCCTCTGTGGGGTGTGAGGCTCCCCGTGGCAGCCTACATGGTCGTCCCCTGCTCCTGGCATCCCTTCACTGCTGCAGACCTCTGCTCCTGCCTCTTTTTTTTCTTTACTTTTTCTGCCTCAATGGCAAAGCGACAGTTCCATACAGAGGTTATTGCCTCTGGGAGTGATGAATGCAGATTTTGACCCTTCCCTCCACATTGGTTCTGAAGAAATAGGGGGGGGGTGGAAAAAGGCCCACATGCCTGCAACTGTAGCTAGAATTGTAGAACTGTATTCAGGCTGTGTGGTGGGAAATGTTCTTGTACATTTGTGTTAGCCCATGGTAGGAAGTCAGCTGGGGAAAAAAACAAAATTCTACCGTCTGAACTGAATGCAAAAGGCATGAGACTATAGACCAAAACTACGAGTCCTTCTGTTTTCTGCTGTACAAGCCATGCGGTGGAGTCTCTATGTCGGTGACTGAAGCGGGTCAAACGTGAAAGTTCAGGTCATGAAGAGCCCAGACTGGAGTTTGCCCATCATGAGAGCAATTAGAGGAAGACTGTTCAAAGGGTATCTTTGCAGTGGTATCTGGGTGCCTAATTACAGTAACCAGCTTTGAAAAATCTCACCCTGCACTTTTACCAGAGTGTTTTGAAAACACCACTGCAATATCCAGGTTGCTTGGGAACAGCGACGGACTTTCATGTGGAAAGCTACCGTCTCTGTCAGGCTTTTTTCTCCAGGTGGAGGAAGGTTTCTAGCAGTAGTTTCAGGGGTTCATGTCCCTTCCCCGCACAGTGGGCTCCGGGGAGGTGATTTGGAAGATGCGAAGCCACCTCATCATGCTGTACAGCAAACGTTCAGGAGGGGACGGGCAGCTGGCTTCCTCTTACCCAAGCACATACTTTTTAACCTGTTTTGTTGGAGAAGAGAAACAGAGATCAAAAAAATGGAGAGATGCCCTTCCCCTTTGAGTGAACGTGACCAGCTCACACCTGCTGTGTCAACCACAGAAATACACAAAGGTCCAAATGCAAATAAACAAAACTATTTAACTTAGAGGAGTTTCTGCAACCGGTGTTTGTTTTTCATCCTCATGAGCTAATTAACCCCTGGGGCTTTTTATCTCTTGCTTTGGCCTCCAGTAAATCTGTGAAATGAAACCGAAACTGGTTGGAAGATGGAATTCCCCCACCCCCCTCCTTATTTTGGGTAGGGGTGTGTTACCTGTGCTTTATTCTTTTATCAACCATGGTGAGTGTTTGTGATTGCACAAAAAGTCAGAGCGCGGGAGGGCAAGGCCTGGGGGACAGAATTGCACTTGGGAGCCCCGCACGGGCGTCGGGCTGCGCTCCTAACCCCAGAGCCCACATCCACCACCTTCAGCCTTACACCCTCTCCTCTACCAGCTCCCTGCAGGGACTAGTCTGAGCTCCTGAGGGGCTCCAAAGCCCTCCATCGTGGTTGCACATACCAAAAACCTGCTGGACAGCAAAAAAAGTTATCCAGGTCTTGGGGGGAGAAAGAAGAGTCCTGGGAGGGGTCGCGCCTGGATGGGCAAGGTACGGCCTGCTTTGAGTTTGCGGTGAGAGCACACATGAGCGGCAGGCACGCTAGTCGTGTGGTGGTTTGTTTCAGCAGCTAATGCCTTTATTTAAACTGCGGCCACTTCTCTGAAACCCGAGTTCCAAAAAAAAAAAAAAAAAGCATTTAAGCAATCCTGCCCAGGCCAGCAAAGCAACTGGGCAAAGCCGTGTCTGTTACGTGAGGTGAGTTATTTAAACCAAGGCAAAGAGCTGGGCGCGGCGGGTTTCACCGGCGCTGCCATCGGTCCCGTGCGTGCGTGCACGGCTGCCTGTGCCTTCCTTCAGCGCCGCCTCTGCTGCCCCCCAAGGCGCCCGGAGGGAGAGCCCGGGGGGAGCGAACGCTGCGAGGAGGAGACTTGCTCACTCTGAAGGAAACAAGCCTTCTGGTCAACTCAAAGAAAGGGAGGCGTGAAGCACATCTCTGGGCTAACCTCCGGCCCGAGGCAACGCTGTGCGGCGGTGAATTATGCAATGGTTTCCCGAGTCCCTGCTCTGTAGGGAGCTGGTGTTTTCCCTGCAGCCGCGCCAGCGAGACCTCCGCATTCAGCTGGCCAGGCTCCAGGATGGCGAGTCTCCTAAGACACAACTCCCCGTGCAGGAGGGCATTAAAGCACCTATACGTTCTTTGGGGGGAAAAGTTTGCATGGGCTTTTCGACTTGTGTTGAGAGCAAAGTCTCTTTAAAAGAAGAGGGGAGGGGGAAGGGTTGTTTTTCTCACATATATTATGTTTTAACTCAAATTATGTAGACAAAAAAGGCTCCTTCCATGCCGTTGCTATGGCTACGGCTCGGCTCACTGTGCGGGAGCCTGTGAGCAGGAGAACACCGAGCGAAGAGGGGGTGGCAAGCCTGGCACTCCTCCTTCTTGCAGCCGGGTACGGCCCTCCACCGCGTCCTCCAGCCGCAAGCTTGTCCGAGGCCACCTTTCCATGCCCGCCCGATGCGAACGTGGGAGCACTGCGATTGCAAAGCCTGTGGCTGGCTGGCTCGGCAGGAGGAGAACTTCCCGGGTCATGAGCCTGAGAGCGAGAGCAAGGAGGATCTTTGCACCTCACCTCCCCTGAGATGTTATCAGCGCTGTCATAACACCCGCTTTCTAACCCTTCCCCAGAGGCAGGCATGCTGCAGCGAGGAAACAGGGTAACGACGCAGAAGGATGACATACCTGCAGGCCCCACGCGAGCCCTGTGCCGGTGCTGCGAGGGATTCCCGCCGGTGTGATGCCAGTGACCAGCTCAAAGCCTACGGGTACTGCTTAGCCCCGATCGTGCGCTCGCACCGCAGCTCGGTGCTGTGATCGTGATCCTGAAAACACAGAAAGTCAAGCTGGGTGCGGTTTCTCCTGTCTCTAAGCCCGTAGAAAATACCCAGCTGTACGTCTCGATTGCAGTTAGAGAGTCATTTTGGTGCCCCAGTAGCTTGAGAAAAAGTTTTTGAGTGAACTTAAAATTGGTCTTTTCTTGAGCCGTGACATTACCATGTCACTCTGTCGGAGACTCTGTGCTATAACTGTGAGGATATTTCTGCTCGTTTAAAAACCCTTCCTCTTAGCGTGATCTCAGGGAAAGTCACATCTGAAAGGTTAGTCCTTGTCTTTACTTTCACGCGTGAATGTTTAAAATCATTGCAGTTGGCTAGAAAAGGTCGTCTTATTTAGCACTGCCTCGCTTGTTTTCTGTGACCCCCTGAGAATCTCTTTCAGCAGAATTAGAAAGTGCCTCAAGAACAAGAAAGTTTAGAAAGTGCAATGGTAAACTGCATTGGTAGAAGATGATGAACAAGGTACGATAAACACCTTTAGATGGATTGCTTACTTTCCTAATTATAATGCCTAATTAGTTATCTTGTTCCATTCAGTCATGCAGCTTTGATAGCTTTGTTGTGCTCCAGAAGTCTGGGGCCTGAGATTTGAGCAGGTCTGTCCTAGATATCCAGTGAACTGTTAACTTGAAAATAAAAACATTCTTAAACTGCTCTACTAGTAATCACCTTCTGGACTGGTAACGGAGCCAAACGGATCAGCTTAAAATAACCTCAAACCAGATGCCACTAGGACTGAGATGCATGAGTAGGTTACTGTAGCTCACTGGGTTACCAGTGAAGTTACTGCAGCTCCACCGAGGAGAAGGTAGAGCACCCTGAGGCTCAGCGGGAGCTGCTGGAGGCCGTCTCGTCCCTCCCATGCCAGTTACTGGGCCAGTTCATTGGGTGGGCTTCCTCTCATGTTCTTTGGCAGAATGGAACAGGCTCAACAAGAGCAAGTACCAAGCACCTCCGCAAGCGCAGCGCGGCTCGTAGCCTAGCAGTTAATCTGCTGTCAAGGGAGAAAAGAGAGATTTCTGCTCCCCTGGGGCAGGAGTGGGATTTGAGCCTCAGGCTCCTGCACGCGCTAGGAACACTCCTCACAGCTGAGGTGCTGGGCAGGCACGGGGAGTGACTGGAAATGACTGCTTCTTATGCACAATGAGATCTGCTAAATCAGGGTAATTTACATGACAGATTCTGGGCTCAGTCCAGCCTGTGTTTGTCCAGAACCTCCTGCTTTCTTCCAAGAGCTCCTGTATTTCTTATCAGTCTTCTTGTTCTTGAGGCAACAGCTGACAGTCATATCTCACACCTGGGCAGAGCTGGCACCCTGCTGCCTACGCCTTAGTTAAACACAAAACCAAACAAGAAAACAACAACAACTTCCTGCTAAATGCCCTGCTCAGCCTGCTGTTGGCACTAGGCAGAGGAACATCTTGTTCTTAGTTTAGCATTACTCATCGTTGAAGCAGTTACTGCCCACTACTCTCTAGGATGAGAAGACATCTTCCAGATGACGTGATATATGCAGCAATCAGAATCAGTTTAAAACCTCATTTTATTTAAACCAGTGCATGTTACAAGGCAGGTAAGTCTCTTCCCTTCCTTTGAAGTGAAAGCAGTGCTGGCCAAAAGAAGCCTTTCATCCTGGGGTTACTACAGGGCAAGAGGAGAGCAGTGTAGAACTTGCATGCATCCACTTTCACCATTACCTTATGAGGAAGGCCGATACAGTATTGCAAAGTTGGTAAGTTTGTTTCCAAGTTGATTAAAAAAATTGATGAGCACCGTTGTTTTCACTTACTGCTGTACAAAGGTTGAAACACAGCACTTGATTTCAGGCAGCTCACAGCTGTCACTGACTACACAGCACTGAAGCACGTGAAAAATTCTGTACATGATTTCAGACACTGTACATAAACCCAGATTACCAGAAGCATTCAAGTTTGCTGTTTTAAGACTCACAGAAGGGAGTTTTTTCATGGTTTGTAAAAATACTTTCTCCTATCCCTGAGCAGTCCAACCTATTGTTGTTATTTAGGCTTTGAAACTACAGCTAGATGTACCTTCCCCTTCAAGGTTATGCCCTCCTGACTGAAGTGCTCTGCAGTTAACTGGAAGTCGCAAGGAGGCAATGCCGCAAGCTCTCATTTTTCTGGAGCTGCTTTCCAGAGAGCTGAGACCAGTGGTCTAATTCAGGGTCTCCAGCTGCACTGACTAACTCAGATGCAGTTCACTTGCACAGAATGCTCATTGGACAGGATGCTCCACACCATACAGGAAGCAGAGATGATCTCAAACCCCTCCAAACGCTCACCTTCAGTGCAGGTGCTTAGAACCTCAGCCCTGGGCCTTCCAGGCACCCCAAGCACACCTTTTATCACTCTAGGACTAGCGGTGACTCCTGCTTCACTTGTAAAAACATTTGGGTGAATAGAATCTTATGAATGTTATCTAACTGGATAACTGTATGTTAAAATTAAAGTCAAAACTACTGCCATGAAGTGAAAACACTATTTATTTTTATAAAAGGCAATAATTAAAACAAACCCTACCAGTGTGTACATTGTACACATTTGAATGACACTTACAAGAATGAAGTTTCCATATACAAAGATTACAAGCCCACACTGGTAAAGGATGCAGCACACAAGCACATAGATGTCACTATGACTTCACAGATGTCTCAACTCCAGATCACAGTACCAATTACTCTATGGTCACACCTGCATAGCATTTTCATTATTAGCATCCACACTACTTTATTCCACTACAAACTGTACATAGAAAGCAAGAAGGAGTTTATTCAGAGAACATATATATTTGCAGAAAGAATTTATTTGCTGGAATCTCTCACTCTTCTGTTGCCATCTTCAAGAGATATTCTTTGTCAATTTTAAAGAGCCTCCACCCCTCCTCGGTGGACAGATCAGAGGCACCCCTTCTCTTATAGAACCTGATGGACGGTTCGTTCCACTCTGCAACGAGGAAGTGCATACTGCTGCAGCGGCACTTCACAGCAACCTGCAAAAGCGTGAAACACTACATGTTTCAAACAGCTCCAGATAAGCCTAGCAAGAACTGTTGAGACTACTCAGCAGCTAACTATCACCAGAAGTCAAACTCATTCTGTTGGTCACTTCAGCATTTGTCACTGTTTAACAGACTCTAGACAATGTTTTATACCATCTCAGGTCCTGTCACCTCCTTTAATTCCAAGTAGTGCTGAAGGAGGAGCTCTCATGCAGCTACCAGAAGAGCAAGAATACTGCCCTGCCATGTGTCCTCAGCTCTGCTTGTTTAGACTTAGCACTTCGACATACCTGACTCAAGTTCTTCAGAATTTCTGACCCAATGCCAAGTCCTAAACAAAGTAAAACACAACAAGAAAATAAGTTTTAATTTTAAAGAAGCTCGGTAAGAAGTAACGCATCTAATTCTGTAATACATACCTCTATACTCAGCCATCACATAGAAATCTTCAAGGTACAGCAGTTTTCCAATCCATGGATCGTAAGTGAAGTAATACATGGCAAAGCCCACAATGCAGTGTTCTGAAACAAAGGGTGTAACTTCAGCTACTCTGATTTTAAAAGGCAAAAATATTAAGTCTTACATGCATGTTTAAACATACAGATTCTCTTTCTGTGACATGCAGACATTTGCTGTCAGGTTAGAGTTAAGAATGAAGTTTGCAAGTAAACACACAACTGAAAATACAAGTTCTGACAAACTTGTATCTTATCAACCCAACAGAATGAAGATTGCCCTTGCCATACCCTCAGAAGTGAAATCCTCAGAAGTACTAATATAGAAAGTGCTGAACACAAGGTTTTTTTTTCTACAAACAAATGCACACCCTAACTGATTTATCAGTATTTCCATTCTGGAATACAGGTAAAAACTTCACACAGCAGTTCACAGACTAGATGATTGCCCCAACTCTGCCTCCTTAGCAACCAAAACAGTCTATCAAACTCTAAAAGAACACCAATCTTGCAATGTATTCTCCTCAGTAACTACACTGTGTGAGAAGGCATGCTCACAGGCCACCTTTACAGCAGCATTTCCAGCACCTCAACTTAGGCTTCCACTGAGAGCATCACACTGTTTTCTTTACCTTCAGCACCATAAAGTCAAAGTAAGTAAAGCTGCAGCTTCAATAATAATTCTGTGGCTCGACACGGAAGAGAAGCCGACTCTCCCAACAGCAGGCCACTCAAACCTAAACCTTGAGTATTTTAACTACACCTGCCATAACACTCTGCACATACTGTAAGAGAAGCGTGCAAACAGATTTCTGATCTACTGTGTCTTTGGTAAAGGTTTGGGAATAGCACTTGTCCCTGTAGACCTTACCTCATATTATGATCATCTACTTTATTGTGTAACGGATCTTTTAGTTACCTCCCCGCCCATCCATGTACACGGAAGGGCCATGTACATGGCGAAGCTAGAGACTGTAACCTGAAGATTGGGGACAAATTAAAGAAAAAAATGTGATTCAACAGGATTACATAAAGGTAAGTCAGGGTCAAACAAGAAAAGCCATTTAATTAATTGGAGTCAAGTACATTACGTTATACCTGATCTTCCCACGCCTCCAGGATTAGCAACTACTTCAGCCGACTATCGCTATACGTTACTGCATTTAACAGTTAACCTGTTCCTCCTACCCCACTTCATTGGTGAACCTTATGTATAATCAATAACATTAAGCATAAGATGCCTCCTGTGCATCTAGCATCTAAAAATAAGCATCAGGAAGTCTCACCTTCAGACGACCACTGTTCTTTTGGCACTTCTGCAACCAGACAGTGGTAGAAAGGGTGCTCGCCAAAACCATCCTCAAGCAGCTCTAGAAAAGCAGAACAAATCGGCACCTGAGCTGCCGTACGCACACCATCACGAGGCCACCGACCAGGCGAGCAGACGCCGCTTTCATACCTTTCTCAGTTAGCACCACTTGGTCCTCCATGTCCTCGTACTTCGCCAGTTCCTGGAAGGGAGGGACAAGTAAGCGGGCTCCCCCCGCACCCGCCTCCCTACCGGGCGCTCCCCGCCCCCCCCGCAGCCTTGCGCAAGAGCTTGTTTTTGCTCAGACGAAAGGGCAGCGGTGTGTCGTCCCCCCCCGAAGGCCGCCCGTCTACCCCAAACGCGGCCGCCCATCGCGGGCGGACCGGCGCCAGACGAGACCCCCGGGCTTCTCTCTCTCCCGGCGGGCACAGCGAGGGTGGCAAGGCGACGGCCGCTCCCGGCCGCCGGAGTCACTCCGCACCCGTCCCGTCCCGCAGTCCTCCCTCTTCCTCGCACCTTGATCAGTCGCAGCAGGTCGGGGCAGTCCTCAGGACGCGCGGCACGGATGCTGAACGAGGCCATTTTCGACGGCGCTTCCCCCTGCGGCCCCCTCGGCTGACGAGTCCCCGATGTGTGAACAGGAGGAGCAACTGCTTCTTCATTCGTGTCCCGGGCGCGGCGGCCACCTGCGGTCAGTCAGGCTGCGAGCATGTCCCGGCGGCGCTAAGCAGATCGGCGACCCTCCCCCGACTGCTACTACTGTCGCCCGACTCGAAGGCTGCCGCCCGCCCGCCCCGGCTTCCTTAGTTATAGACGCCCACGCTCCGCCTCTCCCCGCACCTAAGCCAATGGGAGCGCCAGTGGCGCTCGCCCTCAGCCAATGACAGCGCTCCTCCCCGGAATCTTGCCTCAGCCTGCCAGCAACAACTGGTGCGGGGTGTCTCGTGACTGCACCCCCCTTCCCGCGCAGCGGCGCCCCCTAGCAGAGCCGGGCGGCGTTGCAGGGCGCCCGGCTTAGACACCCCCCCTCGCCCTTCTCCCTCAGCGGCGCGGGGTGGCGGGCCCGGGGCTGCGGGTATCCCTCGGGGCTGCGGGGAACCTCCGGGGCTGCGGGCTTCTCCCCGGCAGCGGCTTCCCCTCCTGGGGCGCCAAGGGGCTATTCCCCGGAAAGTGAGCCCGTCGGTGCCCCTGCGGGGGTGCCGAGGCGGCCCCTGGGCCACGGGCTCTGCGCTTGGGGAGTAGGGCGGCTTTCAGCACGGTATTTTTCACCGGTGTGTGTGTGGGGGGAAAAAAAAAAAGAAAAAAGGCTCTGTACTTGCTTGAAATACTAAGTAGTGATCCGTACCGAACCCTGCAGGTGGGGGGTATCTAGTACCAAGGTACACCCTTGGGCGGGAGCGTCCTGATAGAAAGGGGTTCAAAACATTGAAGTTTGACTTTGGGCTTGGGCCATTTCCCAGACTGACACACACATGGTAGCTGGCCTGGTTTGCCAGCCTGACTGGAGCGGAAGGGGTAGTGCTGGGAGAAGCACAAAGGACAGGAGTGTTTTCAAAGAGGAGGGATCTGCCACTAGTCCACCATAAGGCAGGCTGAGATCCCTTCCTGATGGAGGTATGGATGTCCCTGAAGAGAGAGGTGGGTGTGATGAAGAAATTCAGTCTGGATAAACTCCCAAAAATGGCTTTGGAGGATGAAAGGATGGAGGAATTATCCTCAGCCCAGCTCTTCCTCTGAACATTACTGACAAATGTAGACCTACGCTGGAGAATGAGAGCAGGATCCTGATCTAGATGACCACGCGTGTCTATAGACCTACCAGCTAGGCCACCCAGAGAAGTGTAATTATCATAAAACCATAGCATCATTAAGGTTGGAAAAGACCTCTAAGATTATCAAGTATACGCGTGGTTTTCATTTGATCTTCTATAAACTTCGCAGTGATCGTGTCCATTCTTAGATACTGTAAAGGCGCTTTTTATTTTACACTTAGCTTAATCTGACTTGCTTTAAGAGCGATTTGGGATATGGGAAGACACTAAGTCATGCTACTGCTGCAGAGTAACAGTCCTGAAAACCTGGATTCCTAAACATCCTCACAACACTCACACTCTGTTTGTCAGTGTATCCAACAACATACAAGGTTCACTGTCATTCAGACAGAGGGGCTATCATGGAACACGCTACTACAACAGAATTGTATCAAGCAGTGTGTATTCTGGTGGCTGGTGTTAGCTAAGAAAATCCTTTGGCACACAGTGGAAAGTGCCTAAAGTCCTGGAAGAGTAATTTAGGATTTATGCAAACACGCTAACTGGCTCAGTTTACCCTCTATTCGAACAAAAATAGAGATGCCCAAAGAACAGAAGGATTTCTGAAACACAAAGCAACAGCCAATGGCTAGTTAAGTAGAAAAGTTAAGTTTTGTTTCATGAGTTATGGATCTAGATGGAAATTCCCCAGGACAGGGCTTTTGGTAGGGAGACTGAATCTGAATAAAGAATAGACTCAGCCTAACTACATACATTTAATGAATATACATTTTTTCAATCCCTAGAAAAGATCTGACTGGGATCAGAAATGGGGAGTACTGTCTCTGTGAAAGACTTAACGGTGTTTGTGTTGTGTCAACTCTTTGTTTTGCATTTCACAATGAGGAAGTCATGCTGTCAGGAAGCCTACTGTTGTGTAAGAGCAGAAAGTGTCTGGTTTCTTTCATTTCCAAGTCAGAAAAGTCCTATGATTTCAGAAGTTGAAGTTTCAGCAAAACCCCCCAACATTTTCCACCTTGACTCTTTTTGAAAGTCCTGCTTTAACTTGATCAGAAATATGTGGATATCGTGTTACCCCAGTGAACACAGTTCACTGGAGTTAGCTTTCAAATTCATAAGGCAGAAGAAAAAACTATTAAAACTTTTCCTAAAGATTCAAAAATAGTTTCATGAAACAATAGGAAATGCAGACAATAAAAAAACAAAAGGAAAATTAAAAATATATAATTAAGATACCTCGATCTCAAAGCCTATGCTGCAATTATTTACTTATATATTACTAGAGGTATGTTTTCCAAATAAATCAGGTTAATAGGAATGGTAAGAATCTTTTACAAAGAGGTTCTAAAAAAACTCAGTTTCTGTGAATGAATCAGACTGATGGGCCTGGGCCTTGCATGTTACAGCTGCTTCCTTTTGTCTCAGGTCTGTTTGTTTTTGAGCATGTTTCGTGTCATCTTGACGTAGCTGAAGTCAGTGGTGAGATCCCTAATGACTTGCATAGGGCTGGGATTTTATCCTTGAGTGGTCAGCCTGTTTATTTGCACTTCTCCCCAGGGGAACGAGTAGTGGTAAGTCTCCTGAAAAGTATCAAGTTTTTCTCAAGTTACGCAAATATGTATGCTGGAAAGTGGTTAGCAAATGTGTTTAAGGTGAACCGATGTTGAAATAACCTGCTATAATGAAATATGCACTGAGTCTGGATTAGCTCGCTTTTCTGTTACCAACCAGCAGCTTCTTCCATGCAGAACCTGCTGACTGCAAATCCATCTGCATTTCCACCAGGAGGGCTGGTACTTTGGTGTTTGAGGGGTAGGCTAGTTAGAATTATCTGAAAAGATCACGCACATTGTTCCTCTTGCTCTCATTTATCTCCTCCCTAAATCTTACTTGTACGTGGGAAGACAGAAAATTTCATGCAAAATACCTAGCAGCACTTTCTTTCTTAGCATGCAACAGGAACTGGTATTAATAAAAGCACACAGAGCACTACATATCTGACTGAGGCAAGGTTTCCCCACATCCTCGCCAGAGGTGGAGGTCTTGTCTAGTCTCAAGCTACAGGAAATAGCCATGCTAGTTCCTCAAGATCCTTTCATGGTGATGCAAATGAACAAATTATTCAGAGAGCTATGGGACCTCAGCTGGACACTTGTACTGTTAATGTATTTTTATTTGCATCTAAATTTCTGAATATCTTCTTACCTGGGAGGCTGCAGGGAAAGGCTGAAAGTAGGCACCAGCTTGCTTTCTTTACTGTTCCAGTAATCAAACTCATCTTTACTTCTGGTATTTTAATTTTTAATTTCCTCCTTCACTACGAAGATTCCTTGAATTCCTATACAAATGCCTCTCCTGCCTCAAAGGTTCTCTGTTCATAATAAATAAAAGAGGGAAGGAGAAGAACTGCTTATTCCACATTAAAATGCAGTGAGTAAATAATTTTTGATTACAGTATTAAAAGTTCTCAAGTACTTCAATCCAAATTATATCACCAAATTATATCTCTTGTCAAATTTCTGGAGCAAAATACAGAAAATGCAATTAATATTCAGTGTTGACCTGTTATTTTTCCAGGCTAGACTTTGGGCAACATTCAGGATTCTGAGCATTTTCAACTGAATTATTTCTTTCTAATACTCAGAACTTCCACTGATATTTATGAGTTCACAGTTGCTTCCAGATATTCTTCTCAAGCAACTCACAATTACAGTTTATCAGCAGTAGGCTGTACGTAGAAAAAAATATTTATTTCTATCAGAATAGTACAGAATGGTAAATAAATACTGCAGTAGCACTGCTCAAAATTTGGGGCAAATGCAAAATCAACAGTTTCATATAATAAAACTACATGGATTTCCATTTACTAGAAATAAAAGTACCATAATTTTCCATACGTTATCTTTGAAGACATATTTTAGGTCATTAGAACCTTGTTCCTGTAAGCTGATATATCTTGTCATTTGTAATTATGCAATTTGATGAATTTGGGATTTAGATGCAACTAATTATCTGCCTGCATCCACAAATCATCTACATCATGCATGCAAATAATTTGGGGTATAAAAGTTATAAACACTAGAAAAAAGTCAAACCAGGCCTCAATTTTGTAACTTTATGTTTTGGATACAGTAGAAGTCCCTTTGCCTCTGGTCCTGCAATATATTTAAATCAGTGTTCTTGCGTGCAGTATCTCAGGCTCTAAAGAGAAACCCAGTAAATCTAAATTTTTCTGTAAAACTAACAGTTTTGAGGGGTGATTCGAATGATGAGGAGGTGATTTTCTTGTATGTCACAATCACAGTTTTGTCATTTGACACAGTCTTTTGCACCGTCCAGAGCAACCCTTTTCATGGCATCTTGGTTTTTGAACCTTCAGCACACACCCATACCCAGTTTCCACATTTCTTCTCACGACCAGATGAACAAGAAGCTTTACAATAGCACTCTCAGCTTTTTTCCCTGTAGACATGCAGAGCTGGTCGATGTGTGATCATGTAGCAAGAGGCGTATGACTGTATGGGCTAGCGTATACAAGGGCTGTAGCTGGTGACTGGATTTGTGAGTAAAGTGTTTGGGGGTGTGGGCCAGCTGAGAGGAGCCTTTCCTCTGTGGTGCCATGCCTGCTGCCATGCCTGCTCTCTGCCTCCTCCATGAACGAGGATCACCCACTAGGCCCCTCACTTGTGCCTGGTTATGCAGTCATGAAACAGGAGGGAAGTGCTTGCACCGCATCCATGACAGAAAAACCCAGCTAGTAGCAAGGGTTGGTTCTGGGCGGGTTTTGCTCGGTGTGCAAGGCACGCAGCTTCAGTCTCTCAGTCGTTCAAAAGGAAACCCACACTCTGTCGCAAGTCTCAGAGAGACACAAACCCTATTTTCAATTCACATAGCCTTAGTTTAGTTTGTTTGGAAGTAATTTATCGAAAAGAAGGTGGTAGAGAAAAAAGACCGATTGGGTGTTACTCTTGCAAATAATGAATAATCCAGTTAATGTACTTCCACTGTTTGCTAAAACATGTGTTTTCTCATATCCTGGTAAAATCTCAGTGGCGTCTTTGATAAGTCAAAGGTGTTTAACAATTTAATTCCTAACTCGCACCTCTGACAAGCACCATTTTGCCGGCAAGCTGAAATGACCGGTGAGAACGACATGCCACAGGCCGCACCTGGGCACCTACATACAGGCCACTCGGAGGTGCTGACACAGTTAGAGGCTAGTTCTCTGAAAACTGTATCCTTACCGGCTCTACGGTGTCTCTGTCTGCCCTCAGCCCCGGCACAGGCCGATTGTCCCCTCTGCTCTAAGGCAACCTTGGGCTTTGTTCTTCAGTTCCCAGTAATAAAAGTAATTCTAATGAATTAAGTATGTTGATGCCTCATGCGTGGAAAACACACGGCTTATTTAACTCGGCGGTGTTTCCTTCAACCTCTTCTCCCTAGGAGGTACCAAGGCTCTCAATTACCTTCCCGAACACTGCCACCAAGCGACAGTGCCCCGCCGCACCCCGGCTGCACGCAGCCGCGTGGGGATTGAACAGGCGCCGCTGCGGGCCCGCCGCCGCCGGCGGGGTGGGGAGGCCGGCGGTATCTGGGCCTGGTGCCACCGCAGCGCACAGCTCTGCGCCCGCCAGCCTGCTCCTCTTCAAGACAGTGAAAAAAAAGCGTATTTAAAAATAAGAAAAAAAAAATCACGGTACTTATTAACAGCAAGTCCCACGCGGAGCCCGGCGGGCAGGGCCTGCTCGCTCTGCCAGGACCCGCCCGACGCCTAACGGCCGCTGGCGGCCCCAACCTCCGCCTCTGCGAGCAGCCGGGGAGTAGGTGGCCGGAGGGACCGGCGG